>NC_137335.1:20106709-20109209 GCF_965287045.1 Carcharhinus amblyrhynchos
CTTCACGGAGGAGGACACAAATAGTTTGCCGGATATTAAAGATAGAAAGATGATAGGAGTTGAGGGCCTGAATGCGATTACTATCACTAGAGAGGTAGTGCTTGATAGACTAATGGGACTGAAGGGGGACAAGTCCCCAGGACCAGATGGAATGCATCCCAAGGTTCTGAAAGAAATGGTAGAGGTGATAGTGGATGCCTTAGTAATTATTTATCAAAATTCGCTGGGCTCCGGGAAAGTGCCAGAAGATTGGAAAACGGCTAATGTTACGCCGTTATTTAACAAAGGTAGCAGACAAAAGGCAGGGAATTATAGGCCGGTTAGTTTAACATCTGTAGTTGGAAAAATACTAGAATCTGTCATCAAAGAAGAAATAGAGAAGCACCTAGAAGAGAATGGTTTGATCGAGCAGACGCAGCACAGATTCGTTAAGGGGAATTGGATTTCTATGAGGATGTGACTAGTGTGGTAGACAGAGGGGAACCGGTGGATCTGGTGTTTTTAAATTTCCAAAAGGCGTTTGATAAGGTGCCTCATAAAAGGTTGCTACAGAAGGTTAGGGTGCACGGAGTTGGGGGTAAGGTGTTAGCATGGAGAGAGGATTGGCTGTCTAATAGGAAACAGAGAGTTGGTATCAATGGGTGCTATTCTGGTTGGCGGTTGGTGACTAGTGGAGTGCCGCAAGGATCGGTGCTGGGGCCTCAACTGTTTATCATTTGTATAGATGATCTGGAGGAGGGGCTGAGTGTCAGGTGACGAAATTTGCTGATGACACGAAGATGAGTCGAAAAGCAAATTGCGTGGAGGGTGTGGAAAGTCTGCAGAGAGATCTGGATAGGCTGAGCGCGTGGGCGAGGAACTGGCTGATGGAGTATAATGTTAGCAAGTGTGACGTTATCCACTTTAGCAGGAATAATAGTAGGAGGGATTATTATTTAAAAGGTGAAAAGCTGCAGCATGCTATGGTGCAGAGGGACCTGGGGGTCCTTGTGCATGAGTCGCAAAAACCCAGTCTGCAGGTGCAGCAGGTGATCAAGAAGGCGAATGGAATGTTGGCCTTTATAGCGAGGGGGATAGATTATAAAAGTAGGGAGGTCTTGCTGCAACTGTACAGGGTGCTGGTGAGGCCACAGCTGGAGTACTGTGTGCAGTTTTGGTCGCCGCACTTGCGCAAGGATATATTGACCTTGGAGGGAGTGCAGAGGAGGTTCACTAGGCTGATACCGGAGATGAGGGGGTTGGCCTATGAAGAGAGACTAAATAAACTGGGTCTGTACTCGGAGTTTAGAAGGATGAGGGGGGATCTTATAGAGACGTATAAGATAATGAAGGGGATGGATAGGGTAAAGGTAGAGAGATTCTTCCCACTTAGAAAGGATAGCATGACTAAAGGGCACAGCCTCAAGATAAGGGGGGGGCTGCAGTTTAGATCAGAGCTGAGGAGGAACTTCTTCACTCAAAGGGTGGTGAATCTCTGGAATTCTCTGCCCATTGAAGTGGTGGAGGCTACCTCGCTGAATATATTTAAGTCACGGGTAGATAGGTTTCTGATAGACAGGGGAATTAAGGGTTATGGGGAGAGAGCGGGAAAGTGGAACTGATCCACTTCAGATCAGCCATGATCATATTGAATGGCGGGGCAGGCTCGAAGGGCTAGATGGCCTACTCCTGCTCCTATTTCTTATAAGTGTGTGTGTCTCTGTCTGAGTGTGTGTGTGTGTGTCTTTTTCTCTCTCTGCCTGAGTGTGGGTGTGTGTCTCTCTCTGTCCGAGTGTGTGTGTGTCTCTTTCTCTCTCTGTCCGAGTGTGTGTGTGTGTGTGCACGCGCGCGCCTCTCTCTCTCTCTCTCTGTCCGAGATGTGTGTGTGTGTGTGTGTGTGTGTGTGTGTGTGTGTGTGTGTGTGTGTGTGTGTGTGTGTGTGTGTGTCTCTCTCTCTCTCTCTCTCTCTCCGTCCGAGTGTGTGTGTGTGTATGTCTCTCTCTCTCTCTCTTTCCGTGTGTGTGTGTGTGTCTCTCTCTCTCTGTCCGAGTGTGTGCGTGTGTCTCTTTCTTTCTCTGTCCGAGCGTGTGTGTGTCTCTCTCACTGTCCGAGTGTGTGTGTGTGTGTCTCTCTCTGTGTCCGAGTGTGTGTGTGTGTCTCTCTCACTGTCCGAGTGTGTGTGTGTCTCTCTCTGTGTCCGAGTGTGTGTGTGTGTGTCTCTCTCTCTCTCTGTCCGAGTGTGTGTGTGTATCTCTTTCACTCTCTGTCCGAGCGTGTGTGTGTGTGTGTGTGTGTCTCTCTCTCTCTGTCCAAGTGTGTGTGTGTGTGTGTCTCTCACTGTCCGTGTGTGTGTCTCTCTCTCTGTGTCCGAGTGTGTGTGTGTGTGTGTGTGTCTCTCTGAGTGAGTGAGTGAGTGTGTGTGTGTGTGTGTGTGTGTGTGTGTATGTGTGTATGTGTGTCTTTTTCTCTCTCTGCCCGAGTGTGTGTGTGTGTGTCTCTTTCTCGCTCTGTCCGAGTGTGT
>NC_137335.1:20714209-21078047 GCF_965287045.1 Carcharhinus amblyrhynchos
TCTGTTTGAGGTTGTGTGCTTGTTTGAAGGCAAGAAGTAGGGCTGTGGGGGTGGCCCTGGCGAGATGTTCGTCTTCATCAATGACATGTTGAAGACTCCGGATAAGATGTCGTAGCTTCTCCACTCCGGGGATGTACTGGACGACGAAGGGTACTTTGTCCACCATGTCCTGTATTTGTCTTCTGAGGATATCGGTGCGGTTTTTCGCTGTGGTGCGTCGGAACTATCGATTGATGAGTCGAGCGCCATATCCTGTTCTTATGAGAGCACGTTTCAGCGTCTGGAGGTGTCTGTTGCAATCCTCCACATCTGAGCAGACCCTGTGTATATGGAGGGCTTGTCCACAGGGGATGGCTTCTTTAACGTGTTTAGGGTAGAAGCTGGAGAAGTGGAGCACCGTGAGGTTATCTGTGGGCTTGTGGTACAGTGAGATGCTGAGGTGACCATTTTTAATGGAGATGCGTGTGTCCAAGAATGCAACTGATTCCGGAGAATAGTCCATGATTAGTCTGTTGGTGGGATGGAACTTGTTGATGTCATCATATATTTGTTTCAGTGATTGTTCACCATGAGTCCAAAGGAAGAAAATGTCATCAATGTATTTAGTGTATAGCATCGGTTGAAGGTCCTGTGAAGTGAAGAAGTCTTGTTCAAGCCTGTGCATAAAGATGTTGGTATATTGAGGTGTGAATTTGGTCCCCGTGGCTGTTCCGTGTGTCTAGATGAAGAACTGGCTGTTGAAGGTGAAGACATTGTAGTCCAGGATGAAGTGGATGAGTTGTAAAATTGCATCTGGAAACTGGCAGTTGTCGGCGTTGAGTACTGAGGCAATTGCAGCAATGCCATTGTCGTGGGGGATGTTGGTGTAGAGTGCCAAGACATCTATTGTGACGAGGAGTGCCCCTGGTTCAACTGCTCCGTGTGTGTTGAGTTTCTGTAGGAAGTCCGCAGTGTCGTGACAAAAGCTGGGTGTTCTATGTACAATGGGTTTCAGGATGCCCTCGATGTAACCGGAGGGGTTCTCGCACAGGGTCCCATTGCCCGATACGATGGGACGGCCAGGTGTGTTTGCCTTGTGTTTCTTTGGGAGGCAGTAGAGATCTCCAACACGGGAAGTACATGGGACGAGAGCACTGAGGGTGCTCTGAAGGTCCGGATCAAAGGTCTTGATGAGAGTGTTGAGTTGACGGGTGTGATCTTTGATTGGATCTGCGGGTAACTGTCTGTCGTGTTTTTTGTTGTCAGTACACTTGGTCATTTGGACCTAACAGCACAGTATAACATGACTCAGCTTTTAAGCTATGGCTGCAGCAGCTTCTCAAGGACCAAGCTAATGGGTGTGGAACACTGTCCAAGTAACAATGAAGACATCGGGAGAAGACTCACCTGTAGATTAAATCTACTTCATGAAGCAGGTGCTCTTTCATTGCTGTGAGTTTATTACTGTGAGTTTGAAGTGGCAGACATATTCTGCTTACAAGATTTCCCCAGCAATGGATATTTTGACATCATGTTCAGAAGTGTTGTGGATTGCATCAAGCCCCTGAAGACCTATAGGGAATAAAGCAACCAGAGGCCCCAATCCATCCAGACTGCGGAGCCTCTATTTACTCTGCCATCACAGGGAATCAGTTGTTACATTCCACATCCCTGTGATGGACTGCTCACATTCATTGCAATGTATGTCAAGCTAAACAGAAACAGCACTGAAGTGAATTTTGGTATTTGGGCAAGCAAACAGCAGGTCATGGTGACCTTGAGGCAGATACGAATGGAGCCATCCTGCACTCCTCCCTCCAGTTTTGCCATTGGAGGAAGTTGAGGATACCTTTTCTATGTCGGGCTGCCACAAGTGTGTCATGCCTCTGGCAAAACCAGACATGTTGCTGCCAATTGCAGCAGCACCTTCTGCAGAAACTTCAGGCAGGAGGGACACACAAACCACGGCTGCAAATGCTGCAGCCCATGCAAGGAGGCTGGCCATCTTTGCAAGACCTGCCTAAAATAGGCTGCTACGTATGCACAAATCATCAGTTGTGGAGCAAAAAGGTCACTACAAAGAAACTCGTGTAACCTCCTATGACAAGAACAAAGACAATGCAGCATAAATACACATGGTCATGGCCAGATGAGTCTGTCTGCTCCAGGTTAGACTGCTGGGGGGAGATTCTCCCAAAAAAATTCTAAGTGTTGTACTTGCGTAAAAACCGGGGTGAATCCTGTTGGTGTTTCCAGCGGAATTTTCAAAATGAATCTCCCACACTCCGCATTGCAGAGTGCCTCAGCATGAATTATGCTGAAATTCAATGGGCAGGGCCTATTCCCGCTGAGGCAGGATCATTGAAATCAGCACGCTGAATGGGCCACTGTGCATATGCGGATCTGTCAGGGCTGAGATCGATGCATGCACAGTGGCCCCGCACTGCTAGCCTCCCGATCGCTGGCCAACTCGATCATTGGCCAACCCTGTGACCCCGCATCGCTGGCTGCTTTAACACCCCCCACGGCCGCATCCGGGCCAGCCTCGACCCCCCACCCCCCAGCCTGCCTCGATGTCCATACTCCTGCAGCCCCGATCTCCCGACTCCTCCTCTCACCAGCATCCCCTATCCCAATCCCCCCACAAACCCCCATCCCCCCAACACCCCAATGGCCAACACTGATCGCTGGTCTCCTCCCTCTGTCACTGCTGAGTGCAAAGTGGCAGCAGGACCCCCCATCTCCACCGATTGCCCTCTAGAGGTCCATCTCCCCATCAGGGTCTGCATTTCATTAGGTCCTGCTTCCTTCACACTGCCCAATGCCTGGTGGGCTGTGGCAGTGTGCCTCCGGGACATTAGTACTTTGCCCCTGGGCAGTGCTGGGGGCACAGGCTGGCACTGCCAAGGTGGCAATGCCCAGGGGAACCCCCTGGTGCACAACCCTCTGGGGAGCCTTGATTGACCCCGTTCACTCCAATGGAGTCGGGTCACCACCCCTGCAAGTGGGGAGCTATAGTAAACCCCACTGGAATGAAATACTCCTGATGGGGGCGGAGAGGTTAATTACATTTAAAATGCATGGTGATGAGGATTTGAATAATTTATGCAGCTCTTTTCTGGTGGAAATTCGGCTGTCGGAGACACATGGATGTTGTGGCACTCAGGGGGGAGCCCAGAAATGGCCCCCGTTCTGGTCTCCCGGTCCACAGCACTACAAAAGCAGCACAGTGGGCTGGGGGAATCAGCACCCTGATTTGTGACTGTGCATTAACAGTCAGACCCACATGGTTCTTTCATCAGAATGAATGTGGCGTTCTTCTCTTAACATTGCCTCTGGCTGAATGAGTGTCACTTACAGGGAAGCCAGAGGGTAGACAGGTGGACATGGATGCTAAATGTAAAACTGTTGACCCCAGGGAACCTCGAGGAACTCAAAATGGATCATAAAGCTTTTAGAACCATTAAATCCCTGTTTGAAACTCTACCGCTATGGCGAGAAGCAATCAGGGGAAATAGGTTTATCATCCCCAAAAGTATTCAGAAGGTGAGAGACAGATGGGGAAAAATGTCCTGACTTCAGATAAGCTAGCAGAATCTGCTCCGGCTGCAGTCAATGGGTGTCTTTCGGGTCAAACCAAGTAAACAAACTTAAATTACATTCGGACAAAGAAAAAGGGGACAACTCCCCAAAAGGAGGGGGAATGGCCCGAACAGAAACAAAAAGTACAAAGGAAACTTAAGACATGTCAAATCAAAATGTGACACAAGTAGTTTTACATTAACATTGCAATGAAGTTACTGTGAAAATCCCCACATTCCAGCACCTGTTCAGATACACTGAGGGAGAATTTAACATGACCAATTCACCTAACCTACACATCTCTGGACTGTGGGAGCAAACCAGAGCACCCAAAGGAAACCCACACAGACACAGGGAGAACATGCAAACTCCACACAGACAGTGACCCAAGCAGGGAATTGAACCCAGGTCTCTGGTGTTGTGAGGCAGCAGTGCTAACCATTGTGCCACCTGCAGTCAATGGGAGTTGATGTCAAGGAGGATCTTCAGGAGATGAAAAGCCAGCAAACCTTGCCCTTTGCCACGGAGGCTTCCAAGATCATCTTCTGATCCAGAATCTGCTCCATGGAGCAGGATGAAACATATCACATTCCTTCTTCCAAAAGGTGCACAGCGAGAGCTCTGTGATCAGCAACCTGAAGGAAGAAGGTGGTTCGGTGAAGTCATCGCAGTCTGATATTCTGAGGATTAGCAAATCCTTTTGTGGCAGACTGTATGACCTGAAGCCAACAGCCTGCTAATCCTTCCTGTCATCTATCACAAAATTCTTAGATGACAGTGTGTGGGAGAGTCTGGACAAACTACTAACTCTGACTGAGCTGACAGAGGGCATCAAGTTCTTTGAGATGAATAAAATTCCTGGAAGTGACAGCTCATCAGCTGAGTTGTATTTGGCTCTGTGGGATTGGACCAGCCCTGACCTGCTGGAAGTGTATGAGAATATGCTTCTGGTTAGGCACAAGTCCGAATCCATGAGAAAAGGCATCATTATCCCACAAGCAGAAGGGAAAAGGGAAGAAATTAGAAATTGGCAACCCATTTCACTGTTTAACATGGATTATAAAATTCTAGCCAAGGTCATTGCTGATTGGGTTATGTCGGCTCTAGAGCTGGTGATCCACCCTGATGTGGGTATGCCGGCGTTGGACTGGCGTAAACACAGTGAAAAGTCTGACAACACCAGGTTTTAGTCCAACCTATTTATTTGATAATATACTCACAAGCTTTCGGGTTAGTCCCTTCGTCAGGTGAATTCCATTATTCACCTGACGAAGGGACTAACCCGAAAGCTTGTGAGTATATTATCAAATAAATAGGTTGGACTAAAACCTGGTGTTGTCAGACTTTTCACTGGATCCACCCTGACCAGACCTGAGCTGTATTGGTAGGAAGATGTCTGGTAGCCTCGCACTATTCAGGGATATAATTTCCTATTTTCAGGACAGGAAGGTGGACTTCTGCTTCATCAGCCTGGACCAGGAGAAGGTGTTTTGATAGAATATTGCACAACTACATGATGGAGTGCTGTCCAAAATGGGTTTGGGGAGGGAATCCACAAACTAGAATAAACTGCTCTGCACAAACATCAATAGTGCAGTTTCGATTAATGGGTGAGAATCAGAAAGCTTTCAGATCAAATCTGGCAACAGGCAGGGCTACCCTCTCTCCTCTGTCCTGCTCCTGTGTTGCATTGAACCTTTTGCCAAGTTTATCAGGAAGGATCCGGGCATCAGAGGAGTGATGATCCCAGGCAGTGGAGGCATGCGGGTCAAAGCCTCCCTGTTGCCATCTTCTGCTCAGATCTGAGCTCAGTATGAAAGTTCCTGAACGTTTGTGACCAGTTGAACTGGCCTTGGGAGCCAAGGTAAGGCGTGGCATGAGCGTGATCATGTTCTTTGGGAACTGGGCTGGAGTACTGTGTGCAGTTTTGGGCGCCGTACTTACGCAAGGATATTTTGGCCTTGGAGGGAGTGCAGAGGAGGTTTACTAGGCTGATACCGGAGTTGAGGGGGTTGAGCTATGAAGAGAGGCTGAATAAACTAGGCTTGTACTCGTTAGAGTTTAGAAGAATGAGGGGAGATCTCATTGAGACGTATAAGATGATGAATGGGATGGATAGGATAGAGATGGAGAGACTCTTCCCGCTCAGAAAGGATAGTAGGACTAGGGGGCACAGCCTCAAGATAAAGGGGGGGCGGTTTAGAACGGAGTTGAGAAGGAACTTCTTCACTCAAAGGGTGGTGAATCTCTGGAATTCTCTGCCCGTTGAAGTGGTGGAGGCTACCTCGCTAAATATTTTTAAGACGCGGGTTGATGGGTTTTTGATAAGAGAGGGGATTAAGGGTTATGGGGAGAGGGCGGGAATGTGGAACTGAGCCACGACAGATCAGCCATGATCTTATTGAATGGCAGGGCAGGCTCGAAGGGCTAGATGGCCTACTCCTGCTCCTATTTCTTATGTTCTCATGTTCTTATGTTCTGATCCTTTGTCCCCTCCATCATCACATTAGATTACTTGAAGGTGGTGGGAATAATAAAGAAAGTGAATGGAATGTTGGCATTTATACCAAGAGCAATAGAATATAAAAGTAAGGAAGTATTGTTGCAACTATACAAAACATTGGTAAGGATGCATCTAGAATATTGTGCACAGTTTTAGTCCCCTTCTTTGAAGAGAGCTGTAATGGCATTTGAGGCAGTTCAGGGGAGGTTCACTAGATTGAATCCAGAGATGAGGGGTTTGTCGTATGAAGAGAGATTGAACAGTTTAGGTCTATATTCTCTGGAATTTAGAAGAATGAGCGGAGATCAAATTGAGGTATACAAGGTGATAAAAAGGTATGGATAAAGTAGAAATGGAGCAGATGCTTCCTCTTGTGGGCCTCTCTAGGATGAGAGGTCTTAGGATAAGGGGTAACAAATTTGAACAGAGGTGAGGAGAAACGACTTCTCCCAAAGGGTTGTGAATCTGTGGAATTTGCTACCCCAAAGTGCGGTGGATGCTGGGCCAGTGAATAAATTTAAGGAGGAGTTAGACAGATTTTAAATTGGCAATGGTTTGAACGGTTATGGGGAGAAGAGAGAAAAATAGGGAGGATAACATATCAACCATGATTGAATGGCAGAGTGGACTTGATGGGCTAAATAGCGTAATTCTATTCCTATATCTTATGAATTTATATGGTTTGGAGTAGCTGAGGCATGCACCAAAAACTGGGAGTGTGGGGGCAATGCTCCCTCTCAATTGCAGATTATCAGGTGTGCAGTACTCTCAGGGTTGGTGTACATGGCACACATTTGGTCCATATCCTGATCCTGCAGCACAGCAGTTATGAAAACCATCTTCAAGTTTATCTGGAGATCCAAGATAGATCCTGTGTGAAGGGACACCATGCACAAATCTCTGGGTAAGGGAGGATAGAATGCCACCCTCATCCTCATAGTCACTTTCCTGTGCAGCTGTGTGAAGCCGTGCATAGATCCTCAAGTATGCAAAGACCAAGATGTGATTCGCCCAGCCTGCTGCACTGTTCTAGCAGTGCAGTGGGTTGAGAGACATAAGTGGAGGACATTTAGCAGGCATCCTGCTGGCCATGGTGCCTGGGCTCATTAAATCAATGCTAAATACATCGAAGTCCGATTTAAATAATTTATTCAGTCTCACGCCGGAAATGGGTGCAAGGCTAACCTGGCTGGATATCTGGTGCCAGTAAGATCATGAAAGGTGAGAAATTGGGCATGAACTTGATTTCTTGGCTTTTGTGTGATCTTACAGTCTTGCCCTGCCCATCAGCCAGTGGGGTATAATGGTAAGATTGCCCCTAAGTATATTTTTGCAAAAACAAAATTCTGCTTGACTGGGTTAGGGAGTTGGCTTCTAAATAGTTTAAAGGTAAAATAAAAAGTAAATAAAAATGCCCAAAGTGCTGGCATTCCCTCTCAAAATCTCTCTAACATTTAAGATGTAAGTTAAAACCTGCCTCTTTGACCAAGCTTTTAACGTTTTGGCCTTCCGTAGTTCAGTGTCAAAAGTATTTATTAACAATAGTCCTGTGAAGGACTTGGAACGTGTTGCTTTATTAAAGGTGCCATATAAATGCAAGTTGTTGTTGTTGATGTGCCATGGGCCAATATGTAGACGAAAAAAAAAGATGCACGTAAGAGATGACAAAACCAAATAAAAGTAGCTTGTTCAAAAGGATGGTGAATTGTCATTGATTCCAAAAAGAATTTAGAAAATTGTTTGGAATACCATTTGATGGAGATAACAACATAAGCGATTAGTTCATCTTCTCCTTGAGGCCCTTTTCCTTTTTGTCTAGAATTCAGAAATATCCTCCAACTTCCTTTCGTTAAGTTCTAACATAATTAACTATTTTTCTGAGCCCAGATAGTACAGAACTGAAATCTTCACACAAAGTGAAGGTGGTAAGATTGGAAAATATCTGAAGCCAAACAAAGATGGTCTAATTGAGAAACAGAAAGTCTATTCCCTGGTATGCTTTACAACTTGTAATTTGTTTGCAAAATCAAATAAAAGTGTGTGCTCATAAATTGTGTATTTCAATAAGATTTTAGGAGATCTTTATTGAAGAGCTGGATCCAAGTCCTGGGCTACTTAAAAATCAGTTGCCATCATAGCAAAGCTTGTTTTTTAGTTGGGGGATTTCAAAGCAAGTTTCAGCATGATAATAATAAACTACATTCCAGAGATGAGACCAAAGTCTAAAGTGCAACAAAATTCTACAAACAAGTCTGCTTTCCAACTTAACACAACGGCAATCTTATCATTTGTAAATAACAGCCAATTTAGGAATGGGTCATTTTGCCACATATTAACGTCTCAGCAAATTAGATTTGTGGAAATGAACAATTCATCTGATTAAATATAAACCTTAAAAGTAACTATTATACAGTTCATCAGCCAAAGTATTGGAAAACAAATCTTTAATGATGTGCAATTTATCTAATATTATTTCTGTGACTGATAAAGAGCAAAATGCACAATCTATGGAAGTTGCAGTAAATTCTGACTCAAGAGAAGTGCTTACTCTTTGGCATTGATATTTCGAGGTTTATGGGGAGGTTTATTGGGAAGAATGTATAAGCCTGAAAGTGAGTTGCACATTCAGAAATGGTGGGGATATGGAGGTCAGCTGATCCTAACTGGAGGGCCAATATAAATTAAGCTTTCTGGAAACTTCTTGCCACCCAGCAGGCAATACGGAATGTGGTTGCAGGAAATTTCATTATTGACTGAAAGTCAGTTGGTGGGATTTCCTTTGTGATTAAGGAACCTTGGTTCTCGAGGGATATTGCAACTTTGATAAAGAAGAAGAGAGTATGACACGTACAGGCAACAGGGAACTAATAAGATGCTTGGTAAGTATAAAAAGTGCAAGAAACTACTTAAGAAGGAAATCAGGAGAGCTAAAAGAAGACATGAAGTTGCTTTGGCAGTCAAGGTGGAGAATAATCTTAAGAGCTTCTACAGGTATATTCAGGGCAAAAGGATTGTAAGGGATAAAATTGGTCCTCTTGAAGATCAGAGTGGTCGACTTTGTGTGGAACCAAAAGAAATGGGGGCAATATTAAATGGGTTTTTTGCATCTGTATTTACTAAGGAAACTGGCATGGAGTCTATGGAAATAAGGCATACAAGTAGGGAGGACCTATACAGATTAAAGGAGAGGAGGTGCTTGCTGTCTTGAGGCAAATCAGGGCAGATAAATCCCCAGGACTGGACAGGGTATTCCCTCAGACCTTGAAGAAGAATAGTGTTGAAATTGCAGGGGCCCTGGCAGATATATTTAAAATCTACGGGTGAGGTGCCAGATTGGAGGATAGCTCATGTTGTTCCGTTGTTTAAAAAAAGGCTCAAAAAGTAATCCGAGAAATTATAGGCTGGTAAGTTTGATGTCAGTAGTAGGTAAATTATTGGAAGGAGAAAAGAGATAGGATCTACAAATACTTGGATGGACAGGGACTTATTAGGGAGAGTCAACATGATTTTGTGCGTGGTAGGTCATGTTTAACCAATCTATTAGAGTTTTTTGAGGAGGTTACCAGGAAAATGGAAGAAGGGGAGGCAGTGGATGTTGTCTACATGGACATCAATAAGGCCTTTGACAAGGTCCCACATGGGAGGTTAGTTAGGAAGGTTCAGTTGCTAGGTATACATGGAGAGATAGTAAATTGGATTAGACATTGGCTCAATGGGAGAAGCCAGTGAGTGGTAGTGGAGGATTGCTTCTCTGAGTGGAGGCCTGTGATTAGTCGTATGCCACAGGGATCAGTCCTGGGTCCACTGTTGTTTGTCATCTATATCAATGATCTGGATGATAATGTGATAAATTGGATCAGCAAATTTGCTGATGATACAAAAGTTGGAGGTGTAGTGGACAGTGAGGAAGGTTTTCAAAGCTTGCAGAGGGATTTAGACCAGCTAGAAAAATGAGCTGAGAAATGGCAGATGGAATTTAATGCAGACAAGTGTGAGGTATTGCACTTTGGAAGGAGAAACCAAAGTAGAACATACAAGGTAAATGGTAGGACACTGAAGACTGTAGTAGAACAGAAGGATCTGGGAATACAGATACATAATTCCCTAAACGTGATGTCACAGGTAGATAGGGTCGTAAAGCATGTTTTTGGAACACTGGCCTTTATAAATTGAAGTATTGAGTATACGAGTTGGAGTGTTATGGTGAGGTTGTATAAAACATTGGTGAGACTGAATTTAGAGTATTGTGTACAGTTTTGGTCACCTAATTACAGGAAAGATATTAATAAGGTTGAAAGAGTGCAGAGAAGGTTTACAAGGATGTTGCCGGGACTTGAGAAACTGAGTTACAGAGAAAGGTTGAATAGGTTGGGACTTTATTCCCTGGAGCTTAGAAGAACGAGGGGAGATTTGATAGAGGTGTATAAAATTATGATGGGTATAGATAGAGTGAATGCAAGCAGGCTTTTTCCGCTGAGGGTAGGAGAGAAAAAAACCAGAGGACATGGGTTAAGGATGAAGGGTGAAAAGTTTAAAGGGAATATTAGAGGGGGGGTTCTTCACACAGAGAATGGTGGGCATGTGGAATGAGCTGCCAGATGAAGTGGTAAATGTGGGCTCACATTTAACATTTAAGAAAAACTTGGACAGGTACATGGATGAGAGGGGTGTGGAGGGATACAGTCCAGGTGCAGGTCAGTGGGACCAGGCAGAAAAATGGTTCGGCACAGCCAAAAAGGGCCAAAAGGCCTGTTTCTGTGCTGTAGTGTTCATTGGTTCTATCAGGGCATGGCAGGTTTGGGGATTATCTTTTCAATTGGCATGATGGAAAGGCCAGGCCTGGGGTTGCTCCTTCCAGGACATTCCTATTTCTCCTGGTCCTTCAAACAGAAGGAAATTTATAAGACTTAGTCTGGCCAGTTGGATCCTCTTGTAGTGGTGTGTACCTCCTCCTGGATTGATATTAATATTATGTTGTGGCTCCAATGATGCCATTGGGCTGGAACTATTATATGTTAAATAGGTCCCCACCTGCTTTCAGTGGAGCCTTGTCAATGGGTTGAATTGTGGCTGTTAATATTAAACCAGATTGGATGTGGAGAGATTTTTATTTTCAAGATTTTAACAATTCGCTAGACCCATTCCTGCCTGCTGTTGGGGGTGGGGTGGGGGGGGGGGGGGACTGGTTTAGAAACAAGATCTATGACTTACATATTTATTAGTATGTTTTGTTATTTTTGAAACCAGCTTTTGCCTCAGCTTCCTGGTAGTAATGGATCACCTGCACCAGATTCCAGAAAGCAGGTTCATCAGCAGCGGTTTGACCATCTTCCTACTATCTGACAATCCCTATCAAATCTCAGTATGGTTCCAAAATGAAACAGAGATACCGAGACATAACATATTCAAGAAAGATTCTGTATGTCACTGAATTAGCATCGTATATATTGACTTTGTTTTATTTTCTGTAAATATGATCCATGTACACATTAATTAAAAACAACAAACATTGTTTCATATTTTGATTTTCTTGTTTGTTCTTCTTGGACTCCAAGAGGGCAGTTAAATGGGACATTAAAAGCACAAATTAAATTCTGTGACAGAGGTGGACCATATATGTAATGTCTGCAACTGTTTACACAGTGTGGACACCCCAGAGAGATACCATCCTTTCATCTTTTCCTTAATGCCATGAGCTAATTTTTCAAGTAATATAGAAATTAGCTTTCAGAAGGCTTTTTGTGTTAAGATTTGGAACAGATGTTTCATCTCACTGTTTGAAGAAGTCTCATGTGCATAAAGTTTCATACAATGGCTTAAGCTAATTATAGGGAATGTGTTTGACCATCTGAACCATATTATAGTGAGGAGGAACTCAACAGATTAATGATTTTAATCTTTGAGGGAATTCTAAATTCTAATCTACTGACCTGATTTTCAGAGCTTTCACCTTTTGTTTCATGGTCTGAATGCTACACAGAACTGGAAGATGGGGGCTTGCTAAAAACTGGTTGTTGAGGAGTGGTAATGGATTGTCAGTCACTTGTAAAAGCTGACTGCTGTTTGTATCTTCCTAACATGCAGCTTGCTGGGCTGACTGCAGGCTTTTTCTGATCTGCTCATTTAGTCATCATGTTTTGTGTGTTTTGATTAATTTATTTTACATATGGTACTCTATGATGTGAGATAAAGTGTTGATGTAACTGCACCGAATAACGTAACACAAATCAAAATTGTCTTGGGTGACAAATCCCAGGCACCAATAGAAATGATCATTAATGACAGTTTATTTGCTTTTAAAAATTGGCACAATAACACTGGTACATTTAGTTTGTTGGATATATTATAGGAAGAGTATAAAAGCAATAGAAAAAGATGCAACATAGACTGTTACCAGCAGATTGCTGTTGAATTTAAGGGAAATGTATGTAATTCTGTGCAACTTCCAATATCAATGACTATTAGTTGGTCAGTACTATTTCAGGCTAGTCATAATAAAGGAAGTGATGAGAAATGCAGTGTTGTGAATGCTGAATTATAGGCCAGAAGTAATAAAGGTTGCACCTTTTTTTTACATGTGACTTGTGTCTTAATGTTCATTCTTTGCTAGTTGATGGTTTAACAATTGCATTTGAAACTATTCATTTAAAGGCAAAGGAACTAAGTGATGCAATGCATCAGCAGTGTAGTGTCCTTTCTCCTCTGGAATTGGAACCAAGTTAATTCTCAAACCAACATGTTGCCATAAATCAATAACTTAAAACTACTGCAAATGGGAATCTTACTTGGAGAAGCATAAAAATTGTTGTCATGGAAAATGAGAAAAACATACTGTGGGATACTCTGATTGTGCAGGGAAATTCTGCCTGAGGTCAACAGATCTTTGCATGTTTAGAAACAAGATCTATGACTCACATATTTATTAGTGCCTCCCCCACTCCTGCCGACTACGACTCATGTGTTGGGTGGGATGGGAAAATTCCCCACATAGGGCCAGATTTTACCATTCGGAGGCTAAGTGCCAGATCCGGACGTAAAACGGATCCAAGCCCAAAATCCCCATTCCAGTGTGCCCATATGCCTTTTGCCTGCTCCGGTCCAGTCTGTACTGTGGGGCAGGGCTTAGCGCTGCCGGAACGATCGGAGCTCTAAACTACGCATGCGCAGTTTGAAAAAAACTGAAACAGTGCCCCCGGGCGCGAGAAACAAAACCAGAGAGAGCCGGGGTGGCGGGGGTGGGTGGGTGGGGAAGGATTAGCCGCGATCAGACCCCACCCCCCGCCGTGAGGCAGGCCCCTCCAGCAGATGCCCCCCCCCGATCAGAACCACCCCTCCCACCAGGAGGCAGTCCCCCCCGATGAGAACCTCCCCCCCCCTGTAATTAGACCCCCGAGAGGCAGCCCCCCCAGAAGGCCCCTCCCCTCCACGGTCAGACCCCCTCTGGGAGGCCTGCCCCCCTAACCCCCACTTCTTACTGTGTTTACCCCAGTCCAATGCTGGCATCTCCACATCAACGAGTGCAGGTCAGAAGGATGGTGGAGGGACAGCAGCAATCCAGGTACATTGGGGGTGTGCTCTGCTGAGGGGGCGACTGCCTCCCGAGGTGGGGTCTGACCAGGAAGGGGGTGGGGTCTGATCGCGGTGGTGGGGGGTTGCTGTCTCCTGGGGTGTCTGACCTTTTTGGGGGGGAGGAAGGGGGCATCTGCTGGGGGCTGCCTCCTGGGGGGGGAGGGGTGGTGTGGCCTCTCAGGGAGGTGGAATGAGGGCGGGGGGGGGGGGGGGCGGTGTGCTCTGCCAAGGGGGGCCTGCCTCCCGGGGGGGGGGGGGTCCAATCACGGGGGGTGGGTCTGCCTCCCGGGGGGGTCCGATTGCAGTGGTGGGGGTCTGCCGGGGGGGAGTCTGCCTCCCAGGGGATTCAGATCGCAGGGTGGCCAGTCTGACAGGGTGGTTAGCAGGGAATCTATGAAGGGTGTTCAAGGAGGACAGGCTTCAGAGGTTCCCCTACAGAATAGGAATCTGAAGACGGTAAAGTGGGGTTTGGCAGTAGAGTTGGGCGCGTGGTTCATTAAGTTGATTTAAATGCATTTTAATCGTCGGGCCGCCCGATTATCCGGTCCGCGCCCAAATTGGGTGTCAGTAAAGGCATGATCTGCTCAGAATGACATGCAGATCGCGTTACAGGCCCGATGCCTGAATTTACTGCGATTTCGCGCCCAAAAACGGGCGTGAATTTTTGATAAAATCGGGCCCATAGTTTTGTGCCTGATTTATCTTTCTTACATTGAGAATATATTGTTTCAGTAGAGGACAGTGTGGACTCATTGGAATGAGGGGCCCTCTTCCTGTGCCGTAAGTGACTCTATGAAGGGTTACATTAATCTCATTATTCATAACAGCATAAGTGAATCCATAACAGAAATATGAGTATGATATCATCATAGAATCCTTACACTACAGAAGGAGGCCATTCGGCTCTTTGGGCCTGCATCTACAACAACAATCCCATCCAGGCCCTATTCCTGTAACCCCATGTATCCCACGGACCAAGGGGCAATTTAGCATGGCCAATCCACCTAACCCACAAATCTTTGGACTGTGGAAACTGGAGAACCTGGAGGTAGCCCATGCTGACACAGGGAGAATGTACAAACTTTGCACAGTCATCCAAGGCCAGAATCGAACCTGGGTCTCTGGAACTGTGATATAGCAGTGCTAACCACTGTGCCATGGTGCTGCCATAATGATAACCATTACAGAAACTGGGACCTGAATATTCAAAGGTATTTGACATTTTGGAAGGACAGAAGAAAAATAATACTAATGTTGGCACGAGAAATATGATAGAGCAGACCATTGGGATGCTCAAACAATGGCTGCAATTCTCCCACCACGCCGTGGGTCATGGTGTGCGATGCGAGTCGCCGGCTTTGTACTGGGATTTGCGCATGCACTGGAACGCATGCACATCTCCCAGAGCCGGTGAACAGTCACCGGTCAGACCACGCTGGAAACTGGCAGGAAGACAGGAAAGTTATTTAAATCTTTTTAAAATATGTTTTAACTATGTTTAGCAGTTCATTATAGGGAACATTCTGATCCCGACTGAATGTCCCACCCTGCCAAGAATACTTCATTCCGGCAAAGTTTACACTAGTCCCCACATTTGGGAAACTAGCGGGACACCCTGCCGGAATTAATTGGGGGCGATTAGGGCTGCCTAGGGGGTCAGGCGGAGGGGGATGGTGTTCCCTGGGCGTGGCCACCCTGGCAGTGCCAGCCTATGCCCCCAGCACTGCCCAAGGGGCAATGTGCCCATGCCCAGGGCACGTTGGCACTGCCTACTGGGTATCGGGCAGTGCCTGGGGGCAGGACCTATTGTGGGTGGGGCCTAGAGGTGATCGGTGGGGGTGGGGGGTCCTGCTGCCACTCTGCAGACAGGATCAGTCTAGGATGTAGGGAGGTCAGCAATTGGGACAGGCTAGTTGGGGAGGGGTGTTGATCTGCCAAGGGGTGGCATTGGAGGGATTGTCTGGGCCAGGGCGGGGGTGGGGGGGGGGTGGGGTGCGCGTGGGGAGCTGTGCATCAGGGTGCCATGATCAGGCCATGAGGGGGGCAGCACTGCAGGAGTTCTGCGCTGGCCAGTGATCAAGCTGGTCAGCAAATGGGGAGTCTGACAGATCAGGGCCACAGTGCATGCGCAAAGTTCCAGTACTGTTAAACTCCAGTGCGAATAGGCCCTGCCCCCCTGGGTTTTTAATGAAATTCATGGCTGGGACCTCTACATTGTACAGAGTGTGGAGAATTGGGTGAGAATCTGAATTAACAAAAGTTGGGATTTAGAACCGTTTTCCTGCCAATTCAGCACTTTTGGGAGTATAGCGCCCCCCACCCCCCCCCGCCCTCCCCACACCCCCACAACATTTCCCCTGCCTGGATTGCTCTAGAGCAGCTCTGCAGTGCTTACCAGACTGCATGTCACAATTTGTCATAGTATGCACAAATTTGAAATCATGAGGGCACATGCCTTGCCATTACTTACACTGCAAGAAGCTGAAGAGGAAGAAGAAGAAAAGGAGCAATGGAAGGGAGGAGACAAATAACTTGTCTTCTTTCTATCCTGCCTCATGAGCAATCATAGACATGCAGGATAGAATCTGTACTGGTGAACAAAACTACATCTGCCATTGCCAATCAGTGTCCTGTTGCTCACAACACTGAATTCAGAGCCACCACAGAACAAACATTCCTAAAAACATTATCAAACGATTTTATCCAGTATTCCACATAAACATCAGCTACTCATCCTTGTGCCTTAGCGCCTGTCTTCAGCATGCCTTACCTGGCTTGGTGTTCCTATGCAGTGCTATCACATTAGCTGCTGCATGGCTGGAAGAAGGCTGCTGACTTTAAGTAGCAGAGACTATAGGATAGCATGCCTCCAAACAGTTCTGGACTAAAAAAAAGACTTTAACTTTATTAATTTGACATGTGCAACAGCTGTTTGGTTGGCTGATTGACAGGCAACATGAAAAGCATTTGTGGAATGATAGCAATGGAAGGGCGAATGCTATCAACCTGAGAATGCATAACAGGTTTGTAAATCACAGAGCCACTACAACTTTCCTGGTGCAATGCCTCAATCCGTTAATTTCTCGGCTGCTGAGACCCTGAAATCCATAGCCTGCTCTATCATTGGGGTGAGGACATGCATCCATGCCTTCTGGCTGTGCTATGCTGCCTAAAATTACATGCCACCTCACAAAATTGGAATGGTTGCAGCAGAGAAGGAAGCCATTTGGGTTGTCATGTCCATACTGGTTCTCTGCAAGAGTATTCCAGCTCTTTGGACTCCAGGTTACTGTTGACCTTTCACTAAACACCCAGATAATTAAGGCCCTCGACCATCAGCACCCTCAGCACAACTCCTCCTCCCATCAATTAAGGTCAGTGGTGAGATTATGGAAATAATGGATTATTTTTCATATCTTGGGAGTCTCCTCTCAATGAAGGCAGACCTTGTTTGATGAAATGTCCAACATGTCAACTCAGTTTTCAGCTGACTAATGAAAAGAGTAATTGAGGACCAAGATCTCAAACCCAAGTTTAAGGTCATGATTTGCTAGCTAACAGTGATCCCCATGCTGTTATATGCTTTGATGGTTTGGACAATCTATAGTAGGCACCTAAAAGCAATGGGGATGGACCATCAGAGATGTCTTCACAAATTCCTCCAATTCTGGTGGTATGAAAGGTTGTTCAACAGCAGCGTCCTCTCCCACTCCAACATGTCCAGCATCGAGGATTTGATTACTCAAAACCAGTTCCAGTGGGCAGGACATGTCAATCATATGCCTGACACCAGGCTCCCAAAATAAAACTATTCTACTTGGTTATAGTAACAGACTCCAAGGGGGACAGTGGAAATGCTTTTGGAATATCCTGAAAACAACCCAGTCAATTTATGACAGTCCCTCTTTTTGGATCAAACAAAATAGAAAAGATTAGTTTGGGAAGACACTAAACACATCGAGAGACTTCATTGGGAACATGCAGAGGGCAAGTCATGGCATTGGAGACAAATCTCCAAGCAACTCATCTTTCCAGCACCATCTCTCCTTTATGTGGTACAGTCTGCAGATTTCTCATTTTATTTATCAGCCATCTCAAAACTCATCAAACTGGAGTGGAAGTAAGTCATCTTTGATCCCAAAGGACTGCCTAAGAAGAGGATTAAGGCAATTAATTATCAGTTAGTTAATGTCCAAGGCAAATATTCTCTCCAGAAACTCAGTGTAAACACCAAAATATAATTTACAAGTAATGAACAAGATATTCAAATACTGCAGCAACATGCAATTTCCATTGATGGCGCCATCTGTTGGGAAATGAAGAACTGCAGTTCTGTAAAATAAATCTATAATTAAGGATTTATCCTACAGATGGCAGTACACATATTTACTGACTTTCAGCAGCTTGTATCATGTTCACTTCTAGTCTCCACATTATACATGAAACGCAGAGCTACTGTTTGGAGTCCAGAGAGACCAATAAGAATTATAAGGCTGTTTTCCAAATTTAAAGGGCTGTTCTCAGGAAATAGTGTTTTCTGTGAGACTTTGAAATGTTTGATGAAACACTTGGTAGTGGACAATCAAATTTTCATAGATATGGAAAATTCTGATCAAGAAAAGCTTGCTGATTGGACACAAATGGGGGTGATTTTACCATCGCGTTGTATCTGTTTTCAGATGTAATGTGGTGGTAAAGTGGGCTGTAAAGCTTTTCCTGGGCACTAATTGTATATCATGGGACAGTCTTAGACCTTTGCTATGGAAGCCTTTGTGGTAGCTGCCTCAAGCTTTAGTATGTCCAGCATGCAGTCCTGGGCCTTGTAAGGTGTCCGTTTGTAACACTTAGTTGTTGATAGCTCTTTGCACTGTTAGACTAGCTAATTTTGGACAGCTAAAAAAATCTCTTTCACCAAAGTGATGTTCCTCCAGCAGCAATAGATGTTTATCTTGGTGTGCATCCCTAGAAATACAAATAATTGACTGAATCCTGCATCACAGAACTGCTTGGGATAAACCTTGACAAAAATCATTGCATCGCTTTCCAAACGTTGTTTGCAAAGACCTATTCCAGAAGGAGGTGGGCGATGGTCTCTTTCCTACTGCTGCTGCCTGTGAGCAATGTGTAGAAAAGGTGAGACTCCAGACATGCAGGAAGAATTTGATGTGGAGGGCCTTTCTCACAACCAGCCAAACTACATCCTGATGATTGTTTGCAATTTCTGCCAATGAAGTATTCTGTCAAATGTGTTTGACTGCTCAGGGAACAGTCCCACAGGAACCATTATCTTTTTCTGCAAGGCCTCAAGGACGTGACTTGTGGTCAAAGATGTTATTCTGCACAAACATTTCCATGATAGACAAGTGGTATGGCATAGTCCAACTGAATGGAGCGATGTCACTAGATTCATTCCTAGCAATATGGGGACAGGTAAAACCTCAGCACATAATGACACCTTGATGCAATTGCACACAAAGGTGACCATCTGGATGAGGGTGAGGATGAATACATTTTTCTCTCTTTGTCTAGAGATTTGTACATTATGTTATTGCGACATGGCCCATTTTTGATCTCCGATTAGAACAAACAATAGCTTGGATGGTCACCACAGTGCAGGAGTTGGTATGGGCCAGACCTGGAAGACCAAGAGTGACACACACCTGATGACCAGGTTCTAAATTGCAATGGGAAGGGAGTGCGACCTCCAAATACATGGTTTCCGTTTTGCATATATGTTCCTCTCAGCTTTTGGCACACTCCCTGGTTTCTCCAAACCATTTCCCCAGCATCTTTTGGTAGACTGAACTGACCATGAAGGGAACAAAGGTTCAGTTGATTCAGCTCCCAAATAATGTGGTCTTATTCTTGCCAAGAGTTACTTTAGCTTTTTAAGCCAATTTGAACTGGTCACAAATGCTCAGCTGTCTGAGAAACAGTAGTGGATTCATGCAGAAGTTGATGTCATCATCCATGTTCAGGGAAGCTTTGACCTGAGTGCTTCCACTTCATGGAGACTTGTCTTGCCCTCTTAAATCTGCATTCTTCCTGATGGATCAGCAAAAGTTTTGATACGTCACACAGAGTCATAGAAAGGCATGGGAACAGGCCTTTGGCCTAACTTGTCCATATTGCCCTGTTTTTACCACTAAGCTAGTCTCAATTGCCCACATTTGAACAAGAACAACACAGGGGAGATAGACAGCCCTGCATGACTCCAGGTTTGATTGGAAATCTATTTGATTCCCACCCATTGATTGAAATTGCCTTACAGTTGCTGTGTACAACAGGTAGGTTGATTGTGGATTCCCTTTGTGACTCCCATTTTAGAAAGTATATCCATCCTGTATGTGTGATATTATTTCAAAAGTCTTGTCCTGGTTCAAGCTGATGAGGCAATGTCTATCTCTCTGAACTGCTTATAGGCGATTGTATCCCTGAAAGTGTGAGGTATCAGAGATCCTCCTGCTGAGACTGGTCAGGGTGGGTCACAAACTCCAGAGGATAAATGATTTGATTAGCAATGACCTTGGATTGAATTTTGAGTGTTGTTACATGAACCTGTAGACGTAGAGTATTTGGATGTCCAAAACGCATTTGATCAGGTGCCACATAAAAGGCTATACACAAGATGAGCCCATGGTAATCGGCATAATGGGGGCGATTTACCCCCAAAAATTCAAGTGCTGAATTCACGGGCAAACTGGCGTAATTCACACTGGTTTTTTCAATGGGAGTTCACATTATAATCTCCCACACCCTGTGCAATGTAGAGGCCACCAGCATGAATATCATTAAATTTCAGGGGTGGGGCCTATCCCCACTGGAAAGGCTGAAATCAGCAGGCCTCTGCGCATGCGCACTGAAGCTCCGCACCGACAGGCTGCAGTTTGCTGGCCAGCCAGAGACTCCGCATTGCTGTCCCCCAAAACCTCTCCATGGCCCAATCGCGGCCTCTTTGCAGGCCAGCCCTGAACTCCACTGTCCCGGCCCACGCCGAGCTCCAAGCCGTTACGATCCTCCCAGCACCTGCAGGCAGACCCTCCTCACCCGCTGTTGAGGCCCATCACTGGGAGACCCCCCCTGCCCTGGCAGACTACCCCAGCTGACCACCCCCACCAGCCTGCCCTGATTGCTGGCCTCCCTCCTGCCCTATCATTCCCCATGCAAAGTGGCAGCAGGACCCCCACCCCCACTGATTACCCCTAAGCCCCATTCCCATAGGCCCCACCCCCACTCATCCCCATCCCTTATAGGCCCCACCCTCTTGGCACTGCCTGATGCCTGATAGGCGGTGCCAAGGTGGCCCCTGGGCATCAGCACTTTGTCTTTTGGGCAGTGCCAGGGGATACAGGCTGGCACTGCCAGGGTGCCCATGCCCAGTGGGCACTACTCCCAACCTCCCGACCCTCTGGGGGGCCCCGATTGCACCCCAATTTATTCCAGCTGGGTTGGGCAGTAGCTCTCTGGAAGTTGGGAGCTACTGTAAACCCCGGTGAAGTACTCTGGTGTTATGGGAGAGGCTGGTGGGCCCAGAGACTTCAGTCCTGGGCCCACTAATAACACTGAAATAACAAAAAATATACTTGCAAATTACTTGCCTGTCTTCCTGCCAGCGTCCAGCACGGGTCTGATGGCGCCAGAAATCCAAGGCTGGGAGATGCGCATGCAACAGGAATGCATGTGCAAATCCCACGCATGCCCGGATGCGAGATTCTCCCACCCAGACGTGCTAGAAAATCAGCATGGCGGGGTGGGAGAATCGCCCCCAATATATTAGCACAGATAGAAGATTGGCTAACTAACAGAAAACAGATCAGGGAAATGACTAATATTCAGGTTGGCAAACTGTAACTAGTGAGGTGCCACAGGAGTCATTGCTGAGGCCTCAACCATCTATAATCTATGATAATGATTTTGGTGAAATGGCTGAGTGTATTGCTGATAGTACAAAGATAGGTGAGGAGGCCATAAAGGGTGGGATCTTATTGGCTCATCACGCTGGTCGATTGGCATGGTGAGCCAGTAAGATAGGACAAGAGGTGAAAAATCAGGTTCACGCAGCTTCTCACCTCTCGCGATCTTGCTGGCCTTGTTTTGCCAGTGAAACTGATTGAAATAACATTTAACATGTCATTAATGAGCCCAGAATGCAATTAAGATCCTCATCAGCGAAGATCACAGATGGTTCCCACCAACAGGGATCAGATGTGAATGCCTCGCCAGTGGAACCAGAGGCTATTGAAGCCCCCTGGGTGGTCAGTGACAGGGCTGGGTACAGCCAGCCTTGCACTACCCACCGGGCACCCTGGCAGTGCCAATGGGGTGGGGCCTGGTAGGGTGGGGCTTAAGGGGGTGGGGTCTGACAGGGGAGGTGAGGATGATTTGAAGGAAGGGAGAGAAGGGGAGGGAGTGAGGGCTGATCAGTGGGGGCAGCAAACAGGGGGTCAATCAGCAGGAGTGATGAATGGAAGGGAATGACTGTTATCCCAGTATACTGTGTACACAGTGTACAGAATTATTGGGAGATTGGGGCACCTTCACAATGAAACTCCACTCCTCCACCTACTGGCAGTATTCATGTTATGGCCTCTGCATCGCACAGGGTGCCATTAATTACCATTACCTAAACGCTGAAAAAAACAGGCAAGAAACCCTCCTTTTTCTTGCCCGTTCCACACTTAGAATTTTTCCAAAGAGTCTGCACAGGGACATAGATAGGTTAAATGAAAAGCAAAAGATTTAAATAAGGGGAGACTACAAAATACTGGGTTACAAAGGATTCGGGGTGTCCTCATGCATGAAATACAAAAGTTAGTATAAAGGTACAGCAAATTAATAGGAAGGCAAATGGAGTGTTGGCCTTCATTGCATGGGGAATGGATGAGATGTGGTCTTATTGCAGTATATCAGACCCTGTGAAATTTGACAGGGCAGATGCTGAGCAGGTATTTCCCTTGTGGGAGAAAGTAGACTTAGGGAATAGTGTTTTCAGAATAAAGCATTGCCCATTTAAAATTGAAATGAGAAGAGATTTCTTCTCTGACAGGTTTGTGATCCTTTGAAATTCTAGCCCCCAGAGAGCTGTGGAGGTTAGGCCATTAAATATAGTCGTGGCTCAGGTATATAGATTTTTGAACTGTCAGGTCAAGGGTTATGGGGAACAGGCAGGAAAGTGGAGTTGAGGCCAAGATTAGATTATCTGTGATTTTACAGAATGGACAAGCAGGCTTGAGGAGCTGAATAATCTACTCCTGCTCCTATTTCTTATGTTCATATTCCACTGAATAGTGACCATTATAGGCTTCACATCGTTGACTATATAAAATGGGCATGATCGCTACATGCTGGGCAAATTTGCCAGTGTTAATTTAGAAAGCACTGCAATAGGCTATCTTTCTCACTGAGTCGACAATACATTTGCTAATGCATGACCATGACTGGCTAGTAGCAGCCGTTCTAAAGCACTCTTTGATCAAGTGAGTGAGTGCTTAATGGATCAAAGTTGCACAGTAGGTAATGGAAGAACAAAAAGAATCTGTATCAGGATATTTCACAGGTCATTAACTTTGATGGGTCTTGGTAATGTCACTACATCTCAGTAACTCCTGTAGTTATAATGTTGTGACTAATAAATAAACTTTAACATTAAAAGACAAATGATGACTCAGAGCTGGCTGCCTTTTACACTGGATTCTTCCCAGCTCAACTTCCAAGATGTACTTGATCCCAGAAAACCTGGTAGGACACATCGATACAATTTGTTATGGATACGTACAAAATACTTCCCTTTATTGTCTGAGGCATAGAATGTAAACTGAGGGAGATTATACAAGAATTGATAGATTGCAGGGGGAAAATAGTAAAATCCTTATATGCTTATTTGTTCAGGCTCCTGAGATCTAATGCTCTGCTATCTACATTTCTACATGGACTCAAGAAGCTCTGAATATTTACATATTACTGTGGCTCTCCAGTCATGAAGGAGTTTTCCCAACTTCGGACACTGCAGCAGAGCAGCCAAATTCTGAATAACAATAACCATGAATCTACATTATCCCCACAATACTTGGCTGGACATGGAGATCAAGCTCTCACAGCCAAACCTTCACTATAACCTCCCATCATAAACCCTTCCTTCCCCCTCCCCGCCTCACCCACTGAGACTGTCAGTGCTCCCAAAACCTCAATGCTCACAGCCAACACCCTCTCTCTGTCTACTAAATGCCAGTGTTGCCAAATCTCGCCTGCAAGCACAGCCAAGAGATCACAATATAGTTATTCAGCTATTGCACTGTATGAGGCCTATGAGCTCTCAGGTATGTCTTTGTGAGAGAGCTGATCAATGCAGAGTGAAATCCACAGTGGATATACCTGGGTGGTGAGTAGATGAGATGACTGATACAAAGTGTGGAGAGAAAAAGGACCTTGAAGGAATTTGAATCAATAGAAGGTAGAAAAGAACCATTAACCTTGGCAACATGACTCTGCAGTTAAAAGAATGAGATGTGAACTCAACAGCAGCAACTAATATTTATATAACATTTTAAACATAATACAATACTTCAAAGCACTTCAGCGAAGCATTCTAAATAAAATAGGAGACTAAAATAGATCAGGTGATATTACGTCAGTTTTAAGGAGCATCTTAAAAGAGGAAAGAGAGGTAAAGAGGGAGAGAGGTGTGGAGAGGGAATGCCAAAGAATATGACCTCAATAACTGAAGACACAGCCATTAAAAAAAATCAGGGATGCTGCAGCGGCTGGAATTGGATTAGTGCAAGTACCTTAGAGGGTTGTGGGATTGGAGAAAAATTACAGAGATAGGGAAGGGCGAAGTCATGGGAAGATTTGAAATCCAGGAGGAGAATTCTAAAATTAAAACATTGCTTTGGTCAAAAGCCAGTGTAGGCCAGAGAGGAAACAGGTAAGAGGTGAACAGGACTTGGTGCAAGTTAAGACCCAGGTAGCCAAGTTTTAGATGACCTCAAGTTTATGAAGTGTAGAATGTGGGAGACCAGTCAGTGGTGCATTGGAATAGTCAGATCTAGAGGTAATAAAGGCATGAAGGAGCGTTTCAGAGACAGTTCAGCTGAAACAGCAGCAATGTCAGGTGTCGAAGCAGGGAGGTGGAAATAGATGGTCTAACTGATGGCTTGAACACGTGGTCAGAAGCTCATCTCAGAGTCAAATATGATACCAGTGTTGTGGACAGACGGATTTAGTCTTAAATGGTTGCCATAAAGCAGGGGAGAGTTGGTACTTACAGAACAGAGTTTGCAATAGGAACCAAACAATGGCTTCAGTCTTCTGAGTAGTAATTGGAGAAACTTTCTAGTTAGCTGGTACTCGATGTCGGGCGAACAGATTGATAATTTAGCAATAATGGAAAAGTTGAGAGAGGTGGTGGTGAGGTGGAGTTGGCTCTCGTCAGTGTACATGTGAAAACTAATGCGGGGGGCAATTCTCCCAAAAAGCTTCTCTGTGTCAAATTTGCATGAAAACTGGAGTAAACTAGAGTTATCCCCAAGCCCCACCCCACCAGGCCCTGCTCCCCACTCCCTTGCCACTGCCCCATGCTCAATGAGCAGCGCCAAGGTATCCCCTGGGCATGGGCACTTTGCCCTCAGGCAGTGCCAGGGTGCCCATGCCCAGGGGTCTCTACTCTTCACCACCTGGTTCCCTGGAGGGGCCCTGATTGCCCCCTTTCACTCCAGCAGGGCCGTCCCAATTGTTCCCCAAAAGTGGGGACATTCTGTAACCCCCGCTACAGTGGAATACTCTGGTGGGGTGGCAGAGGCTAGTGGGCCAAGAGAACTCAATCCCATTAAAAATCACATTAAAACGACATTAAAGATAAATGTAAATTACTTACCTGGTGTTCCCGCCCATTTCTAGTGCAGATCTGATGACACTGGAAATCCGACCCTGGGGAATGTGTGCGCTGCGTGAGCACATGTGAATTCCACACATGTCCGGATGCAAGATTCTCCCACCATGCTGCTCTAGAACACTGACGTGGTGGAATGGGAGAATCTCCCCCAGTGTGTCAAATGAAGGAAAAAAAGAGACTTAAGGACAAATACATAGGTGCATCAGTGGTGGTGGAGGTAGGGGCAAGGAGCAGAAAGACAAAATATTGTTGAAAATGTTGTAGCTATGTTAGGTAAATTACAGTAGAGCCAAATGAGGGTAATCTCACTGACTGGAATTGGAGCTCCTACTGTCAGCAGGAAATGAGACTGAAGGTATATTTATTGTGTTGCAAACAAAATATCAGCTACCTGACTGTGGGATGAAAGTAGGGAAATAAGGTTGTGGTGGACTGATGGCGAATTGAGCTTCCCGGTAGCATTCAGCAGGAACCTACTTGTAATGCATTAGCATGTCATGCATACTTATTAAAATACAATGTCACCAGATAATATATTACCTTTGTGATTAATGTTGCAGTAAGTGGAGAACACCATCCCTCAGATTCATGACTGGTTAAAGGTAATCTTCCAGGTAGATTTGGGCTGAATAACGGCAGCCTTTCTTTCATGGGGAATTTTGTTGAAGTACAGAGACAAGACTTTGATAGAGATGAGGTGGGTGGCAGTGCAAATGGGATTGGAGCCTGGCTAATCTAGGGTGAGAGGGAGGAAAGAGACAGGGAATGATCCATGTCCAAATGCCATTTAAATATGTCACCTGGACCTTTGACTCTGTGAGGTAACAGCAGGGTAGTTGGTTTCCTGCTCCCAGAGCACAATTGGCTGGGTACCTTGTCGATGAATTTCCCTGAGAAGAGAAAACCATGAAAATCTTTAATGCTGTGGTAATCTTTAATGAATAGAAATCAAGCAATGATGGTATTCTGTCATACCAGGGAAGCAATTGGATGGGAAGGAGTGAAGGTTTTGCTGGGTATAAGGGCATCACAAGGAGTTAATGGGCTGATTTAACAAACTGAATGGAGGGTCAAGAGACTAGGCTAGTTGGTAATTTGAAAGTGTTGTGGAACATGAGCTTTCTTTTCCCCTGGGCCACATACAAAAGGAAGTGGGTTGCAAGTGAGTAGAAAGGGTGGAGAGAAATAAAAGGATATAGTTGAAGATGATTTTGTTAGTAACAGGAGTAGAGTAGATTGCAAAATTAGACATACTCACTGTGAATATGATAGGAGTTTAAAATTCTACTTGGAGGTGAGGGCACCACCACATAACTGAAGAGTCAAATCTGTCTCCATCTGCCTAGTAACCCAGCAGCAATTGTTTGGCATAACTCTTAATATCTTTCTGCAGATTTAATGTTAGAAGCTCATCAAGCAAACCTTTAATTATATATATAGCTCGATAGATGATGTTACTTTTACAAAGTTAAGATGGAGATAAATGAGTCAGTCATCTGAAGCCTTTGTTGCAATTTCCTTGTTTGTTGGATTTGGTTTATCTTGTGATGCAATGACAGGAATTGGCTTTGGGCACACATTCACAGGCTGGAGAAAGCAGATGAGAATATTCCAGAACTATTTATCTTAGGGAGTAGAAAAATATCTCAGCAGGCATTTGAGAAAGATTGCAATATTTGAATTCTCTTTGAGAAAATAGGGACATAAAAACTGACCGCTGCTGTCCAATTGACCTACACATGGTTTTGTAATACATGGCAGCTCAGCACAACAGAAGTGAATCTTGGAAAATAACAGATGTCAAGACGTAAAATATGTTGGGAAATAACGTTGCTTGCATTTTATTTATTATTGTCACATTTATTAGTATACAGTGAAAAGTATTGTTTCTTGCACGCTATTTAGACAAAGCAAACCATTCATAGAGAAGGAAAGGAGGGAGTGCAGAATGTAGTGTAACAGTCATAGCTAGGGTATAGAGAAAGATAAACTTAGTGCGAGGTAGGTCCATTCAAAAGTCTGATGGTCGCAAGAAGAAGCTGTTCTTGAGTCAGTTGGTACGTGACCTCAGACTTTTGTATCTATTACCTGACGGAAGAAAGTGGAAGAGAGAATGTCTAAGGTGTGTGGAGTCCTTAATTATGCTGGCTGCTTTGCCAATGCAGCAGGAAGTGTAGTCAGAGTCAGTGGATGGGATGCATGATGAATTGGGCTACACTCAGGGCCTTTCGTAGTTTCTTCCGGTCTTGGGTAGAGCAGAAGCCATACTAAGCTGTGATACAACCAGAAAGAATGCTTTCTATAGTGCATCTGTAAAAGTTGGTGAAAGTCAGAGCTGACATACCAAATTTCCTTAGCCTCCTGAGAAAGTAGAGGTGTCGATGGGCTCTCTTAACTCTAGTGTCAGCATGGGGGGACCAGGACCAGTTGTTGGTGATCTGGACATCTAAAATCCTGAAGCTCTCAACCATTTTTACTTCGTTCCCATTGACATAGAAAGGGGCATGTTCTCCACTATGCTTCCTGAAGTTGATGACTATCTCTTTCGTTTGGTTGACATTGAGGGAGAAATTATTGTTGTTGCACTAGTTCATCAGATTCTCTACATCGTTCCTGCACTCTGTCTTGGCATTGTTTGAGATCCGACCCACTAAGCTGGTGTCATCCACAAACTTCAAAATTGAATTGGAGGGGAATTTGGCCACACAGTCATAGGTATATAAGGAGTGTTGTGATGAAGATAACCAACAAGCTTATGAAGGGTTCACCATGACATATATAAACAAGGAACAGGAAGTCACCAAGCCCCCAGTCAATTTGATCATGGCTGATTGCTCTTTTAATTCCATCTTGATGCATTTGTGCTGTAAATATGAATGCACTTGTCTAAGTCCTTTCCTTTAGTTTTAAACTTACTTTCACTTCTTTTGTGGACTAAGATTGTTTAACTACACAAGACAAACTCTTCCCTTTAGGCAAATGTTCAGGTCTTACATTGAATTAAATACTTCTTTGAACATCTTTGCTGTTCATCTGGATTTTTTCTTATTCACAGCTCTGCCTGGTCAACTATAATCAATTTCTGTTTCATGTTTTCAAATTAGTCTTCCCTAAAATTAAAACCTTGGTTTGTTACACATCCTCCATAAATATGATATTGAATCTGATTAAGTTATAGTCACTTGGTGTTCTCTTATAGTTAGACTGTTGATTAATTTGGGTTCATTGTTAATCACTAAATCTCGCATGGACTCTTCTATCATTGGTTCAGGACATATTGTTCCAGAACACGGTGTCAAATACACTAAAGAAATTCACTAGTTTTGAGGTTGTTGTTCTACTCTTCTCAGTCCATGCATAATAAAAATCGGTGGGGGGTGGAATTTTAACAATTGTAACGCTTTTAATGAACAACATTCAAGCTTGCGCTGGTAAATGGCAAGTAACATTTGCGCCATATAACTGCCACACTACCAGTGATCAGTGGAGGGGGAAAGGAGTCTGCTGACATCTGCTTGTGATCAGTGGGCGGAAAGAGGAGAGGGGCGTGTGATCAGTCTGGGTGGCAGGGGGCTGGGGGTAAAGGGGGTGAGTAATGTTGTTGATGTGAAGCAATGTCTGTGGGAGCAGGGGGAGACATTATGCGGCCTGGGAAGGATGTGGCAGGGGAGCAACATTCTCACATTTGTTTTCTGTGCAAGCGCAATTGGAGGCATCGATCGGAGCTGCAGGGTTTTGGGCGCGTTAAGCTCCACCCACAGGCTTGTGCAACATGATTCAGATTCACTGATATTTTTGCAGACAGCATGCAGAGGGGGCGCCTCAGAATGAGTCCAAAAGTTGGATCTGAAACACTCCCAGTTTCAAGTCCGCCCAGAACTTAGAATCAAAATGGTAAAATAGGGTCCTAAGTGTCCAGCTAGCCTGAAAATGGTTGAGTTCCTGATCACTTTTTTGGATAGGTTTTTATGCCCAATCTATTTCTAGCTGCTGCAGGCAGCAGGGCTAGGCTTAATTTGTCAGCCAGCCTATACAGGAAGCCACTGCGCATGTATAGACCTCTGATGCTGCACATGTGAATTGCAATAGCAGGAGTCTGATAGACAGAGAGAGCGCCTCTGGTTCCAGCTACTGGCACAAACCCTTCTCTCCCCACCTCACCGCAATCATGGGGGCCCATGGCCGATCACAAGCCCCCTTTAACCACTCCCCCCATCCAATCACATCTGCAGAGTGTGCAGCAGCACTCCCCCAGTCCGGGGCAGAATGCGCAGTGGCTCCCCTCCATCCCCGTTTGGGGAGTCCCTTTCAGGGCCTACTCCTCAGGCTGTGTCCCCTGGCACTGCATGGTTGGGAGTACCAGGGTCCCTAATGGGCATTCCCAGGTACTAGGTTGGCAGCATCAAGGTGCCAGGGTGGCATTGCCAGGTTGGCACTGCCCAAGGGGCAACCTCCTTGCCCTTGGCCTCCCCATGGGGTCTTATGGTCTCCGGTTCCATTGATGAGGCCAACATGACTGTTCCCTATTCATGGGGAGCTGGTATTTTCCTCATTGGAGAGAACCTCTCCCGACGAGGCCATAAAGGCAAGTGGGCACAGAAAACTGAGTGCTGGGTTCACTAAATACTAATCGTGAGGGCCAAGAAATCGGGTGTGATCCTGATTTCTCGGCTTTTATGAATTTTACTGGCTCACTCCACCCATTGATGTGTGGGGCAAGCCGGTAAAATCCTGGCCCTTGGGTGTACCTACATCACATGGATTGCAGTGCTTCAAGAAGGCAGCTTATCATTACTTTCCCAAGAGCATTTAGGGCTGGAATAAAAATGCTGGTCTAGACAGAGATGTCCATATAAAGTAATTAAAAAAAGACAGGTGTCAGGGGAAAAATACAATTGAAAAACAATTTGGAAACAGAAGATCCAGAGGGAAGTGAAGGAGCAAATGAAAGAAATAAAGAGGGAGTATGAAAAAAGACTGGAAACTAGCATAAAAGGGAATCCTAAAATAGGGATATATGCATATAAATAATCAAGGGCTGGTAAGAGGAGGAGTATGGCTTTCAGGTCCAGAATGGGAATTTACACATGGAGGAAGAAGGTATAGCTGAAGTATTACATGAATATTTTGCACCTGTCATTATGAAGGAAGGCGATGTTATCCAGGCCATGGTGAAAGTTGAGATAATGCAGACACTGGATGGATTTCAAATTGAAAAGGGGGAGCTATTGGATAGCTTATCTATACCTAAAGTTGATAAAGCACCAAAAACAGATGAGACGCATCCAAAGATACTGAGAGAAGTGAGACTATAAATTGCAGAGGCACTGGCCATAATTTTTCCTTCCTTAGACTCAAGGATGGCCCCAGAGGACTGGAGAGTAGCAAATGTTACACCATTATTCAAAAGAAGAGTGCAAAATAAGCCCAGCAATTACAGGACAGTCAGTTTAACATTAGTGGTAGGGAAACCTTTAGACATAATAATTTAGGACAGAATTTATAGTCACATGGACAAAAGACAGTTAATTAAGGAATGCCAACATGGATTTCCTTAAAAAAACACGTTTAACTAACTTGCTGGAGTTTTTTTTTTAAAGAAGTTCCAGAGAGGGTTGATGAGGGAAATGTTGTTGAGATGGTCTACATGGACTTCTGAAAGATGTCTGACATAGTACTGCTGCAGAGCAGACTTGTGAGCAGTTATAGCTCATGGAATAAAAGGGACAATGCATACAGAATTGGTTGAGTGAGAGAAAACAAAGCATTATGGTTAATGTATGTTTTTTGGTCTGGAAGAAGGTTTGTAGTGGAGTTCCCCAGGGATCAAAATTGGGATCTTTGCTTTTCCTGATATATCTTTATGACATCGACCTTGATTTCAAAATTTGCAAAATTTTGGAAGCGTGGTGCACTGATGGTAGGCTGGTGTAGAATTGCAAAGACACATTGACAAGTTGGTGGAATGGGAGGATGGGTGGCAGGTGAAGTTCAATACAAAGAAGTGTGAGTGATTCATTTTGGTAGGAAGTACATAAAGAGACAATACAAAATAAAGAGTACAAGTCTAAAGACTTGCATTAACCATCAATGATCGGAAGACAGATTGAGAGAGCAGTTATAAAGCATATTGTATCCTGGACTTCATTACAGGGCCATACTGTGCAAGGGCAGAGTTTCGCCACAACTGGAGTATTGTATCCAGTCCAAAAAAAAAGTTCAGGCGCTGCACTTTAAGATGGTACATGGTGCTTGCTGCCACACTGTGTGTTGACAGTGGAGGTGTTGGATGTTGGAGGTGGGGTTAAGGTGTCAATCAAGTAGGCCTCTGTGTCCTGGACAGTTTCAAGCTTCTTGAGTATTGTTGAAGCTGTACCCATCTAGACAAGTGGAGGATATTCCATTATACTCCTGATCAAAAGCCTATCCATCATTTACAAGGCACAATTCAGGAGTGGGACAGAATACATTCCAATTGTCTGGATGAGTGCAGTTCCATTAACAATCAAGATGCTCAACACCATCAAAACAAAGCAGCCCTCTTGATTGCCATTCACCACCTTTAACATCTACTCCCTCCATTGCAGTGTGCACCACCTACAAGATATATTGCAGGAACTCGCCAAGGTTCCTTAGGCAACACCTTTCAAACCTGTGGCCTCTACCACCTAGGGCAAGGCAACAAATACATGGGAAGTTCTCTACCAAGACATGCACCATCATGACATTTTTTTATTCACTGGATGTGGGCATCACGGGTTAGGCCATCATTTTTTTTGTCCAAAACTATACTTTATTCATAAAAATCTCAAATAAACTATTGCAAATCTACATGTTTATGAATTGCAAACAGGGGAGAATTAAAACTTTTTTTACAGTTCTATACAAATTACAGTCATAACATTTCAAACATTAAAACTATATACATGCCTCAGAATTTACTGTATGCTGTTATTTCTCAGATTGGCACACAGTTACGTGGGTTGAGGGTGTTCTGCAGTTCCCAGGCCCTCGGTCTGCCTCCGTTAAAAGGCCTTATAGTGTGGCCTTTCCCCATAGTGCCTTTGCGGCGGCTGCCCCAAGCTTCAGCACATCCCTCAGCATGGAGTCCTGGACCTTGGAATATGCCAGTCTGCAACACTTGGTCAAGGACAGTTCTTTCAACTGGAAGATCAGCAAGTTTTGGGCGGACCAAAGTGCGTCCTTCACTGAGTTGATGACCTTCCAGCAGCAGTTGATATTTGTCATTGTCCATCCCCTTGAGAAGGTGGTGGTGAGTTGCCTTCTTGAACTGCTGCAGTGCCTGTGTTCTAAGCAAACTACAGTGCTGTTAGGGAGGGAGTTCCAGGATTTTGACCCCATCATAGTGAAGGAACAGTGATATATTTCTAGGTCAGGATGGTGAATAGCTTGGAGGGGAACTTCCATGTGTCTAATGCCCTTGCCCAATTTAGATGGTAGCACTCATGTTTGACTGCAGTTTGTCTATTAAGCCATGTTACCTTGTGTTAATTCTATGTGTTCGAGTATAAAATAGATGCATTGACTATTGGCTTTTGTACAGTAAAAACCTCTTCTGTTGAAAACTATGGACTCCTGTGACTTTATTCTCACAGTAAATACCTGGAATTCCAAATTTCAGCTACTTTCAATCAGAAGTTACTAGTCTCTAGCTGGATCATAAAATATAGTTCTTTTGTGACACTGTAACAAAATTCCTGATGTTAGGAGCAATGTATAATTTTTGTGTTGATTGTATATTTAGTAAAGGTAAAGTAGTTCCATTTTCACTTAGGTTTTTTATGACCTTGACCTAGATATCTGGGTGAACCTGTTGCTGAAAGGTCAAGCTTTTGGGTTTGTTTATACGTATATCCATTTTTTATGAGGTTTTACAATACAGAGGTTAAAGAGATGTTAGAAATTAGGTTTATGTTTGATGATTTTAGGAAAAATCATGAAGTTGAAAACAGTTAGGCTGTTGCCTAGTGACAGTGGTCAAGTGACACAGTGACACAGGGTGGAATTTTCCCGTCCCATTCGCCATGAAAATCGTAGCAGGCAGGACTATGCAAAGGATTGTTGACCTCGGGTGGGATTTTACAACCTTGGGCCAAGCGCAGTCAGAAAATCCCGCCCTCAAAAATACAGAGGAAGACAGGGAAGAATTCAATGTGTGTCAGAGTGAAAGGCAGGGCTTTTTCAGCTCTCTGAGAAACGTACAAGGTTAGTGGGAGGTGGTTAATTGAATAGTCAGTTGTAGGACTCAGTAACATGATCAGTTTTGCGATGTTGCTACTGAAACAGTGAGTTTAAAGTGCAGTTATTTTTGGGTGCCTTGTGGAGAGATCTGAGTTGGGTGAAAAGCATCAAGTGAATGGCCAAGAATTCACTGGAAGAAAACTGTTTACATGTGCGCCAATCTCAAACAAGGTGCCTTTGCATCAAGCTGGTTGTAACTCTTCATTGGTTAATGTAAAAAATATTGTGGGTAAAGGAGTATTTGGAAAATGAATCAGCTTCCTGTGTTTGGATTGTGATCTTTCCAATGTGGTTGTCTGGAATCATATGGTTCATTTTTCTTGTTGTAATAAATATTTTATTCTTTGTGTTAAATGTTCACCAGTGAATTTGTTTAACAACTTTCTCTACAGTTTCTAAAAGGAAAAGCTAGGATCTATCACGTGGGGATTTACTCAGCGATCTGACTTGTCCGGTGGTAGTAGCAGCTGGGATCATAATATGATCTCTTCTGAATGAAACAAATATATTTATAAATAATGCATATAAGAGATAAAAAACGTATATTCAGTCATACATCTAAGTTTGCTGAAGTCACCAAATCATGTGATACAGTAAATACTGTAGATTGGAGTGAAAAGTTGCAAAAGGACATTGATAGATTAAGTAAGTGAGCAAAACTTTAGTAGATGGAATACAACGTGGAGACACGCGAGGTCACCCATTTTAGTTCGGAGAAAGATAGATCAGAGAGTGAAAAGTTACGAATCATGAAGGAGCAGGGAGATTAATGGGTTCAAGAATAGAAATCACTAAAAGTTGCAGCTCAGAGGCAAAAACAATTTAAAAGGCTAATAGAATGTTGGCCTTTTTCTCAGGGGGTTGGAATGCAAAACAGTCACCATGATAAGACTGGTAAGACTCAATTTTGAGTAATCTGTGGAGTTCTGCGTACCGTACCAGAGAAAAATGTATTTCCCTTGGAGAGTGCAACATAGATTCTCAAGCATAATGCCAAGGCCAAGCAAAACTGAATATTGAGTTTCCATAGTGTAGTATACATTGAAGATGATGAGAGGGTTACATAGGTCAGTTGGTTAGACGGCTAGCGTGTGTCGTTCAGAATAACTGCAATGGTATGAGGTTCAATCCTCATTCCAGTTGAAGTCGGCTTAGGGCTCACCCTACTCCATAGTAAAATAATGGCATAAGCCAAGATATGGTGATTTTCAAAGAATCAAGGAGGATATCTAAGGAACAAGTATACATTGTTATAAAATCCATTCATGGTGTCTGTGTTGTATGTAAGCTTGTAGTCTTTGGAGATTGTAACATTTAAGGAACAGGATATTCCATCACTTGTTACACTCCACAACATTATGACCAAGGATTTGAGGCTTGCATCTCATTCAGCTATCTTTCTTGGAACTGCTGCTGATATAAAGTGCAGAGTGTACGTTACACAATTTCTGGTTATATTTTTTAACTCTTTTGATCATCTTTGCCTGTGAGATTGGTACGAAGTATGAACAAGTTGGAGAACCACCTGGAACAGGACACATGAGTGCACCAAGACAGTCTCTCAGTCTGAAAGGCCATGTTCAAAGTCTGGTGCATGAATATAAGTTACCAATGTTCACCAGTTTGCTTCAAATCTTAGGTGTCTTCTGCACTAGATAATGGGCAAAATGTACCCATCCTCATGGAAATGGATATATCATTGAAATGAATACTGTAGTCGAGACATAGTAAAAAAAAACATATTCCTTCAATGCTAAGTGAGCTGAAACAATTTATAAGCAATTAAGTACTTTTGAAATATAAACACTTACAATTTATGAATCAGTTTATACACAACAAAAGATCCACAGACTAGAATGTCGTAACAGATCTGTTTTAAAGTTAAAAGTTTATTTATTAGTCACAAGTAGTTTTACATTAACATTGCAATGAAGTTACTGTGAAAATCCCCACATTCCAGCACCTGTTCAGATACACTGAGGGAGAATTTAACATGACCAATTCACCTAACCTACACATCTCCAGACTGTGGGAGCAAACCAGAGCACCCAGAAGAAACCCACACAGACACAGGGAGAACGTGCAAACTCCACACAGACAGTGACCCAAGCCAGGAATTGAACCCAGGTCTCTGGTGTTGTGAGGCAGCAGTGCTAACCATTGTGCCACCCAATAGTTATGTTGGCTGAGGAATAAGTATTGGCCATGACTCTTGGGAGACCTCTCCTGCTCTTCTTCAAAATAGTGTCTGGGATTTTTAATGTCCATCTGGGAGAGCACTTGAGGCCCTGACTTAACATCTCATTCAAAAGACAGCATTTCCAACAGAGCAGCAATCACCCACTACTCCTGGATTATGTGCTCAGATTTCTGGAGAAGAACTTGAACCTACAACATCCCAAGCAGAGAGATTTACAGTCATTGTCAAACATACAGAGGATCTGAGATGAGGAATTTGTTTTTAATGTAATGAATTATGATGATCTGGAGTGTACTGCCTGAAAGTGTAGTTAAAAAAGTTTCAATAGGAACTTTTGAAAAATAAGTTATATATACATTTCAAGGGAAATACTTTGCAAAACTATGAGGGGAAGAACAAGAGTGTTGAAACAATTGAAACAAGCAGAGGGCTATCATTGTGCTAAAGCTGAAACTTGGTAACTCACTGATGTTGTACGCCCATGGTGACGCTAGAACAATGTTCAGCAGCATTTGACATGCTAACGCCACCCCCACTGACTCATTAAAAAGAGGGCACTCTATTTATTTCTCTGCTGTGGTTCCACTGGGTATCATGGTGAAGGCTATTAAATAACGTAGTGGTAAATGAATCAATTCATGAATGTCCTGCTTATCTGTCAATTCTATGGTTAAAGCTAAACAATATTACATAGAATTTATAGGAACAGGTCTTCCAGCCCAATTAGTCAATACCAGTGTTAAAGCTCCAGATGAGTTTCCCCACTCTATGAACCCACCCTAGCGACGTACATTTTAATTATTTTCTCCCTCATTTACATATGTAGAAATTTAGAAGGCTATTCAGCATGTTGTGTCTATGCAGCTCTCACCTAGCCACACTCCCCTGCCTTTTCTCCATACCTCTGCAATCTTTTCTTTTCAGGTAATTATCTAATTCTCTTTTGAAGGCCTTGATTGGATCTGCTTCCACTACATTCTCAGGCAGTGCATTCTAAACATTCATATTTTTTCTTAAATGCATAACTGATTATTGATTTTGGACAGTACCACTGATGAATATTTTACGAATGTGCAAAATAGTTTGGATCAGCTTGGCTTAGTTGGCAGCACTCACATTTGAATCATAGATTGCTGGTTAAAGCCCCACTGCAGGATTTGAGCATTTGACCATCGTGCCAAACTTCAGGAATCCCACATTTTTTCTATGTATTCATGCAATATTCCAGTATGCGGTCCTTTCTTCATTTTCGGGAGACCTGTCCCATGATTTTTGATTGTAAGTTTCCCTCACAGTGCCCATCTCAAATCAGTCTATGTGCAGAGTGAGCAGTTATGAGGGTCTCCTCTCGATCTGCTCCTGGGCCTGATGTGTACAAGCATGTATAGAAATCTGGGGTGGTCACTTCACTTGCTGCCCCATACTCAAGAGTTTTGGTTTGAGTAAGGTGCACAGAGTATGAATTTGGACTTCAGTTTTCTTAAAGCTTTCTCTGTCTGAGGGGCACTGCAGTTTATGCTTTGTGTCATTACTCAAGAAATACTCAGACCCAGTACTACCTATTTTTGAACTGGGTCTCCATTATTTCCACATCATGTGCCATAATGTCTAATTGGCATTGGGAAGCACTGGACCACTGCAATAACAAGAATTTGCTGCACACTTGCCTTTCAGAGGTTGGATCAAGGGGGATGGGGTCATGAGTGGGGAATTATAAGGGGAAGCAGTAGCGTCAAGGTATTGTCGCTTGTTCTCCAGAGACCTAGGGTAATGCTCTGGAGACCCATGGCAGATGGTGAAATTTGAATTCAATTAAAAGTCTAATGATGACTATAAAACTATTGTCAATTGTAAAAAAACCATCTGGTTCACTAATGTCCTTTAGGGAAGGAAATCTGCCATCTTTATTTGGTCTGGCCTACATGTGACTCCAAATCCACATCAATGTGGTTGACTCTTAACTGCCCTTAACGATGATCAATAAATGTTGGCCCAGCCTGTGATGCCCACATGCCATGAATGAGTAAAAAAAAACATAGGTCAGGTGGTGCGGTGGTTGGGGGTCACATGGTGTGGTGGTTGGAGGTCACGTGGTGGGGGAGTCAAAGGTTGGGGATCAGAGGGCAAGAATGAAGTGAGGGTTCAGACACTGGGGGTGGTTTGGATGTCAAGAGAGCTTCAGCTGGGTTGGGGGGTCAGTTTGGGTGCAGGTCCTGGTCAGGTGGAGTTTGGGTCAGAGGGTCAGCTGAGTCAGGCGGGATGGTGTATGTGGCATGGTCAGGGGTGGGGAGGGTCAGGTGGAGTTGAAGGAGTTGGATCGGGGAAGGTACTCACCACCAAACACGTCAATGAACTCAACAAATCAATGACAATCAATCAACGGCTAACCTGAAAGTAGTTGGTGATCTCATTAATTCATGCTGCTGGGGGATCTTCCTGCTGTTAAACACATGTTCAAGCTATAGAAGATTAAGACATGATCATTAACTGTAAAGTTGAGCTGCAAAATTGCATTAAATCAACTTTACACACTGATGCTATGAATTACCTACCCTGCAAATTCTAGCATGTGCTTCATTTGCAGCAAATGTTCTCACCAGGAAGGCATGGACACATGTGTGCATATGTGTTGTGGATGTCAATGGATTGCACAGTAAAAATGGCATTACCCAACTGAAATTTGAGATCCTTATCTTGAAGATTGGCAGGACTGGTTGATAATTATCCAATTCTCTCTCAAAGGCTCAGTTGACTATTCCTCCTCCACACTCTCACGCAAAGAAATCCAGATCCTAATCACATGCTACAAGTTTCTCCTCGTATCACCATTGTTTCTTTTGCCTATGACCTTAATTCGGCATCCTCTGGTTCTTGGCTCATCTGTCATTGGAAACAGTTTCTCCCTATCTAGTCATGATTTTGAACACCTCTATCAAATCTCTTCTTAAATATTCACTTTTCCGAGGAGAACAGCGCCAGATTCTCCAATGTACCCACTTAATTGGAGTTTCTCCTCCCTGAAACCATTTTCAGCAATCTTTTCCACACATCCTTCCTAAAGTTTGATGCCCAGAATTGGATACAATGCTCCAGTTGAGGCCGAACTGGGGTTTATACCTGCTCAATATAACTTCCTTGCTTTTGTACTCTACATTCCTATGTATAAAGCCCGGGATTCTGTATGTTTAATTTATCTGCCTTGTCATCTTTGCTGGTTTGTCCACATCTACTTTCAGGGGCCTCTGCTCCGGGGCTGTTCTCTGAGCTGTTATCCCTTCTGGGGCTATATGCTTCTTTACATTTTGGCTAAGATCAAGGTCAGATCAAGCCCAAGATGGGGTGCAATGCTGTATCCTGTCAATGTCAAAGCAAAATACTATGGTGCTGGATTCTGAAATAAAAACAGAAAATGCTGGAGAAACTCAGGTCTAACAGCATCCGTGGAGAGAGAATAGAGCCAACATTTCAAACCAGGATGACTCTTCATCAGAGCATCTTATCTTAGCAGCTTGGATCTTCTTTGCCTCTCTTGTAGGGACCACAAATTGGATTTAATTGGAATTTGAATTTGGTTTTTGGAACAAGCAAGGAATGGATTTGAGTCCACCTGATCCATTCTGAGCATTAGCTTTGTAACTTTAAGGATGGCGTGATGGCACCGTGGTTAGTACTGCTGCCTCACAGCGCCAGGGACCCAGGTTCGATTCCTGGCTTGGGTGACTGTCTATGCTGAGTCTGCACATTCTCCCTGTGTTTGTGCACATTTCCTCTGTGTGCTCTGGTTTCCTCCCACAGTCTAAAAGACCTGCTGGTTAGGAGCATTGGCCCTACCGCGTCCTCGCCTGTCGCCTGGACACACCTTGGCGGGCCTTGTTGCCACTGGGCGGCGGAGGTCCCAATGGAGGTCGCTCTACGGAGGGATCTCCCCCAATTACCTCGGGAACCTGGGGTGGAGGGTGCTGCACGACCGTAGGATTCACTGGTTCGTGGGCTCCCAAGACTGCTCTTTCTGTGGCCTCGAGGAGTCCGTGGACCATGTCTACATTTTGTGTTATAGATTGCACACCCTCTTTGATTTTCTGAAGAACCTTTTATTGATGTTTTGTTTGCATTTCAGTCCCATGCTCCTGATCTACGGACACCCGGTGCAGAGAGGGGAGGGTCGGGATGCCGATCTCCTCGTGAACCTGCTCCTGGGCCTGGCGAGACGCGCCATCAACAGGTCCAGGCAGTGGGCGATCGGGGAAGCCATCTGTCTCGACTGTCTGCCCCTCTACCGTGGCTACGTTCGCGGCCTGGTGTCCCTGGAGAGGGAGCACGTGGTGTCCGCGAGCATAGTCGACGCCTTCTGTGCCCGTTGGGCACCGCAGGGGCTGAGGTGCCTTATAGACCCCGACAATCACATTTTGATTTGACGTGTCTTAAGTTTCCTTTGTACTTTTTGTTTCTGTTCAAGCTGTTCCGCCTCCTTTTGGGGAGCTGCCCCCTTTTTCTTTGTCCGAACGTAATTTAAGTTTGTTTGCTTGGTTCGACCCGAAAGACCGACCCGAAAGAACGACCCAAAAGACTTGACCCGAAAGACACCTCCCACAGTCTAAAAGACCTGCTGGTTTGGTACATTGGCCATGCTAAATTCCCCTTCAGTGTACCTGAACAAGCTCTGGAATGTGGCAACTAGGAGATTTTCACAGTAATTTCATTGCAATGTTAATGTAAGCCTACTTGTGACACCAATAAATTAACTTTAAGAATAATCTAATAGAGGTGTATAAGATTATGAAGGGTATAGATAGAGTGAACAGAGGCAAGCTTTTTCCTAGGTTGGATACAAAAATTACGAGGGGCCATGGGTTTAGGGTGAGGCGAGGTATAATTCAGATGTTAGAGGGAGGTTTTTCACGCAGAGGGTGGTGGGGGCCTGGAATGCACTGCCAAGTAGGGTGGTGGAGGCAAGCACACTAGAGTTGTTTAAGGCTTACTTAGATAGGCACATGAGCGGACTAGAGATGGAGGGATACAGGAGACTTTTCTAGCTAAAGATCAAGAGCCTAGGGACGTCCCTGGGAATCAATTGATTCCTATGGACCTTCCAACATATTTCATGGCTCACTTGTTTTACTTCTGTGCCTCTGGGGATTCTGTAAATGTCTGTCTAAGTTGTGCACGTTATTGATGTCTTTTCTTTTACTTCACAGGTGATTCGGTCCGCTTTGTTGACCAACAAGGGGCATACATGTGGTGGGTCGTGCGAGGGCTGCTCTTGGATGTTGCTTTGAGAGTTGCCTAGTGCTTCACGTTGTTAGTGTGCGCTTAAACTGGACCATGTGATGTGCAACATGACAGCTCAGTGACTATCACTGTTTGCTGTGCAGATACGTGGATTTGGGCCGGTGTCTGTGAGTTTGCACATTCTCCCCGTGATTGCGTGGGTTTTCTCCGGGTGCTCCGGTTTCCTCCCCCCCCCCCAAAAATGTGCTCTTAAGCTGATTGGTGTAACAAATTGTCTCCAAATTAGTCTTCCCTCAAACTTCCCCAATAGGCATAGACAAAGGTCATAGGTAGAGGAGGGCACTCACAATGTTTAAATGGTGGCGCGGGCTCGTTGGGCCGAAGGGCCTGTTTCCCGTGCTGTATTGTTCTTTGTGTAAAATATTTTTAAAAACTGTGGGATAGATTAAAAATGCAGTTCCTGAAAGGGATACTGCATCACAGTAAACACAATCCTCTGGGTCTGTGAGACTGCCAGCTCAGGTTGACTTTGTAAACTCGACCTTTCCCCTCACCACAAACAAGACTCTCGAGGCGAGCTCCTCACTCCAACCGTTCAGGTGCTCGAGCTGACCCCACCCCCCCGAATCACTGCAACGCCCCCCGGGGTGTCACTCAGACGTTTGCGCCGCCTTCCCCGGGTTATGATTGGTTGCGTTGTGGGTGGGACGGGGTTGATGACGTACATAGCCCGCCCGCTCCTCTCTACTTAAGGGCGGTGCCTGCGGTCAGGGGACGGTTGGGTTTTTGAAAAGGCGGGAAGATGAGCGCGTGCCGAGCACAGGTCGTTGCACTGCTGGCTGTTTGTGCGCATGCGTGCGGGCGCACTGGGACAGGCCCGCTGGGCGGCGCTGTGTCCGTGCCTTCGAACAGCCCCGAGGTTCTGGGAGCCGCTGAGTTCGCCGTCACCGAGTACAACAAAGCTTCCAACGACGTGTACGCCAGCAAGTTGCTGAGAATCTTGTCTGCGAGCAAGCAGGTAAAGGGCGAGGGGAAGTGTTCAACTTCTCCAGGGAGAAAGAGCCCCAGTTTTAAAGGATGAGTTTAGGGCAAGGCTTCATGGGGAGGAGAATCTAGGTTCAAACTATGGGGACGTTTTGACAGCACCCTGCCAGCAAGTGGGGAAGGGGAAAGGGTTCTGCGTGTTCGAGTTAATGTCCACCAGGACTGAAAAGGAGATAGAAAAACTCTAAGGGAGCAGCATATCTCAAGTTGTTTTTTTTAAGAATATTATATTTTAAACATCATAGGTAGGGAGTCAGGAGATATCAGGACAGCTGGCTTTACAAATCTAGTCAAAGATGTCAGGCCTTTACCATAGAATCCCTACAGTGCAGAAGGAAGGCCATTCAACTCATTGAGTTTGCACTGACCCATAACCCTACTTATATACTGTACTAACCACCTGACACTAGGATCAATTTTGCATGGCCAGTCAACTTAACCTGCATATCTTTGGACTGGGTGAGGAAACTGGAGCAGCTGAAGGAAACCCATACAGACATGGGGAGAATGTGCAAACTTCACACACAGACAGTGACCCAAGCTGGGCACTGAACCCAGGTCTCTGGTGCTGTGAGGCAGCAGGGCTAATCACTGTTTTTTAAAGGTGGAGAATGACTGGGGAAAAACTTAGGGAGGGAATTTCAGGGTTCAGAGGAAAATCTGCTTAGAATTTTGGGCAGCTTTGGCCTCTTGTGAGGAAGGATGCTCTTGCTATTGAGGGAGTGCAGTGAAGGTTTACCAGGCTGATTCCTCGCATGGTGGGACTGACATGAGGAGAGGTTCAGTTAGTGGGATTATATTTGCTGGACTTCAGAAAAATGAGTGGTGATCTCATGAATCTATAAATTCTAATAGGATGAGACAGGGTGATACAGGAAGAATACTCCTGACGGTGGGGGTGTCCTGCACCAAGGATCACTCTTATGGATAAGGATAAACTATTTAGGACTGAGATTGAAACATTTATTCAACCAGTGAGTGGTGAGCTGTTGAATTTGCTACTATAGAAAGCAGTTGAGGCCAAAACAGTGCATGTTTTCAAGGAGGAGTTAAGTATAGTTCTTGGGGGTGGAAGGGATCAAGGGATATGGAGGAAATGTGGGACCAAGCTATTGTGTTGGATGATGAATGGTACAGTAGACTTGAAGGGCCAAATGGCCTACCCCAATCCTATTTTCTATCTTTCTATGAAGTGAACAGATGTTTGGGTGAGTTCATGTTTATCTAGGATAGAAGATGGGAAGCTGGTCCAGGGACTGTTGGAATAATCAAGTCTGGAGGCAACAAAGGCAAGGTTGGGTTGGTTGTGTTTTGGAGGTGATACTTGATTATCTTGGTGATGAGCTGATGAGGGTTTGGGAGTCAGATGTAGCATGAACAATGTGAAAGGTCTGGGTCAACTTCAGACAGTTGCCAGTGATGGAAATGTCAGTCAGGGGTGATAGATTTCATTGGGGGTGAAAATTTCCTCTTTTGCACAGCTGGCTTTTCTTGCCACATTATGTGGCACTCTGCAAAAGAAATCTGCAAGTGCTGTCACACTGGTGACTTGGAACTGGAAAATAATAGCAACATCGGAAATTCTGCAGTCAGGGTGCTTTTGTTTAAAAGGTTGTCCTGATCGCCGATATGAAGTGAACTCTCCCCCTGTTCCCCCTCCCCAAACATACACACAGACCCCCATTCCCCCAACACACAATCATGAATAAAAGGAAACACCCTCCAAATTAAAATTAAGCTCCCCAGAGGGGCATCTTGGCACTGTTTGGGTATGGCCCTCTCCTTGGAGGCTATACTTAGCTGTGGTCCCAATGGTTCCCTTTGTTTAGGTTCGTGCTTTGCAAAAACTAGTGGAATTCCTAATATAGATGGAAGATTCAGCAGGGAAGACCTCTAATGAGACGAATTTATTGAAATATGGTTTCCTGCTTTTCTGGGTAAGGACCTTGTCTGATCACTGTGTGTGGGGGCGGGGGGGGTGGAAAAATCAAACAAGATCTGGTTGGTGAGATTCTCATTTTCTGACTGTCTCTCAATATTTTGCATCCATGTTGCCACTGGTGCTAGTAGCAATGCTAACAATCACAGTTGGTGCTCTGGTGTCGAGAACTCAGTTTGAGTGCAACATCCAATAAACAGCAATGAGAGAGATGACCTGTTGGAGGGCGTGGTTGCCAATTCTAGTTGAACATAATCCTGGGGGTCTCATTACACGACCTCCTGTCTCCAGTTGTCCTGTCTAGTGAATAGCACTTTCCTTTCATTTTGTCATTCTTAAAATGAAGAAAAATAGTCTCTTTTTTTCCTTGGTTGCTTGCAGATGTTTGCTCAAGGTTAAACTTTAATTTTGGAGTATTGACAGCTATATTGAAAAGAAAGCATTGAACAGGACACTGGGACAGTATCATTTAATTATCTAAAATTATGAATACAAAATATGCCTTGGTATTGCAGCTGTAAACTGCTAATTGTCAGTGAGAGATGCTTGCATGTTTTATTGCTATGGCACTTTAAATCAATCTGTATTGCCCCATATTGTCCAGTTTGAGGAAATGCAAAAACACACTTTTTTAAGTTAGAGCAATGTTTTAAATTACAAAGATTGGAAGCACAATGTTTCCAACTACTGTTTCCAGTTGTTGAAATCAGCAGTGAGGGGAAATGAATAAAATATTGCATAATATCTAGAATGGGGTCAGAAGACAGTTTAGTGAACTGAGAAACTTGTAGTAAATAGAAGCGTAGGCCATTCAGCTCTTCAAGCCTACTTCACCGTTCATTTTGATCATGGTTGATCATATTGAATATCCTCTCTCTCTCCCCCCACTGCCTTCTTCCATATCCCTTGATCACTTTAGCCCCAAACTGTGCATAATACTTGGTGTGGCATTACCAATGCCCTATACAATTTACAGTTTTCTTTTAGGTCAAACCAAGTAGACAGACTCAAATTCTCTTGCTATGAAGGCCAACATGCCATTTGTTGTCTTTATTACCTGCTGCACCTGTGCACTTATTTCAGCAAATGATGCACAAGGGCATCAATGTCTGACCATGTATCCACCCCTCTCTATTTACAACCATTCAAGTAATAATTTTTCTTATTGCTATCAAAGTGGAAAGCTCACATTTATCAACATTATACTGTATCTACCATGCATATACCCACACATTTAGCCTGTCCAAATTCTGCTGAAGCATCTCTGCATCCTCCTCATGGCTTCCCCTCTCATGCAACTTTGTATTATCTCTCAATTTTCAGATGATCCATTTGATTCCCTCTTCCAAATCATATGTAATATGAACAGTTGGGTCTTGGTACAGATCCCTCTGGAACCCTGTCAGTCACCTACTGCCAAGCAGAAAAAAGACCCATTTATGTTAACTGTTCGCTTCCTATCTGCTCCCCAGTTTTCTATCAGTCATGAGACATTATCTGTAATCCCATGTGCTTTAACTTTACATAAGTTTGTAAAGCAATCAGCAGGAATTTTTTTCTTAAAGATTGATTCTGCAGCTCCATGTGGCTGTGATTATAGCTGCTACTATATCTACAGTTATTTTGCTACGGATATATCATTTTTTTCCCTTTGAAGTTACCCACCCTGCAGATCCTACCTTTTAGCATGTATCAATTTCCTTATCTCTCCACTTTTGAGGTTCTCTTCTGTACCTCATTGTTGTCTCCTAGGTAAAGTAAATACTTATTTTTCTCATTGTGCTAATTCACAAATCAAAATCTCTCAGAACAGCCTTTTTTCATAAGTTCATAAGATATTGGAACAGAATATCAAGTCTGCTCTGCCATTTGATCACAGCTGATATGTTCCTCATCTCTATTTTCCTGCTTTCCCCCCATTTCATTTTGTATCTCAATTCCAGTTGTTAACAGGAGGCCTCATAAATTGAAGGAAAATATTCTGAAAGGGTTGAAAGAGCAGAGGGATCCATTTTATATTTGCATAGATTATTGAAAATAGCAGTACAGGTGGAAAGGGAAGTTAATTGAGCACATAGTACATTGGCATAGAGGACAGGAGCAACATGTTGTCCACAACATGATTTAGACCTCAGCTGGAATGTTGTGTACTTTTCTGGATGTCTCACTATAGGGAGGATGTGAACACATTGGTAAGAATGTTCCCAACAATGAGAAACTTCATTCATGAGGATAGATTGGAGCTGTTCTGCTTGGAGGGAAGGGTGAACATAGAAAATAGGTGCATGAGTAGGCAATTTGGTCCTTTGAGCCTGCACCACCATTCAATATGATCATGGCTGATTACGCACTTTCAGTATCCCACTGCCTCTTTCATTCCATACCCCTTGATTTCTTTAGCCACAAGGGCCATGGACACTTTAGGAACTTTTAAGCAGTTATTGGATAGACACATGGAGCACACCAGAATGATAGGCAGTGTGATAGCTGGATCTTGGTTTTGGACAAAGCTTGGCACAACATCAGGGGCTGAAAGGGCTGTACAGTACTGTTCTATGTTCTATGTCCAGCTCCCTCTTGAACATACCTAACGAACTGGCCCCAACAGGTTTCTGTGGTAGAGAATTCCATGGGCTCACACCTGAGTGAAGAAGTTCCCCTCTTTTCCCACCCCCCCCCCCCCCCCCCCCCCACACAAACAGTGTAGCACCTGTACCTGAGCCATTTACTGGGAACACAGCAGGAGTGATGCTAACATTTGTACTCTGTGCATAATTTTGTTGGTGTGGTGCACTAAAGTACCACAGCAGGCTGAGAAATTTAAGCATGGAGATGGGAGAGAACAGGATTTGTGACTGGCATCTGGCAGTTGCAATCTTCCCCATCCATTTTTCTGGATGTAATCAGCCTTGTCCAAGAAATGGTGCAAGGCTGATTACAATATCCTAATACTTAGCATCTATTTAGCAAGCCCATTAATTCACAAGCTATTGGGCATGATTTTCCCAAAAAGTAGCTAAGTGCCCAGCAGGCAGGATCCTTCCCACCTGTCTTCTGGGCAAGTTTAGTGGAATGAATTTATGGCACACTGCATCAGAGGCTGTCACAAGATTTACACCATTGACAGGGACGCAGAGCCAAATCCTGCTCAAGCAGCTGGCATTGAGCTGCAGAGGGGACTAGCATGCATACCAATTATGCAGAGTACAAATGTTACTACTTCTGGGGTTAGTAGCTGAGACAGAAACTGCCAACATTCAGTGTTTAATTAGATGATGGACAAAAGAATAGGGGAACAGTGTGATTAATTATGATCAGGACTATCTATTGAATGAGCATGCCAAACAAAAATGATTAGGATGAATGGTCAGTTTCTTTGTAACTTCTCTGCTTCAAATAGTGCAATGCAATCTTTCTTTCTGCCCCTCAAGTCAATGTAATGGCGCCTCTAATGGTACAATCCTCCTACAGTCAGCCTGGATTATGTGCTCAAGCCCTTGGGTAGATCTTGAACATACACTACTTTTTTGAGCCGAATGAAAGGCTGAAGTAAAATGGAGAGGAGTTATTGGGAATTCTTCTGATGAATGTACTGTACTAGATTGCCCCCTTCCCCCTCCCCACATGGACTTTATTTAGTGATAGGCTTTTGCCTCTAATGTTTAGCTGTATTCATTGCTTTTATTCATTACTGACCTGTTGCAACTTGCAGTAATAATTCTGTTCCTACTTGCTGTATTTTTTCCTTTTTCCACTTCTAGTTTTACTAATGTTTGTTTCTTTAATTTTCAGTTCTGAAGAGCCTAAAAATAATAGAATCAGTCAGCATTAGAGGAGGTCAGCAGCTATTAGTCCCACTCTCCTGCTATTTGACCCATAACCTGCAATCTTTTCTACATCAAGTATGTGAAATTTATTTTCAAAGTTGCCATTGAATCTCCATTCACCAAACTTTCAGACCTTGCCTTTTAGGTCATCATAACTGAACATTTTAAAGTAGTCATTTCAACACCACTATTTTCAATTATTTTAAATCTGTCACAATGTTGAGTCCAGTTACTCCAGAGATTGAGGGTACAAATTGATGCTGACATTCCAGTGCAGTAATGAGGAAGTGCTGCACTTTGTGGTGCCATCTTTAGGCTGAGACATTAAACCCAAGGCCCATCTGCTTGATGGATGTGAAAGATTGGCACATTTTGAAGAATTGCAGGGGAGTTCTTCTTGGGGCCCTAGCCAATATTGAGCTGAGTCAATATCAAGATGATGTTATCTGGTCATTGTCATATCACCATTTCTGAGAGCTTTGTGTTGCCTATATTACAATGGTAACAAAAAAATTAAAGTACTTAATTGGCTGTAAAATGCTTTGGGACTTCATGAAAGGCATCATACAAATACAAGCCTATTTGTTACCAATATTACTGCTAGTGGAAACAGTTTTGTCCTATTAAAACTCCCTTGTTTTGACAAACTTAATTAAATCTTCCATTAATCTCTGCTGTAAAGAGAATGGTCCTAGCTTTTCTAGTTTTTTGGAGAGACTAAGGTTCTTCATCCATGTATCCTCTCCAAGGCCTTGATGTATTTTCACAATGGGATGCAATAGGAGGCCTAAACAGTGATTTATAAAGGTTTAGTGTAAATTGTGTGCATTTGTATTCTGGGCTTGTATTATTAAAGACAGGGTTCTTGAGTTTTAATAGCCTTCCCATTGTGAAGACTCTTTCTGCAGCTAGGATGCATTCCATCTGCTCAAGTGACTTTCCTATTTTGAGTGCTGCCAATATTTAAGTTTACATGTTTAGAGTTTATTGTGGAGAAGATGGCCATTCAGCCCTTTGTAGCTGTATCATCCCTCCATGGATTAATTCACTTATTGCCAGTCCCCCACTCTTTCCACATCCCTATACATTCCTCCTTTCCAGGAATTTAGAAAATGTAGAAAGATTTTGGCCTATCATGCCTACGCCAGCCAAACCCAGCCTTAGCTTATTCTGCAGAACTTGGTTGTAGCCCTGAGAGTTGTGGGATTTCAGGTGCATATCCAAGCATCTTATCAATGAGTTGAGTATTTCTGCCTCTTATTTGAGGTAGTGAGTTCCAGACTCCTATTGCCCTCTGGATAAAAAATTTCCTCTTTTTCCCCTCTAACCCTTCTACCAATCACTTTAATTCTGTGACCTCCTAGTCACTGACCACTCTGAGTGGATGGGAAGAACCCATTTCCCTTAATTCGGGGCTCCTCATAACCTTGTATACCTCAGTCAAATCTTCCCTTGTTCTCCTCTTCAAAAAGATTGAGCCAGGCCTATCTAACTTTTCCTCAAAGCTGCAATTTACTGGCCCAGGAAAGATCCTTGTAAATCTGTGCCTTCGCTAGTGCAGCTGCACCCGGCCTTTAATGAGATGACCAGAATTCTATCCAATTTTGTTTTGATTTCTCCTGTACCTCTCTTTTGTCTAAACAGTTACTTTATTTTCACAGAAGGTACTGCCAAAGTGCTTATTTAATACCTCAACTGTGCCCTCAAGAGGATCTCCCTTTTTAGTCCCTCATCACTCTCTGCCTTTTGAGGTGTCTTTTTCTATTTTAAATAAAAGATTTTTGAATTTCTTGCCTGCCAATATTCTGTTACTGTATTTGCCCACTTTTTTCAGTTCTACTTTGTACCTTCTGTATTCTGCTTGGTTCTCTACTATTCTTTGAATCTGGCATTTACCATAAGTTTCTTTGCTTCTATTTCATTTTGCTATCCATCTTCTGTCCTTAGTCACATCTGAAATCTCTAGGTTTCACTGTTCTCCCTTCCCCCTCGAAACAATGTGTAGCACCTGTACCTGAGCCATTTACTGGAACACAGCAGGAGTGATGCTAACATTTGTACTCTGTGCATAATTTTGGTGTGGTGCACTACTAACGTACCACAGCAGGCTGAGAAATTTAAGTGTGGAGGTGGGGAGAGAACAGGATTTGCAACTGGCATCTGGCCAGTTGCAATCTTGCCCATCCATTTTTCTGGACGTAATCAGCCTTGCACTATTTCTTGGACAAGGCTGATTACAAAATCCTAATACTTAGCATCTATTTAGCAAGCCCAGACCCAATTGTCCAAGCTAGCTAAAGTTTTTGCCCCAGCTGGTGGAAGTCCACAACAGTGAGGATCATGTATGTTTCCCACAAGGATCAGGTGCAATGCATTTGGTGGGATCCAAGGCCATTGAGACCTGATGAGGTCGGGAGCAGGAGGTGGCATCCTGGTATCCAGGCAGTGCCAAGAGGGTGAGTCCTGAGGGTGGGGGGAGGCACAGTCAGAGCCAGCAATTGGTATGCATGCTAGTCCCCTCTGCAGTTCAATGCCAGCCTCTTGAGCAGGATTTGGCTCTGCACCCACATCAATGGTGTAAATCTTGTGACAGCCTCTGTACAATGTGCCATAAATTCATTCCACTAAACTTGTCCAGAAAACAGGTGGGAAGGATCCTGGCTGTTGGGCACTTTTTGGGAAAATCATGCCCAATAACTTTTGAATTAATGGACTTTTCTCAGTGGTCACAAACGAAACTTTGATTCACCACTGAGAACCGTAGCACAAATCTTTGTTAAATCACTGACAGTAAATTGTACTGGGCAGCTTTTCAATTTCACTTTCTACATCAATCAGTGGGATTGCCTGGAAATTAAGTTACATGATGAATGGTGAGCCAAAATTTAATTTGTGAAGAGTGCAAGCAGTTGAAAGTTTGTTGTTAACTTAATTTTTTTGCTGAGAACTCTTGACTGTATGCCTGTGCTCAATTCAGATTATTGGGGATTACATTTTGTGCAGAAATTAGCTGTAAGGAGTGGACTGGATTTAACACTTGCAGAACATAATTCTGACATCCCCTTCTGAAGGAAATGGCAGAGGTGATAGTAGATGCCTTAGTGATTATTTTCCAAACCTCGCTGGATTCCGGGGAAGTGCCAGAAGTTTGGAAAACAGCTAATGTTACGACGCTGTTTAAAAAGGGTAGCGGGCAAAAGGCAGGGAATTATAGGCCAGTTAGTTTAACATCTGTTGTGGGGAAAAATGCTTGAATCCGTCATCAAAGAAGAAATAGCGAGGCACCTTGAGAAGAATTGTTTGATAGAGCAGATGCAGCACAGATTCGTTAAGGGAAAGTTGTGTCTGACAAATTTATTGGCATTCTTTGAGGATGTGACTAGTGCGGTAGACAGAGGGGAACTGGTGGATGTGGTGTTTCTCGATTTTTCAGAAGGCGTTGGATGAGGTGCCACACAAGGTTGCTTCAGAAGGTTAGGGGGCATGGAGTTGGGGGTAAGGTGTTAGCGTGGATAGAGGATTGGTTGTCTAATAGGAGGCAGAGTGTTGGTATCAATGGGTGCTATTCTGATAGGTGGTTGGTGACTAGTGGAGTGCCACAGGGATCGGTGCTGGGGCCTCAACTATTTACCATTTTATATAGATGATCTGGAGGAGGGGGCTGAGTGTAGGGTGTTGAAATTTGCTGATGACACAAAAGATAAGTGGAAATGCAAATTGTGCAGAGGGTGTGGAAAGTCTGCAGGGGGATCTAGACAGGCTAAGCGAGTGGGCGAGGACCTGGCAGATGGAGTACAATGTTAGCAAGTGTGAGGTTATCCACTTTGGTAGGAATAATAGTAGGAGGGATTACTATTTAAAGGGTAAAAAGCTGAAGCATGCTACGGTGCAGAGGGACCTGGGGGTCCTTGTGCATGAGATGCAAAAACCCAGTCTGCAGGTGTAGCAGGTGATCAAGAAGGCGAATGGGATGCTGGCCTTTATAGCGAGGGGGATAGAATATAAAAGCAGGGAGGTCTTGCTGCAACTGTACAGGGCACTGGTGAGGCCGCAGCTGGAGTACTGTGTGCAGTTTTGGTTGCTGCACTTGCGCAAGGATATTTTGGCCTTGGAGGGAGTGCAGAGGAGGTTCACCAGGCTGATACCAGAGATGAGGGGGTTGGACTATGAAGAGAGACTAAATAGACTGGGTCTGTACTTGTTGGAGTTTAGAAGGACTGGGGGGGATCTTATAGAGACGTGTAAGATAACGAAAGGGATGGTTAGTGTAGAGGTAGAGAGATTCTTCCCGCTCAAAGGACAGCAGGACTAGAGGGCACAGCCTCAAGATAAGGGGGGGGGGGGGGCAGTTTAGAACGGAGTTGAGGAACTTCTTCACTCAAAGGGTGGTGAATCTCTGGAATTCTCTGCCCGTTGAAGTGGTGGAGGCTACCTCGCTAAATATATTTAAGACACGTGTAGATAAGTTTTTGGTAGGCAAGGGAACTAAGGGTCATGGGGAGAAAGTGGAACTGAGCCACTTCAGATCAGCCATGATCTTATTGAATGGCAGGGCAGGCTCAAAGGGCTAGATGGCCTACTCCTGCTCCTATTTCTTGTGTTCTTATCAGGGCTTGGTTTTTTAACATGTTTTCTTTTCAGCTTGTTGCTGGAGTGATTTACTTCCTTGAAGCTGAACTGGGGAGAACACAGTGTAGAAAGAGTGAGGTTCAAGATCTGGAATCCTGTGATTTGCAAGCAGATCCACAGGTAAAACTTAACATTTTGTTACAAGAATGGGGGTGGGTGGGAGGTTGATCTTATTACCTCATCACGAATGTTTTTCAACAACATTAGGTCATAAAATCAGGAGTGAGTCAATGAAAGGGAATGGCACTTCATGCCCATTCACATCTTATCAAAAAAAATCCAGGCACAATATGGAACTCACCCAAAATGGGTGAGACACCCATTTACATGCATCTCAGTATAATAACATGGTACTCTCCCAACCTCATTACCTTAACAACCTTGTTGGGGACAACTCAAAACAGCGATTAAAACACCTGCTTTATAAAAGCTTCGGGTGCCACTCTGACCTCAGCAGCAGCTGCTTCCCTTGGGACCTGAGGCAGTGCTATCTAGGACCAGTAGTGCTGGGGTTCTGTGGGAGTAGGGGAGAGCGAAGGCCCCCCACCCCCAAATTAGAGAATGGACTTGTCAATTGGTTTCATAGCTGTAGTGATTCTTCTTGTGGCTGCTTGTGTGATGAAGAAGGAATTGTGGGCACTGCAAGGGCAGTCCAGACCACAGGCTGCAACAGGAGGAGAGGGAGGTGCTCATTGGAGCAGGGGCTGGCTGCCAATTGGCCCAGGGGACCTTTGCCATGTCCTGCAGGACTTGGCACCTCTGGGCACAAGGATACAATTACTGGTGAAGGACACAACAGCCCTCAACATTTACACCACTAGGTCCTGGGCCACCAATGTGGACCTCTATGGGGGCTCCCAGTTCTCTTTCCACAAATGTGACAGAGCCCCTATAAACCTGGGCTGGGCAGTAAATCAATTTCAACCTGGGCCAAGTCCAGCGTGAATCCCAGGCTGCAGGATAGGCATGTCCACAATGGCAGCAAAAGGACCCTTGCTGAAAGGTTTGAACAGGAAGGGGTTCTACTCCATGTGCAGTTGGTATGTGACCACCAGTGGAAATCACTCCCTGCCCCCATAACCCTTATCACTCTCTCCCATGCCATGGTAAAACAAGGCTAATGGGCCTGGGTAGGCTGCAGTAGTGAATTACTGTTGCAGGCAGGAAAGTGATGACAGTTTGCTATGCAGCACACTTATTGTGCCCTGGTGCAATCCTCATTCCTACCTGTGCTCTACATGCATGTTGGCACCTGGGTCCACATCTGGGAGAGGGGTTCAGGGACCACAGCCACTACTGTAGGGCCTTGGGAATGGTGGGGACAGGGAATATACAGTATTTGCTTGGTTCTGGGATGCCATTGCAGCTTCAGTGACTTGGTGGCCCTGCATGCCACCCAGAACTGGCACTCATGGTTTTGACTACCTTGATTGTAAGTGGAGTGACAGATAAAGAACATGTGGCTGAAATTGGTGATTGTGGTACATAGGGGAAAGGACCTCAGTACCTTGCTGCTGCAATGTTTAGAGCCCCTGAGGCTAAGCTCAGGCTATGGTCATCCCTGCTGAAGGATAATCAAAGACATATTAATCTCAGCAGTGGGGTGCAATAACATTTTTATCATTAACAGTGCAATAACTCAGTGCTCATGCTGAACATGGACTGTGAAACCAAACTATGCCTAATTCCCTCAAAATAAATGGTACACTCCTTCACCTGTACCCTCTTTGTAACCCTACAACTTAACCTTGTATGGTCTACCACTGTCTAGCTGTGCCCCCAAAATGTACATGAGGTGGAGATAATCAGTTGCATTCTGTGTCCTGTGGCTTGTGATGCCCTTGGTGTGTGTCCTCTGGAGGGCCCCAGCTGGCTTTCTAGGTGTCACAGATGTATCCCTGCCACCCTGTGCAACTCAGTGCCCATGAGATGCACCAGTGTTAGGAAGGGAGGAGTCAGAAGGCCTTGGCATGGGCTGCAGCCCTTCCTCCTCCTTTGGAATGCCAATAGGTTCCTGGGTTGCTCCATACAATGACAGGGCTTCTGGACTGAATTCCAAAGGCTCTGGCATCATCTGGCCCTGTCAGTGCCAGAGGCTCACCTGCATTAGCCCATTGGTGTGTGAGCCCTTGCCAGTGGCCCTCTGAGTTTGGGGCCATTTATTGATGGCAGCAGCAACTGCTCTGTGAAACTGGATCAGGCTTCACAGCCCCTCAGTCATGCCCCACTGAGTGGGCCATGCTCTTGAGGGCTGCAGTCTTAGCCCACTGTATCTTGGCACTGTCCCACTGGGTCTTGTACAACCTCTCAAGCCTCAGCCATGGGCCACAGAATCTCAAGGCTCCTGAGTGATTCAGCCATGGCCCTCTGGATCTCTGTAGCCTGCTATGACTGGGCCATGGCTTGGGACACCACCCTTGCACTGTTGGCCTGGGTACCAAACAGTACCAGCAATTGCTACAGTACCTGTAAGCTTTGACTCCTCCCAACAGCCTCGCAATTCCTTCAGTGTTGCCAACATCCCCCTCCTGTATTCACTGCTGCACATCCAGCAACTGAGGTAGAATTAATTGCCAAGGCCCAACATCTGGTATGGGGCCAGCTGAGTTCTTGCCTCCACATGCCAGAAGCCTCAGATATTCCTGCCTCTGCCTGATTGTACATCTAACAGGTGCTGTGCAGTCCAGTGACACAGAAGACTGACCCCTAAATTGACCCACCAAAGTCATAGTCTCTGGGATAGTGAACTGTGACTTTGCTTTTTTAATAAAACAAACTGGTGCTGGCCTTGGTAGTTTCTTCCTTGCCCTTCCTGAAGTGTCTTCAGAGCTGTTGGGGAAGGAGGTCAATGATGCCAGATGGGCCTGGTGCATCAGGGTCATCTTGTGCAACACAGGACACAAGGTTGAGCGCAAGGGAAGGACATGAACTTGCAATGCATGCAAATGACAAGGTATCTCAACCATTTGGAGGATTGGCAGGTGCTCACATTAGTGACAGCTTGACCTGGTTGTCAGTAATGATAACAGGTTTTCATCCTCCCCACCAGATCCAGCACATGCTCCTCAAAAAACATGAGAATTCTTATTTCAGACAAACCATCCTCTGCCTTTCCTGTTTCTGACTGATTTATGGACTTTCTTTTCTTGTGGAGATGGAAGGAGAGATGTGAAGACTGATGGCAGGAAGCATGTTGGGTGTCAAGGGGTGGGCCTGTGATGGCAGGGGTTGAATGAGGACTTTGGGGGGGGGGGGTGGGGGATCATGGGGGACAGGGTGTGGTGTGGCAGTGTTTGTTTGGGGACAAGTGTTATGTGGTCAGGGGCTGGAAGCCTGGTTTGCAGGGGGATGTGTACAGCAGGTGTCACATAAGGGAAACAAGCCACAACAGGATGTGCACTCTTGCTGCCCAAATGTGGTCATTCAATTTCTTCCTGCACTGGCAGCCAGTTCTCTGCCAATTACTTTGCATTGACTGCCACTGCCTCCCAGGCTGCTCTGACTTCCCTTCTCCTGGCTCATGTCTAACTGAGGAGTAAGGTATCCCTCCTGTCCTCCAGGAGACATGCTAGCTCAACCTTAAAGAATCTGGAGGTTGTATTTGTAGTAGTCAATTTCCTGCTCTGCTTGCCTGTCTACCCATCCTAGGGGCTTATTGCAGGTGTCTCAAGACAGTTCAGCTGCACAGTTTGGACAAATTACATGCAGTTGCTGTTTTGTACTGAGGGGAGCCAAGGCAGGACTTCAATGTGGAGATTGGGGTGAAATGTGTTATTGTGGTGACATGGACACTCTGTAAATGGGCATAGTGGGAGACATTCATTGGGATTATGGAGGGAGGAAGATAAGAGGGAGAGTGATGGGGGTGGGGGGGTTAGGTGGGATCTCTAATGTCGTCTGTGGAGGGGAATGGTGTGTCATTGCCAGGGGAAGGGGGGGTTGGTTGCAAGCATGAGCACTGCAGTTTCACTGCTGTGTGTGCATGCATGTTTGGGACTTCTGAATTGAACTGCAGACTTTTGGAAAACTTGAGCCCCACCCCTTCCTCCTGGTGAGGAGCAGTTTGAAGGATTTTTTTTAAAAACTAAATTAGTGAACTGAAGACAGCCCTGCAGGAGAATGTCATTAGTTCATGAAGAGGCCGAGGATGTCCCAATAATAGAGGGAGTAGGGGGCGTGAGTATAGTTGGTGGCGTTGCAGCAAATAGGGTCCAGGTGAAGGCTGGGATGAAAGCACTTTATCTGAATGCACGAAGCATTCGGAATAAAGTGGATGAGCTGATGGCGCAGATCGACACAAATGGATACGATCTGGTGGCCATTAGAGACGTGGCTGCAGGGTGACAGGGACTGGGAGCTGAATGTACAGGGCTATCAAGTGTTTAGGAAGGATAGACAGGAGGGAAAAGGGGGGGGGGGGCGTAGCTCTGCTGATTAAGGATAGCATCACGGTGGTAGCAAGGGATGATATTGGAGCCAAGGAGCAGAGGGTGGAATCGTTGTGGGTGGAGATTAGGAACAGCAAAGGGAGGAAGACGCTGGTGGGTGTCGTCTATAGGCCCCCGAATAATCTGGAGATGGGGCGGGCTGTTAACGCGCAAATAAGTGCGGCGTGCAGGAATGGGACGGCCGTAGTTATGGGGGATTTCAATCTGCATATTGATTGGTCGACCCATGTTGGACGTGGGGGGCTCGAGGAAGAGTTCTTGGAATGCTGCCGGGATAGTTTCCTCGAACAGTGTGTTGGAGCCGACGAGGGAGCGAGCTATCTTGGACCTGGTGCTATGTAATGAAGTGGGTAGAATTAGGGACCTTGTGGTGAAGGATCCTCTTGGGGAGAGTGATCATTGTATGGTGGAGTTTCTGGTGCAGATGGAGGAGGAGAAAGTGGGTTCCCGGACACGCGTCCTTTGTTTGAATAGAGGGAAATACGGTAGGATGAGAGAAGAATTGGCGAATGTGGACTGGGAGAGCGCATTGGAGGGTGGGTCTGTTAAGGAGCAGTGGAGGATCTTTAAGGAGATCTTTCTTGGTGCTCAACGGAAATTTATTCCGATGGTCAAAAAGGATAGTAGGAGGAGAGGTAATAAGCCGTGGATAACGAAGGAGGTGAAGGAAAGTGTTAAACTAAAAGCGGAGGAATTTAGAGTAGCTAAGAGTAGTGGGTGAGAAGAGGATTGGGAGAGGTTTAAATGTCAACAAAGATTGACAAAGAAGTTGATAAGGAAGGGTAGGAGAAACTATGAAGCTGGGCTAGCGCTTAATATAAAAAAGGATAGCAAGAGTTTTTATAAATATATAAAAAGGAAGAGGCTGGCTAGGGTGAACGTTGGTCCTTTAGAGGATGAGAAAGGGGACCTAGTGGTAGGGGATGGGGATATGGCTAAGGTATTGAATAACTTTTTTGTTTCTGTCTTCATGGAGGAGGACGTGAATAATTTGCCGGGTGTTAGCGATAGAAAGGTGGTAGGACTGGAGGGTCTTAATGACATTACTGTTACTAGAAAGGCGGTGCTCGACAGACTGGAGGGGCTGATTGTGGACAAGTCCCCAGGACCGGATGGAATGCATCCGAGGGTTCTGAAAGAAATGGCGGAGGTGATAGTGGATGCCTTGGTGGTTATTTTCCAAACGTCGCTGGATTCCGGGGAAGTGCCGGATGATTGGAAAACGGCTAATGTTACGCCGTTGTTTAAGAAGGGTGCCAGGCAAAAGGCGGGGAATTATAGGCCGGTTAGTTTAATGTCTGTGGTAGGTAAAATGTTAGAATCTGTCATTAAGGAGGAAATTGCGAGGCATCTTGAAGGGAATTGCTTGATAGAGCAGACGCAGCACGGTTTCATTAAAGGGAAGTCGTGTCTGACAAATTTACTGGAGTTCTATGAGGATGTGTCTAGGGCGGTGGATAGAGGAGAGCCGGTGGATGTGGTCTTTCTAGATTTTCAGAAAGCGTTTGACAAAGTGCCTCACAAGAGGTTATTGCAGAAGGTCGAGGGACATGGAGTTGGGGGTAGGGTGTTAGCGTGGATAGAGGATTGGTTGTCAAATAGGAGGCAGAGAGTGGGGGTCAACGGGTGCTATTCGGATTGGTGGATGGTGACTAGTGGAGTGCCCCAGGGGTCAGTGCTGGGGCCTCAGCTTTTTAACCATTTATATAGATGATCTGGAGGAGGGAACCAAGTGTAGAGTGTCGAAATTTGCTGATGACACCAAGATTGGGGGAACGGCAAATTGTGCGGAGGGTGTGGAGAGTCTGCAGAAGGATCTAGATAGGCTGAGCGAATGGGCCAGGAAATGGCAAATGGAATTTAATGTTGGCAAGTGAGAGATGGTCCACTTTGGTAGGAAAAATGGTAGGAAGGACTATTACTTACGAGGCGAAAAACTGCAGCAGGCAACGGTGCAGAGGGACCTCGGGGTCCTTGTGCATGAGTCGCAAAAACCCAGCTTGCAGGTGCAGCAGGTGGTCAGGAAGGCGAATGGGATGCTGGCCTTCATAGCGAAGGGGATTGAATATAAAAGTAGGGAGGTCTTGCTGCAGCTGTATAGGGCATTGGTGAGGCTGCAACTGGAGTACTGTGTGCATTTTTGGGCACCGCACCTGCGCAAAGATATTTTGGCCTTGGAGGGAGTGCAGAGGAGGTTTACTAGGCTGATACCGGAGTTGAGGGGGTTGAGCTATGAGGAGAGGCTAAATAAACTGGGCTTGTACTCGTTAGAGTTTAGAAGAATGAGAGGAGATCTCATTGAGACGTATAAGATGATGAATGGGATGGATAGGATAGAGGTGGAAAGACTCTTCCTGCTCAAAAAAGACAATAGGACTAGGGGGCACAGCCTCAAGATAAAAGGGGGGCAGTTTAGAACAGAGTTGAGGAGGAACTTCTTCACTCAAAGGGTGGTGAATCTCTGGAATTCTCTGCCCGTTGAAGTGGTGGAGGCTGCCTCGCTAAATATTTTTAAGACGCGGGTTGATGGGTTTTTGATAGGAGAGGGGATTAAGGGTTATGGGGAGAGGGCGGGAAAGTGGAACTGAGCAGCGACAGATCAGCCATGATCTTATTGAATGGCGGGGCAGGCTCGAAGGGCTGGATGGCCTACTCCTGCTCCTATTTCTTATGATGAAAAGTGGCTTTGCTGAAATTATCCTTATAGGTGTCCCAACTCTAGAGCTGGGACAAGAGTGCAATGAAAAATGGTAGGCAGTTTAAATTGCAGTCAGTGGCAGGTACACTATTCCTCAGCCTGATGAAGCAAAATATTTTGTTTTTTGATTGAATATTTCAAACCTTTGCATCAATTTTTTTCCAATGGATTAAAACTGTTTCTATTCTCAGACATCATTGGAAACTTCCAGGTTTAAACTACCCTTGTTAGAGGAAACATAACAGGATCTTGTTTAAGTGACAAGGGAATAAATCCTAGAAAGGCAACTTAATTTCAAACTGTTAATTTTTCAGACAACGCTTTGCAACTTTGAGGTCTTTTCAGTACCCTGGAAAGGAAAATATGATCTGATAAAGACAATGTGCAGACCATCAAACAACTGAATTTCTGCATTGCAGCTAATTAATTTGCATTTGGCTACCAGCTGTTTAATGTTAACTAAAAGCTCTCTCTGCTTTAAGTACACTAAAAGCAATTCTTGCCTTTATTTTATTATGGAAATGTTATTTAAATGTTAAATACATCACCTGTGCAGCAAAATCATTGTAGCTTCTGATCAAGTTAAATAAAAATGTGTAACATGAGCAGGAGTGCTGTATTTCTGTGCTTCTGTATGTTTACAGCTGCCATGAGAAGACCAGTTAGAAAGTTATTGTAGGCTTTGCTAAAAGGATTATACAATTTTTAATGCACTTTTATTTTTGACAAGAAACATAAAAAATTGGAGCTGGAGTAGGGTATCTGGTCTTCAAACTTGCTGTACCATTCAACATGATCATGGCTGATCCTCTCTCAATGCCGTACTTCATGTTATTCCCATATCCCCAAGACTAGGTCTGGGATTTTTCTACTTCTGTTCGGATGGATTTGGTGATGGGAACATCTACAAGTTCACTTGCTGCCTGAAAAATACTTTGCTCTATATTTTACCACTGAGCCAAGAAAATATCTTGGGCTCCGTGTAATAGACATGAGCATTTTAGATACACTAGTTTACATGGAAGATGTATTGAGACAACTGTTGGATGGTGATTTATCAAGGTTTGTATTGGTGTAATGTCAGCACAACAGTAGCAAGCAGTTCATTCTCCTGCCAGTTTAACTGATTTCCTGTGCTCTTGCCTAAAATCCCCTGTTTTCTGTCCCTTGCTAAGATCAACCCTTGAATCCTAGTAAATGAGGGCCTGTGACATTGTAATTCTGACTTTTGCACTCTACCCTCAAGTGCTGCTGACAACAGAGACCAGGAACTCTATAATGTAGCACTTGGTAGTATCAGTGAGACAACTGAAGGAAAAGAGCTGCAGCTAGAACAATATTTTGTAGTTTTTCCATTCTGCTGACATACATCTGGATTTGCTTGTTGGGCTAAATTGTCACGAGCATCTGATTCCTTTTCAAGTTGATCATGTGCCTTTGGCTGAATTTTATGTAGGTTGCCTCAATGCTGGATAGATAATAGATGCACTTTGAATATGCAGTCTACCACAAGGTAAGCTGGCAGTCATCACTGTCTGAATAATGGGACTGCTGCTGAGGCACAAGCACCAAACATAAAAGAAAAGCATTGGAGCTACCATCAATATCAGGAGCAGCTGAGACCTCATTAGACCCATGATTGAAGACACTCCCCCTCCATTGATTCCACATTTTATAGAAAGCTTGTAACATGGGAAGAAAACAGCCTTGCTTTTTTTGTTAACTATTAAAACCCCTTCAATTCTCAGTAGCTCTGACCATCTACTGTCAAGTTGCCTCTTAGTTATTGAAGAGACCTAAGCAATGCTGGCAAAATTACCACATGGTGTGAATTTGCCAAGTAGTCACTCAATTCTATTGCCATAGAACCATAAATTTATAGTGCAGAAACAACCCCATTTTGTGCACTGGCCAAAAAAAGTAGCTGCTCATTTTAATCCCAATTTCCAACACCTGGTCCATACCCTTGCAGGTTACAGCACTTTACTTGCAGATGATGCATTTTGGTAGATTGAACCAGGGCAGAACTTACTCAGTTAATGGTAGGGCATTGGAGAGTTACAGAACAAAGATCTGGGTATACATGTTCATAGCTTCTTGAAAGTGGAGTCACAGGTGGACAGTGATGAAGAATGCATTCTATATGCTTGGTTTCATTGGTCAGAACATTGAATACAGGAGTTGGGATGTCTTGTTGAGGTTGTACAACACATTGGTAAGGCCACACTTGGAATACTGTGTACAGTTCTGGTCACCCTATTATAGAAAGGATATTATTAAACTAGAGTGCAGAAAACATTTACTAGGATGCTACTGGGCCTTGATCCTTTGAGTTATAAGGAGAGGCTGGATAGACTGGGACTTTTTTCTCCCCAGCTTGGGAGGCTGAGGGGTGATCTTAGAGGTCTGTAAAACAATGAGGGGCACAGATCAGCGAGATAGTTAATATCTTTTCCCAAAGGTAGGAGAGTCTAAAACTAGAGGGCATAGGTTTAAGGTGAGAGGGAGAGATACAAAAGTGTCCAGAGGGGCAATCTTTTCAGTAAGAAGTCTAACAACACCAGCTTCAGTGAAGGGGCAAACCCTGAAAGCTTGTGAGTTTACTGTCAAATAAATTGGTTGGACTTAAACCTGGTGTTGTCAGACTTCTTACTGTGTTTACCCCAGTCCAACACCAGCATCTCCACATCATGACTACTATCAACACTGCAATTTTTTTTCACACAAGGGTGGTGAATGTCTGGAACAAACTGCCAGAGATAGTCATAGAGGCAGGTACAATTTTGTTCTTTCAAAAGCATTTTGATAGTTACATCTAAAATGGGTATAGAGGGATGTGGGCCAAATGTGGGCAATTGGATTAGCTTGGGGATTTTAAAAAAAAAAGCAGCATGGACAAGTTGGGCCAAAGGGTCTGTTTGTGCTGTAAACCTCTGACTCTATCCAGATACTTTTTAAATGAATTGAGTGTTTCAGTTTCAACTACTAACTTAGGCAGTGAATTCCAAATGCTCACCACCCATTAGGTAAAAGTTTTTTCCTCATGTCCCCCCAAATCTTCCTAGTATTCATTTTAAATCGATGCCGTCTAGTAATTACTCCATCAGCTAGAGGAAACAAGTCTTTCTTGTACAGCCTAAGAACCTCCATAATTTTGTACATCTCCATTTAAATCATCCCTTTTTCTCCTTTCTGAAGAAAAAAACAACCTTAGTCTATGCAATTTCTCCTCACTGCTGCAATTTTCAAATCCTGACAACATTCTTGTAATTCTCCTCTGCACACTGTCCAGAGCAATTAAGTCCTTCTTTGTAAAATGGTAACCAGAACTGTATGTAAAATTCCAGCTGTGGCCTAACCAGCATTTTATACAGTTCCATTCCTACTTTTGTATTCTCTATCTTGCCCAATAAAGGAAGACATTCTGCAGTATATCATTCTGCACTCAACTATCCTCTTCTTGGAATACATGGCCAATTTTTGTCATTTGCAAAGTTTTCCCATCATGCCACCCACATTGGCGTCTAAATAACATAACATACAGTAAGGTCTACCAGGAGAAACTATTCTGTTTTTAAAAAAAAAGTTTGTTTCCTGGCACTGAGCTGATTTTTGGATCCAACCACCTACCTTCCCCTGTACCCTATCCAATCTCACTTTTCTGACCAGTCTGCCATGTGAAACCTTGTCAAACACTTTACTGAAATTCATGTAGACAATATTGATTGCATTACCTTCATCAATCCTCCTTGTTACTTAAATTCTATTAAGTTAGTAAAAAACAATTTTCCATTAATAAAACTGTGCTGACTATCCCTGCTTAATCCATGCTGTGAACAATGCACAGTCCATCCTGTGTTTCAGAATTGATTCCAATAATTTGTCCACCAACTGACTAACTTAGTTTTCTGGCCTATCACTTGCAGCCTTTTTACACAACAGTACAACATTTGCAGGCCCCCAATCCTCTGGGACCTCACCCATATATAGTGAGGATTGAAAAATGATCCTCAGAGCATTTGCTATTTCCTCCCTGGCTTTTTTTTCAACAGCCTAGGATACAATCCACCTGGTCCTGGTAATTTATCCACCTTCAAGGATGCCTGACCTGCAGTACTTTCTTTCCCATTATGTTTATTGTATCTAATATTTCACACCCCTCTATGTAAAGTCTGTATTATGGCAGAGCAACGCTGCCACAGTGAATATGAAACTAACTTGGGGATCTGCAGCCTAATCTCCAGGGAGCAGTTGGAGGGTAGAGCCCATGTTTTAGGACAAACCAAGTAAACAAACTGAAATTATGTTAGGACAAAGAAAATAGGGCAGCTCCCCAAAAGGAAAGGGGAACAGCCCGAACAGAAACAAGAAGTACAAAGGAAACTTAAGACACGTCAAATCAAAATGTGATTGTTGGGGTCTATAAGGCACCTCAGCCCCTAAGGTGCCCAATGGGCACAGAAGGCCTCAACTGTGCCCGCAGACACCGTGTGCTCCCTCCACCTGGCCGCGAATGTAGCCATGGTAGAGGGGCAGACAGCCGGGATGGATGGCCCCGTCGATCGCCTGCTGCCTGGACCTGTTGATGGCACGTCTTGCCAGGCCCAGGAGCAGGTTCACGAGGAGGTCGGCATCCTGACCCTCCCCTCTCCGCACCAGGTGTCCGTAGATCAGGAGCGTGGGACTGAAATGCAGACAAAACATCAATAAAAGGTGCTTCAGAAAATCAAAAAGGGAGTGCAATCTATAACACAAAACGTAGACGTGGTATTTAGCACTGAGTACATTGTAACTGGGAAAAAAAACCTAAAAAATGATGTCATGGGAAAGCTGTGACCTGCTAAGCTGGTAGGAAATCTGTGCTAAATTTGAAAAAGAATCCTGCAGAACTAAGTAAATTAATTAAGTAGCAATGGCTGGACAGGTAATGTGCTGCAGCTGTATGACGTGGGAGCTGGCTAATCCCATTGCAAGTTGCAATGACCTCATCTGCAAGTTGCTTGACGAACTTTGGTTCTGAATTAGTGAGCTGGAGCTTGAGCTTCAGACATCTTGACACATCTAGGAGGGGAAGTTACCTGCACACTTTGTTTCAGGAGGCAGTCACACCTGATAGATTAAGTACTTCAAGTTCAACCAGTGGTCAGAGACAGCAGGGTGTGATTGCAAGTGGGGCAGCTAGGCAGACAGAATGTAGTGGACTCTGGGAGGGAGTAAGCTATTCTTGACGTGGTCCTGTGTAATGAGACAGGAATAATTAATGATCTCACAGTTAGGGATCCTCTTGGAAGGAGCAATCACAGAATGGTTGAATTTAAAATACAGCTGGAGTATAAGAAGGTAAAATCCAATACCAGTGTCTTGTGCTTAAACAAAGAGATTACAATGGGATAAGGGAGGAGTTGACTAAGGTAGACTGCAAGCAAAAACTTTGTGGTGGGACAATTGAGGAACAGTGGAGGACTTTCAAAGCGATTTTTCAAAGTGCTCAGCAAACTTATCTACCAGTGATAAGGAAGGACTGTAGAAAAAGGGATAATCAGCCATGGATATCTAAGGAAATAAAGGAAGGTATCAAATTGAAAGAAAATGCATACAAAGTGGCAAAGATTAGTGGGAACCTAGAGGATTGGAAAATCTTTAAAGGTCAACAGAAAGCCACCAAAAAAATAAAGAAAAGTAAGATAGATTATGAGAGTAAACTAGTTCAGAATATAAAACAGATAGCCACTCTTCATCTTTTTATATATTTGTAGAAACTTTTGCTAAGGTAAACATTGGCCCTTTAGAGGATGAGAAGGGAGATTTAATCATGGGAAATAAGGAAATGGCTGAGGCATTGAACAGGTATCTTGTGTCGGTCTTCACAGTGGAAGACACAAGTAACATGCCAAAAATTGATAACAAGAAGGCTATGGCAGGTGAGGACCTAGAATCGAACATTATCACTAAAGAAGCAGTGTTAGATAAGTTAATGGGGCTAAAGGTAGACAAGAGTTACCTGGCCCTGATGGAATGCATCCCAGGGTACTAAAAGAGATGGCGGGGGAAATAGCAAATACATTAGTGGTAATCTACCAAAATTCACTGGACTCTGGGGTGGTTCCCACAGATTGGAAAACAGCAAATGTGATGCCACTGTTTAAAAAAGGAGATAGACAAAAGGTGGGTAGCTACAGGCTGGTTAGCTTCTGTAGTGTGGCAAATGCTTGAATCTATCATCAAGGAAGAAACAGTGAAACATCTGGATATAAATTGTTCCATTGGGAAGACATAGCATATGTTCATGAAAGGCAGGTCATGTTTAACTAATTTAGTGGAATTCCTTGAGGACATTACGAGCGTTAGGGACAATAGGGAACCAACTGGTGGATGTAGTGTATTTGGATGCCACATCAAAGGCTGCTCCATAAGATAGATACAGGGTGTTACAGGTAATGTATCAGCATGGATAGAAGATTTGTTAACTAACAGGAAGCAAAGATTGGGGATGAATGGGTGTTTTTCTGGTTGGTGATCAGTGACTAGTAGTGTGCCTCAGGGATCAGTGTTTGGACTGCAGTTGTTTACAACTTAGATGTTTTGGAGTTGGGAACTGAGTATAGTGTATCAAAGTTTGCAGATGATACTAAGAATAAAGTGTGCAGAGGACACTGACTATCTGCAAAGGAATATAGATAGTTTGAGTGGGCAATACAATGTTGGTAAATGTGAGGTCATCCATTTGGTAGGAATAACAGCAAAATGGACTACTATTTAAATAATAAAAAATTGCAGCATGCTGCTGTGCAGAGGGACCTGGGTGTGTTTGTGCATGAATCACATAAGTTGGTTTGCAGGTGCAGCAGGTAATTAAGAAGGCAAATAGTATTTTGTCCTTCATTGCTGAAGGGATGGAATTTAAAAACAGAAAGGTCATGTTGCAGTTATATAAGGTGCTGGTGAGGCCACACCTAGAGTACTGAGTACAGCTTTGGTTTCCTTACATGAGAAAGGGTGTACTGGCACTGGAGGGGGTGCAGAGGAGGTTCATTAGGTTGATTCTGGAGTTGAGAGGGTTGGCTTATGAGGAGACTGGGTCTATATTCATTGGAATTTAGAAGAATGAGGGGGGAAGCTTAAAGAAACATAAAATTATGAAGAGATTAGATAAGATTGAAATAGGGAGGTTGTTTCCACTGGCGGGTGAAACCAGAACTAGGGGGCACAGCCTCAAAATAAAGGGAAGCAGATTTAGGACTGATTGAGGAGGAACTTCTTTACCCAAATGGTTGTGAATCTTTGGAATTCCCTGCTCAGTAAAGCAGTTGAGGCTACCTCCTTGAATGTTTTTAAGGCAAAGATAGATTTTTGAACATTAAAGGAACTAAGGGTTATAATGAATGGGTAGGTAAGTGGAGCTTGAGTCCATGAAAAGTTCAGCTATGATCTTATTGAATGGTGGGGCAGGCTTGAAGGGCCAGATGGCTTACTCCTGCTCCTAGTTCTAATATTCTTATCACCCCTGACCAAGGTGAAGTACTCATTGAGAATCCTGCCTGCATCTCCTGAATCAATCCACAAGTTACCATGTGTACCTCTGATGGGCCCTACCTTTTCCTTAGTTATTCTCTTGCATTGCATGAAACATCTTAGAATTTCACTTGCCAATAATTTTTCATATCCTATCCTCTCTTCCTAATTTACATTTTTATTTTTGCCCCTGTATTTTCTGGACTTACAGTATTAATTCTTTTGTGACTGCCAGAAGCTTTGATTCCCTTGTCAATCAAGAATATACTGAACTCAGCCTTAAAAATATTCAATGATCCTCCATGCTCTCTGGCAAAGAGAATTCCACAGACCAACTACTTCCTGAGAGGATAAAAATCCTCCTAAATTCCACTTTAAATGGTAGACATCTTGCCTGGACTTTTCTGACTGTTCATGGCAGCAGGGTTCTCTGGTGTCGCTGCAATGAAGGGAGGTTTGGCTAAGCACCAAGTTCTCTGTCCTTGCTTGCAGCAGTGGCAGGGAGTGAACAGCCAGAAAATTCCAGCCCTTATTTTTAAACTGTCTCCTAGTTCTGGTCTCACTCACAAAGGGAAATGTCATCATCCACCCTGTCATCCATCAGGGCCATCCTAACTAATACACAAAGCAACTGGAGGCAGAAAGTTGTCAGCATATGGCCCAACACCATTTTATTTTCCAGGGTTTCCTTTCCACCAGGCATCAATAGCAATCTCCAAAGGCCTGAGGGAATTCAGCCTAATTACACATTGCTGATTTTTGTTCCTCTCACCCATTCACATTGAAATGTTTGCAAGAACAGGTGTGATGTTGACTGATATTGATATAACCTGGTATGCATTATGGAGGTTCTGTAGTTAGTTGTACAAGTTCACTCACTTGTTATTCAAGGAATCATTCAACGTGATCTGCCATCTCCTTTTCTCGCGTGGCATCAAGGATGTTATATGCCTGATCGACTTGTGATCAAAAGTGTTTCTTGGCATAAACTTTCACACGAAGAACATGTATTGCCTGCCCAACTCAGTGGAATGTTCCTTGGCAACTTGGACAGACCTGTCCTTTGCAACAGTGGGGACAGGTTTGCTATGGGCATAACAGGGATGACAGTCTCATGCTGTAGATGGACTGAGGTCAAACCTACCCCATACAACGATGTTGTTACGGCCATCTGCTAAGATCGGCTGTCGTTTCAAAGTCGGATGGATGCCTGCAATCAGTTCAAACTGGCCTCAGGAATCAAAGTGAATTGTGGCAACAATGAGACCGTGTACTTTGGGAAATGGACTGATCATTTGTCATCTTCAAAGTCTGACCAGAATGCCAGAAGGTGCTGCCGATATGGTATGGATGTACCAAGGGTTGTGCAATAAACTGGAAGGATCATGCAGCCAAGATGAAACAGAAATCTGGCATGAGGAAGCAATGCTCTCTCTCCATGTCAGATTAAAAACCTGGTCATCAGATGTGAAGTACTCATTATGTTGCTTTCTCTGTTTTGCTCTAGTGGTGCAAGTCTGGCCCACACCCAACTTCTGCACAGTGGTGGTCACCCAAACCAACTTCCGCTTTACTTGGAAATTGAAAATGGACTGTGTCTGCAAGGCCATGATTTACAAACCTCTGCATAAAGAGGGAAAAAACGTATACATTATCACTGGTATTAAGTTGATCTTTCTCTACACTCTACCTATGACTATGATATTACATTCTGTACTCTCTCCTTTCCTTCTCTATGTGCAGTATGCTTTGTCTGTATAGTGCACAAGAAACAATACCTTTTGCTGTATACTAATACATGACAAAAATAAATTGAATCAAATCTCATCAGTTGACCACTTTTGTGACTACATCAAACTGTGCATATACTCTACACAAATACTAAATACTGGGGTATCACAGTAAAATACCAATTATTTGATGATACCATCCACTCAAAAGCTTGTCAGGCAGACCTTCGTGATATCCAGCAGGCCCCGTTCTCACTTGAATATATATCGCTGTAACCTGATATGTGTATATAGGTATTTTGTTTAAAAACAACAAATTCAAATGCCAAATAAAAACAGTAAGGCAGCAAATGTGTGAAAAAGTTTACATTCAATTTTTTCACGCCTTACAAGGACTGATTTTGCAAAACCCTGGGGCTCTGCAGTGAAAAATGTTGGGAGTCAGTTCTGGAAAAACTGAAATCTTTTTCTGCTAAGTGTGCTGCCTTTGTGCGTGATACACTCTACCATGCCATTGTTGCAATCAAACATGTCACCAGAGCAATCAAACGATATCATTGCAATCAAACATGCCACTAGTGCAATTAAACATGTCACTAGTACAATCAAACATGTCTTCCATGTTTTCATGCTGCAGTCTGAGATTCTGAAGAATTTCTATGGCAAAAGCTATTTGCTGCATTGGCTAATGCAGAGTTTCGCAACCTTTTCAAGTTGCGGAATTCCTAGTGACCACCCATGTGCGTCGGTGAGCCCTAAACATTCTCATAATGTCAATGCCCTTTTTTATGCTGCAAAATAAATGTGAACACTGAAATCAAATGTAAACAAGTCTTTTCTAGCTATATCTATGCATATATTAGGAATTAGGAAGAGGCACATAGTCACAGCTATATGCCCCCTCATGTAAACCCCTGGCCACTCCCATGGCCCTTTTAATATTAACCCCTGGAAGTTACACGCACTTTAGGCTCTGATGCCCTGCACCGACATTTGCTCCAATGCTTGCTTTGGCTCCCCATAACATGACCCATTCTAAGGCCCGCTCTCGCTCCCCACAGCAGCACCTACACCAATGCCCGCTCTGGCTCCCTGCACCAGCATTTGCTCTGAGGCCCACTCTGGTTCCCTGCCCCAGCACTTGCTCCAAGATGCACTCTGGCTCCCCATACAGTGCCTGCTCCAAGGCCTGTTCTGGCTCCCTGCATCAGCACCCGCTCGGAGGTCTATTCTAGTTCTCCACTCCAATGCCCATTCCAAGGCCCACTCTGGCTCCCCTCTCCAATGTCTGCTCTGGCTCCCCACACCAGTGCCTGCTCTGAGGCCTGCTCTGACCCCCACCTTAAGGTCAGCTCTGGCGCTCACTCCAACCTCCACTCTGAGTCCCCACCTCCTCCTCTCCCACTAACCCCCATGTTCTAGGTTGCATGCTCTGAGTTCCGTTCTGAGGCCCTCTCTTCCCAATACTGCTCATCTAATCAGAGTCTTGCTTCTCCAAGTGGCAGATGGTAAAGGACAGCAGGGGATACCAGTTCTTCTGAACTTCTTTTTCTATTGATTACAAGAGGTTTGTGCAATGAAGTGTGAGATTCCAGAAACTGAGAAGATAATTATTCTTTTCTTGAAGCTGCTGGGGATATCACCTGGAAAAAGGGTCAATGCTGTAATCAGATGATTTGTAGCAGCCATCTTAATTTTCCTTTCAGCAGAAAGAGTCCAGCCTACAATAAAAATAGCAAAAAGGATAACATTTTAAAAACTATATACAGTGTTAGGTTTATTTATGTCTCAGGAATCCAAGACTGGTCTTCTGCAGGCAAGCAAAAATGCTGAATTCAGGTTGGTTGACTTCACTCTGCTCCTCCTCATTTTTGACATCTTGTGCAGTTGTAACCTGTTTGAACCCAACATGGTGGAAGTAATTGGCAATTATGGCTCACATCATCTTTTTTCCATGCATTCTTCATCATGAACATGACCTCTAGAACAGTTGGGTTGTTTATCGATTGACTCGATAACCTGAGATTTTAGCTGGCATTGGTAGTGGCTTTTTCAGGTTCCCAATCACCCTATCTCCATTGGCTGGAGCTTGGCTGTGGTGTTAGGAGGCAAGAAGGAGTTGTGGGCAAATGGACCATCTTTACAGGAAAAGCCTAAAAGGGACCGGTCATCAAAGAAAGGCATAAGGATTAAGGAATTAAAGCAATGTATGAGGGAATGTGGTTATGATGTGGATATGCCAGCGTTGGACTGGGGTAAACACAGTAAAAAGTCTGACAACACCAGGTTTACGTCCAACGGATTTATTTGATAGTAAACTCACAAGCTTTCAAGGGGTTTCCCTCTTCTTCAGGTGAATGGAGAGTTCTGGCCTCAGACAGAGCATTGTCGAAAGCTAGTGAATTTACTATCAAATAAATCGGTTGGACTTAAACCTGGTGTCGTCAGACTTTTTACGGAATGTGGTTCGACGGGCTAGGTGTACACATCAGAGTCCGAACTGAATAACCCTGCAAGCATGATATGACATTCAGCAGTCATGTTGATACAATAACCTGTGTGTTGATTTGCACTCAGATTCCTTATGTAACTATAAGTGTAGGTGAATATGTCCTGAATGTTGTTAATAGGATTCCCAGACATTTGCCTAGGAAGGGTGTGGAGATGATCAGCAGGAGGCAGACTCTGTGTAGCAGGTTTTGCATTGAGTCCACAAGAGTGAGAGGCGCAGCTGAGCAAGCAGCTCAAAAAAACACATGCTCATATTGATACCATAGTGTTCTCTGAAGAGACACCCAGGCAGTGTAGTTATGAAGCTCCAATAATGGCATCAACCATGGAATTCAAGAGACTTTCAACATTCAGTTGCATCGTAGACTTGTTAACATCTTGCACTCTGAAAACAGCAAGACTGAAAAATCTTCAAGGCGATCATTAAGTGTCAGTGTTACACAAATATCAACACAACACTGGTTGCTGAAAGAATTTAACTGTTTGTTGTGAAAGGCTGTCACAGGGAGATGGTGGTATTGTGGAAATCCTGAGCCAAAGAAAAATGAGAAACGTCCTTAGGTACAATATATTGAAGCAGCAGGTACAGGTGAAGGAATTCCAAAAGTCTGTTCAGATAAAAGAACTGCATATTGCCAGCCAGCAATCCAGCTTAGAGAAGCCATGCCGAACAGGCAGAAATTGAATACAATTCAGACACAATGACAGTGACTCAGATCAAGGAAACTCTAGGTACAGAGCATAAGCTCAATCTTGCAGACAGGGAAGTGCAGACAGAAATTTGAAGTGTTAAAGAAACAAATTCCTTTGCTCAGACAAGCACATTGGAATATCAGTAATGGTACCAGCCAATTGGGTGCTACAGAGGTCTACATTGAAAAGAAAGAAGAGCAAGTGAAATGATGAAAAGAGCAGGAAATTTAGAAGGCAGAATTACAATAAGCTGACAAGAAAGTTGAAGAAATAAATGACCAGGCTAAAGCAATTGCAGCAAAAACTGGGTCAAGGTAGCAAGGAGCAGGAAATGGAGAAAAGTATAAAAGAGGAGTTGTTGCAACTGTACAAGTTAGTAGTGAGGCCATATTTAAAATACTTTGCAGTTATGGTACCCATATTTAAAAAAAGATATATTATCATTGAGGCAGTGCAGAGGAGATTTATTAGGGTGATCTCGGGTATGAAGAGATTACCATATGAGAAAAGATTAAGCAGGTTAGGTTTCTATTCCTTGGAAGCTCAGAAGAATGAGAGGTGGTATGTTTGAAACATAGAAGATTCTTAAGGGGTTAAGATAGGGTAAATGTTGGGAGGAATCTTCCATTCGTGGGAGAATGTAGGACCAAAGGACATATTCAAAGAATAGTGGGGTGCTCATTTAAGGTGGATTTGAGGATGAATTTTTTCTGTACAAGTGATGTATCTTTGGAATTCTTTTTCCCAGGAAGCTGCGGATGCCGAGTCTTTGAACATTCTCAAGACCAGGTTTTTAATCAGTAGGGCAATTAAGTATTACGAAGATAAGGCAGAAAAGTCATGATCTTATTAAATCGTAGAACAGGCTTAAAGGGCTGAATGGCCTACTCCTGTTCCTTGTAGTCTTCAAGGGAATCCTACAATAATCCCTGATATACTTATTGAAACTGCCCTTTCGAAGAAAAAACACCACCTTCAGCAGGACCATAACAACAGTCGTTCCTATAATGATCCAAACACATGAACTATAAACTATTCTCTTGTTTACAATTTGTTAAAGTGCACTATTACTTTGAATTCAATCTTTCTCATGTGCTTGGTCTCAGCGTGTTGCCAATTAAAATTGTTGAGTGAGTATTGGCAGCTTTCATATGGCATGGCAACTTTGCCAGCATTGTTGCATGGCAGTCCTGCCATGTCAGACCCTTGACAAGTAAAGGAGGCAGTTTTACAAGAGACCAAAGCTGCTTTTGAACTGAAGGATTTTTAATGGTTACCAGTAGAAAATGGCAAAGCTGCTATCTTCCCATGTTACAGCCTTGCTTTTAAGAACATAAGAAATAGGAGCAGGAGTAGGCCATCCAGCCCTTCGAGCCTGCCCTGCCATTCAGTAAGATCATGGCTGATCTGTCGCTGCTCAGTTCCACTTTCCCGCCCTCTCCCCATAACCCTTAATCCCCTCTCCTATCAAAAACCCATCAACCCGCGTCTTAAAAATATTTAGCGAGGCAGCCTCCACCACTTCAACGGGCAGAGAATTCCAGAGATTCACCACCCTTTGAGTGAAGAAGTTCCTCCTCAACTCCGTTCTAAACCGCCCCCCTTTTATCTTGAGGCTGTGCCCCCTAGTCCTATTGTCTTTTTTGAGCGGGAAGAGTCTTTCCACCTCTATCCTATCCATCCCATTCATCATCTTATACGTCTCAATGAGATCTCCTCTCATTCTTCTAAACTCTAACGAGTACAAGCCCAGTTTATTCAGCCTCTCCTCATAGCTCAACCCCCTCAACTCCGGTATCAGCCTAGTAAACCTCCTCTGCACTCCCTCCAAGGCCAAAATATCTTTGCGCAGGTGCGGCACCCAAAAATGCACACAGTACTCCAGTTGCGGCCTCACCAATGCCCTATACAGCTGCAGCAAGACCTCCCTACTTTTATATTCAATCCCCTTCGCTATGAAGGCCAGCATCCCATTCGCCTTCCTGACCACCTGCTGCACCTGCAAGCTGGGTTTTTGCGACTCATGCACAAGGACCCCGAGGTCCCTCTGCACCGTCGCCTGCTGCAGTTTTTCACTTTTGAACTTGGGATTTGTGGAGAGGGATCTTTCTGATCATAGTGGACCTTAAAAGGTCTCAGCTAGGGTGGCACAGTGGTTAGCGCTGCTGGCTCACTGTGCCAGGGACCCAGGTTCAATTGGCAGCTTGGGTCACTATCTGTGTGGAGTCTGCTTTGGTTTCCTCCCACAATCCAAAAGATGTGCTGGTTAGAAGAATCAGTTATACCAAAATTCTCCCTCCCTGTACCGGAGTAGGTGGCAGAATGAGGTGACTAAGGTATTTTCACAGTAACTTTACTGCAGTGTTAATGTAAGCCTACATGTGACAATAAATAAACTTAAACAGCCCCATCATTGATGGCAGCTCCAGTACTTCTGCTCAGGCCTCAGCCGTACCCCCCCACTGATCATCAGTTTCCCTTGCTAGTGTAATATGCTGTCTGCAACAAAGGCCTCCACAAGCCATCCACTATTCCTTACTGTACAGCAAGGTGGAGGCAACCTATTAATCACTGAAAATTGTAGTTCCCAACTGCAGAAATGTAGCTGTTTTCCTTCACCTAGCCCCAGCTGTTGATGTTAATCAACAATCAGTAATTTAAGAGCAGAATGGGGAATTCAGAACTGAAACATCTCTGCTTCTCATCATTTAAAATAGTTTGCTGGGACTCGAGGATTGATAATAGGAACGGACAGAAAGTGAGGGATTTTGAAGGAAAAAAATTCTGACAAAAGAATTTAAACCATGGCAGGGAAATAGAGAAGACTCTAACCCAGAATGTGACTGCCTACCCGCCACAGAATTGAAGCAGGCAAGATGTGGACAATGGAAATGTCTGTTGACATCAGGTGAGGCCTTAAAATCCCACCCAGTATTACTTACCCCAATTATGCACAGATATTAGAGAAAACTCTAGATTACTTATCCTAATTATGCACTCACGAGCAAACAAGGCTTTGGTGTAAAAGTGTATCAAGAAAAGCCATGTTCATGTTTCTGTTTCATGGTGCCTTGGACACAGTTGCAAAACATAATGTACCTAGTGAATTGTGGAAGTCACATCACAATCAGATCTGGATTCAAGAATTCACACAATCCACTTCTCAGCCTTCAATAGTTATTCCTAACTTGTCTTCTGATAGGCCTTTGATTTTCAGTGGTGTTGATTAAAATTTCTTGAGAACAGGAGCATATAACGGCTTTTTAAAATCTTTTTATTCCAAAAAAAAACAAATTCAAATTGGATCCCATTCATGGTCCCCACAAGAGGGACAAACAAGATCAAAGCTGACAAGGCATTGCACCCCATTTTGGCTTGATCTAACACTTCATCTTAGCCAAAAGGCCAAGATGGCTTTGAAAAATTGCTTTGGGACGCCTTGGATAAACCTCACCAGCTATCCTGATCAACCCCTAGCGTGGGAGGTCAACCTGTCTGATCTGACTCTCCCCTGTAGGTAGTATAAACTGTCTTTTTAAAAATTCTTGTGCTCCATCCTTAAAGTTAAAAAGCCAATGCTCAGAAATGACCAGGCAAATCCAAAAAACCAAATTCAAAATCCAATTGAATCCAATTTAAGGTCCCCTTGTAAGTGACAAACAAGATCCAAGTTGACAAGATGAGGCAGCACATCCCACCTGGGGCTTCATCTGACACTTGATCTTAGCCAAAGGTAAGAATTTACTGACTTTTTGCCAAGGCAAGAATTGTTACATCAAAGATGCATGAATGTTCTGAAAGAAATACAGTAGCCTCATATTGCTGAGTCACTCCAAGTTGTGTTAGACACTTTTATTTAGCTTGAATGGAAACTACAGAATATTGCTTGTAGGTGATGTATTTAATATTTATACATCATGATTTCCCTAAAGTCATGAGTTGCTATTAGTACAGCATGCTGAAAGTATTATTAAAACAGTGTTAGCCAGATGCTAATTATTCTGCTGAAGTTCAGTTGCTTGATTCTTCGCATGTCATCTTGGTCAGAGAAATTTCTTCTTGCCAAGGGACTGAATAAACCGTAAAGTTGCAGAGTTTTTTCTGAAAAATGAAATGAATATTGTAAGTTAGATTGCCTTTCCAGGATTTATTCTCTTGTTACTTTTCTCATGGAATCCCTGCAGTGCAGAACGTGGCCATTCAGCCCATCAAGCATGCACCAACAACAATCCTACTAGGCCCTATCCCTGTAACCTCAGGTATTTACCCTACTAATTCCCTAACACTAAAGGGGTAATTTAGCATGGCCAATCTCTACTAGATCACATGTCTCCTCCAACAAGGGGAGCTTAAACCTGGAAGAAACTCAGTTTCCAATGATGGCTGAGGATAGAAGTACAGTTTTAATCCATTGGAGAAAATTGATGCAAATATTTAAAAATATTCAATGAATCATGGAAAAAAAACATTTTTGTTTGCCAGAGCACCAAGTATTTTATGATGACATAGTGCTTGGTAGGGACATGTTCGGTGCAACTTGTGGGCTGAAGGGCCTGTTTATGCTATAATTTTTTAATGTTTTTTCTATGTTCTATATTCCTGCACAACATCACAAGTTACAAATCCATCCTTACAGTATATGGTCATTTAGCCAGAAGGAATGACATCTATAGATGTTTACATTTAGTTAGAAATTAAAGCTTTGCAAGTATCACATTAATTTTCATCTTTAGTTCCCATCACTTTAGGCAAGGTAATAATCCGAATTCAATCCTCTCCTGCCCTGTCTAATCCTATTAATACACAAGTCAAGGAGCTGGATATGTTCAAACTAGAACTAGCTTCTAGAAAAAAAACAACTTTCATAAATATCAAAATTATATTTTGCCTCATAGTAATGTTCATAAGACTTTATTCCCATGCTGGTGACAGCACAAATTTCCCTTTCTATTTCCTATTTCCTTCCACATACCAGCCACAGGGAACTTGTGCACTCATTAGGCTCCTACCTTATAACCAAAGCAGCTAGGTTGCTCCCAACTAACGAACTGGAGGGGCACAAAAGATTCTGCTATAAGTTAGAAGGCTACTTGCTATTCTTCTGGGAAAAGCTGCTTAGAACAGGTGTTACAAAACCAGTCGATGATTGAGAAAAGCCTCCATACGTTGTGCTCCAAAGTAAGTGTGCAGGCTGCCACTCCAAGTTAATTCTGATTTTAAAATTCCAAATCGTATAAAGAAAATATTTGACCAATGAAGCACTAGAATTGACACAAAGAAAACTGTATAGAAAAGATTGGACACTCTTTATAAAAAAAAAGTAATTTTGCATTCAATTATTGTAAAGACAAAATGTGAAATTACCTGTGGAGATTCATGCAATTCGCAGGATTCCAAATTGTCAACGTTGTCCTTTCTGCATTGCGTTCTCCCCACTTCAACATTAAGAAAGTAATTCATCCCAGCAACAACCTAAAAGAAAATGATGTTTTAAAAAAAAATCAAATCCCAATTAGTAAAAATCTGAAGGCTTGAACTAAAGTAAGAATGATTTTCTGCAGGTGTAAATGTAGTTCACTCCCAAAAATTCATTTCTGCACAAAATGTAATCTCTAGTAATCCAAATTAAACATACTGCATTGCCTGGAAATTAGGTTACAAAGTGAATGGCAAGCCAACAATTGAAAGGTTAATGGTTATTTTGTTGAAATTGTGAAAATTGGGATTTTTAGCATAAAATTCTTGTCTGTGTGACACTGATGGGCGTAGAAAGTGAAATTGAAAAGCTTTTTTGATTCATTTGTAGGACGTGGATGTTGCTGGCTGGCCAGCATTTGTTGTCCATGAACTAAGTGGCTTGCTAGACCATTTGAGGGCAGTTAAGGGCCACATTGCACATGCAAGGCCAGATTTCCTTTCCTAAAGGACATTTGTGAACCAGATGGGTTTTTTTCCCCCAAACAATTGTTTCATGGTTCAGTAGATTCTTAATTCCAGGTACATTTATTGAATACAAATTCCACCATCTGCCACGGCAGGATTTGAATCTGGGTCCACAGAACATTAGCTGAGTTTCTGGATTAATAGTCTAGCGAAAATGCCACTAGGCCATTACCTCCCCTCCATTGCTGTCCAAAACAATTTGTAGTCAGCGATTTAACATACACTTGTGGTACAGTTTTCAGTGGCAAATCAAAGTTTCATTTGTGACCAGAGAACAGTCTGTTACTTCAAAGTACTGGGCACAGTTTCCTCAAAAAATTTTAAGTGTCAAATGGGTGAGAAAATGTTAAGTTTTCTTGATGTCTTTTACAGTGAGGTAAATAATGGGAATTTATGTCATGTAATTCTTGCCAATGGGGGATGGCAATGGAGCCTCAGCCAACTGATGAGCTCTAGAGACATCATTGCATAGCCACCCCAATCTCTGCGTCTACACAGTATAAAGTCTGACAACACCAGGTTTTAGTCCAACCTATTTATTTGATAATATACTCGCAAGCTTTCGAGGGGTTACCCTCTTCGTCAGGTGAATGGAGAGTTCTGGCCTCAGACAGAGCATATAAAGCACAGACAGTTTAGAGATTACTGATTAAAATGCGAATCCTTACACCTAACCTGCTGTTCAAGACCTGAAGTGGCTGATAATGTGAGTGGTAGGAGCACTGATCACAGTTTAAAGAGATGTGTATTGTCTCCAGACAGTACAGTAAGTGAGGTTTTGCAAACCCAGGCAAGTCACGGGGGTTACAGATAGTGCGACATGAACCCAAGATCCCTGTTGAGACCGTCCTCATGTGCGGAACTTGGCTATCAGTCTCTGCTCAGCGACTCTGCGCTGTCGTGTGTTGTGAAGGCCGCCTTGGAGAATGCTTACCCGAAGGTCAGAGGCTGAATGCCCGTGACCACTGAAGTGTTCGCCAACAGGAAGGGAACAGTCTTGCCTGGTGACTGTCGAGCGATGTTCATTCATCCGTTGTCGTAGCGTCTGCATGGTCTCCCCAATGTACCATGCTTCGGGACATCCTTTCTTGCAACGTATCAGGTAGACAATGTTGGCCGAGTTGCAAGAGTATTTACCATGTACCTGGTGGATGGTATTCTCACGTGTGATGATGGTATCCATGTCGATGATCCGGCATGTCTTGCAGAGGTTGCTGTGACAGGGTTGTGTGGTATTGTGGTCACTGTTCTCCTGAAGGCTGGGTAGTTTGCTGCGAACAATGGTCTGTTTGAGGTTGTGTGGTTGTCTGAAAGCAAGAAGTGGGGGTGTGGGGATGGCCCTGGCAAGATGTTCGTCTTCATCAATGATATGTTGAAGACTCCGGAGAAGATGTCGTAGCTTCTCCGCTCCGGGGAAGTACTGGACGACGAAGGGAACTCTGTCCACTGTGTCCCGTGTTTGTCTTCTGAGGAGAAGTATACCAGTATACACAGTATACCAGGAGATCTGTCAGTCCTCTCGCTCCCCCCCTCAAAACCAGGCTCTATCCCAAGACCCTGCCCCCTCAGGTTGCATACCCTTACCAGTATCAGAATGCCTGGTGGGCATTACCCAGCCCTGCCCACCCAGGGGCTTCAGTGGCCCCTGGTCCCACTGGCAACACCATCATGTCTGGTCCCCACTGGTGGGGTCAATCTGTGATTCTCACCAGTAAGGACCTCAAACAGCGAGGGGCTAAGTGAGCCTGGACAATAGTATCTGGGACTCACATGGCGAGTTGGTAAAATCTCATCTAAAGAATTTAAGTTTTATCATTGCTCCTGCTGTGTTCCTAGTGTCTTCATAGATCCAATCCACCCAGTCCCAAGAAAAACTCAATTTTAAAATCCTAATCCTTGCTTTCAAGTTCATTCATGGCCTCCTCTTTCCTTTCTTTTAATCACCGCCAACCTGATTGAGATTTCAATGATGTGGAGATGCTGGCATTGGACTGGGGGTAAACACACTAAGAAGTCTCACAACACCAGGTTAAAGTCCACTAAATTTTGGAGCGCTGCCCCTTTGTCAGGTGAGTGGGAGTTCTATTCACAAACAGGGCACAAAGACAAACTCAATTTACAAAATAATGATTGGAACGCGAGTACCGCAAGCTCACGGATAACCTCATGATGCTCCACTTCTCCAGCTTCCACCCTAAACACGTTAAAGAAGCCATTCCCTACGGACAAGCCCTCTGTATACTCAGATGAGGATCTCGGTCTTTCGGGTCAAACCAAGTAAACAAACTTAAATTACATTCGGACAAAGAAAAAGGGGGCAGCCCCCCAAAAGGAGGGGGAATGGCCTGAACAGAAACAAAAAGTATAAGGAAACTTAAGGCACGTCCAATCAAAATGTGATTGTCAGGGTCTATAATGCACCTCAGCCCCTGCGGTGCCCAACGGGCACAGAAGGCCCCGACTGTGCCCACGGACACCACGTGCCCCCTTTCCAGGGACACCCGGCCGCGAACATAGCTGCGGTAGAGGGGCAGACAGTCAGGATGGACGGCCCCGTCGATTGCCTGCTGCCTGGACCTGTTGATGACACGTCTTGCCAGGCCCAGGAGCAACCAGACACCTCCAGACGCTGAAAGATGCCCTCATAAGAGCAGGATATGGGGCTCGACTCATCCAATGCGCCACAGCAAAACAAAAACTGCACTGAACTCCTCAGAGGACAAACACGGGACACAGTGGACAGAGTACCCTTTGTCGTCCAGTACTTCCCTGGTGCGGATAAGCTACAACATCTTCTCTGGAGTCTTCAACATGTCATTGATGAAGACAAACATCTCGCCAAGGCCATTCCCACAACCCCACTTCTTGCCTTCAAACAACTGCACAACCTCAAACAGGTCATTGTCCGCAGTAAACTACCCAGCCTTCAGGTGACTACAATACCACACAACCCTGTTGTAGCAACTTCTGCAAGATATGCTGGATCATTGACATGGAAAAGCCCCTTGAGCATTCCCAATGTTAATCATCTCACATTGACAACTGTGCCTTCAGCCATTTGGAATCTAAACCCTGAAATCCCCTCCCTAAATTTTTCCCCACTTTTCTCCTCCTAAAACCAACTCAAGAACAGCATCATCCCTGCTACCAGATTTCTGAATGGACCTACCTTGCATTAAGTTGATCTTTCTCTACACCCTAGCTGTGACTGCAACACTGCATTCTGCATGCTCTTGTTTCCTTCTCTACAAATGGTATTCTTTGTCTGTATAGTCCACAAGAAACAATACTTTTCATTGTACACTAATACATGTGACAATAATAAGTCAAATCAAATAAAGACCCTACAGGCACTGGTCCGCTGCACTGATCGATTGGTGTGGCGAGCCAGGAAAAGGCTGAGACACCAAACACCATCTTTCCAGCCCCATTTTGCGAGCAGATTGAGCTTCATGCTCAGAAAGGGCAAAAAGCCAATTTGAATATTGTCATGCAGCAAAGCCTGCATGTTCAATTCCAGCCTGACAACTCATGATCTTCAACAAAGACCAGGTACCATGACTACACAGGCAGGGGGAGGGAGGAGAAAATCAGAGGCCATTAAAGTTCCTAGGTAGTTGAGGGCATAATGGGACAGTACCTATTGGGCATTGCCAAGCTGGCAGTGCCAAGGAGTGGGGAGGCAGGGAGGGGAGCTCTGCAGGGGCACACAGGCCAGGTTGGGGGAGCTCTGCAGGGGTGAGGAGCTCAGCAGGAGGGTCCTGATGCCAGAAGCCCATGTTGCCACAGAGGAGGGGGTTACACTGCCACCAATGATTGGGGCAGGGCATGACATGGCAGGTAGTCTCACATCAACCAGTGCACTTAGAGGTCCAGACACCTGAACCTTGGCACCCAAGTGCTCCGCAGCTGACTTCCTTGCGTGCTTCATTCCCCCCCAACCCCACACTTTCTGGCACAAAATTCACATCAGGCAAAAAATTGACAGCATGTGCAAAGATTACAGTGCCAAGCTCACCCCCCAAAAAGTGTGACCTTTTTTTTGCTAGGATTGCATCCTACATTTTTGACCAGGTTTGTATAGCAATCTGTCCTGATAGCTCCTCTTGTGACTCTTACCAAGGACGTCTTCATTAATAACAATATCCAACTTGATATATGTTGCTCCCTCACAGGGTTTTTCTACCTCCTTTTCAGTGCTGGTGGACATTAACCCTAGCACACAGCACCTTTTCCCCTTCCCCACTTGCTGGCAGGGTGCTGTCAAACTACCCCATAGTCTGAGCCTAGGTGCCCCTCCTCATGACGCCTTCCCCCAGACTCTTCCCTTTGAACTCGGCCAAGCTGAACATTCCCCCTCGCCCCTTTTTACCTGCTGCTCAGCAGACACGATCCTCAGCACCTTATGGGCGTACATGTCGTTGGACTGCTTGTTGAACTCGCTGATGGCGAAGCGCGCGGCTTCCTGCACCTCGGGGTTGTCGGGGGACACGGACTCGGGGGCGCCCAGCAAGTGCGAACAAGTGGCCAGAGACGCCAGCAACACAACAACCACCGCTCCCCGCGCCGCCAGCAGCATCGCCATTTTCTACCGTCTCCTGCACAACCTCCAACTGCTCGGACGCCGCTCGCCGCCGCCTCCTTTATGGAGAGCAGCCGCTGGGCCGGGCTCCGGATATCACGCAGGCCTCCCTCAGCCAACCCGCAGAGCGGGAAGGCGGCCCCGAGTCTGACAGGGCCCCGGGGGGGGGGCGCGAAACCCTCACAACAGAAACGCCCCCCCAGTTGTGCAAGAAGGACAGTCTACAAGATTGAACTCGGATAAAGGCGATTTAATTTATTATGTCACGTGTACAGAGATGTAGAGATGCCGGCTGCGGTAAACACAGTAAGAAGTCTCTCAGGTTTAAGTCCAACCAGTTTATTTGATAGGAAACCCACAAGCTTTCGGAAATGGTGTTCCTTCATCAAGTGTGTGGAAGGTTCCTTGCATTTGTCCAGAATTAAGTTCCGCCTGCCATTTCTTTCTCCAAATTTCCAGCCTATTTATATTCTCCTCCCTATCAGCAGCTCCCCAAGTCTTGGTCTCAAATTCAGATTAAAGGGTCTCAAACTCAAATTAAATCAGGACAAAGTAAAAGGGGCAGCTCCCTAAAAGGAAGGGGAACAGCCCGAACAAAAACAAAAGTACAAAGGAAACTTAAGACACATCAAATCAACATGTGATTGTTGGGAGGGGGCGGTTCTTTCGGATCAAGTCTTTCGGGTCGGTCTTTTGGGTGGGCCAAACAAGTAAACCAACTTAAATTACGTTCGGACAAAGAAAAAGGGGGCGGCCCGAACAGAAACAAAAAGTACAAAGGAAACTTAAGACACGTCAAATCAAAATGTGATTATTGGAGGGGGCAGGGGGAGGGTGGTTCTTTCAGGTCAAACCAAGTAGACAAACTCAAGTCTTTTGGGAGGGTATTTTCCAGACAAACCAAGTAAACAAACTCAAATTACATCAGGACAAAGTAAAAGGTGCAGCCCCCCAAGAGGAAGGGGAATGGCCTAAACGAAAACAAAAGTACAAAGGAAACTTTAGACACATCAAATCAAAGTGTGATTGTCGGGGTCTATAACGCACTCCAGCCCCTCCCCAAGTCTTTATCATCTGCAAACTTACTAATCAGACCACCTACATTTTCCTCCAAACCATTCATACATATTGCAAATAACAGGGGTCTTGGCACTGATCTCGGCAGAACACCACTGATCACTGACTTATGGGGTATTTGTGCACAGATCATTGAAGGTGGCAGAGCACGTTGAGAGATTGGCTTACATTAAAGAATCTTGGAATTGATAATAGAGTACAAAAGCAAGGAAGTCATAATGAACTGGCATAACACCCTTGTTCGACCTCATTGTATCCAATTCTGGCCACTAGACTTTTGAAAAAATATACTTTATTGGTAAAATATCTGAAAGAACATTACAAACATGTCAAAATGTCAACATCACTCTTGTGCAATAATCTTTGGGTTTTCTGCATAGATCATATTGCATGTTCAGGTGACTCACCACTGTCAAAGAAACAGTACGGACATTTCCAAATGGTCATTATAAATGAAGCCAAGGTATTGAAGTTGTCTACCCAGATCAAGTTGCACTCTGAGATACTTCAATACGATTGTTAAGAACATAAGAAATAGGAGCAGGAGTAGGCCATCTAGCCCTTTGAGCCTGCCTCGCCATTCAATAAGATCATGGCTGATCTGAAGTGGATCAGCTCCACTTTCCCGCTTTCTCCCCATAACCCTTAATTCCCTTGTCTGTCAAAAACTTATCTACCCATGACTTAAATATATTTAGCGAGGTAGCCTCCACCACTTCAACGGGCAGAGAATTCCAGAGATTCACCACCCTTTGAGTGAAGAAGTTCCCCCTCAACTCCGTTCTAAACTGCCCCCGCCTTATCTTGAGGCTGTGCCCTCTAGTCCTGCTGTCCTTCCTGAACATAAGAACACAAGAAATAGGAGCAGGAGTAGGCCGTCTAGCCCCTCGAGCCTGCCCCACCATTCAATAAGATCATGGCTGATCTGTCGTGGCTCAGTTCCACATTCCCGCCCTCTCCCCATAACCCTTAATCCCCTTGCCTATCAAAAACCTATCAACCCGCGTCTTAAAAATATTGAGCGAGGCAGCCTCCACCACTTCAACGGGCAGAGAATTCCAGAGATTCACCACCCTTTGAGTGAAGAAGTTCCTCCTCAACTCCGTTCTAAACCGCCCCCCCTTTATCCTGAGGCTGTGCCCTCTAGTCCTACTGTCCTTTCTGAGCGGGAAGAGCCTCTCCACCTCTATCCTATCCATCCCATTCAACATCTTATACGTCTCAATGAGAGCTCCAGTGAGATCTCAATGAGATCTCAATGAGCGGGAAGAATCTCTCTACCTCTACCCTATCCATCCCTTTCATTATCTTATACGTCTCTATAAGATCCTCCCCCATCCTTCTAAACTCCAACGAGTACAGACCCAGTCTATTTAGTCTCTCTTCGTAGTCCAACCCCCTCATCTCCGGTATCAGCCTAGTGAACCTCCTCTGCACTCCCTCCAAGGCCAAAATATCCTTGCGCAAGTGCGGCAACCAAAACTGCACACAGTACTCCAGCTGCGGCCTCACCAGTGCCCTGTACAGTTGCAGCAAGACCTCCCTGCTTTTATATTCTATCCCCCTCGCTATAAAGGCCAGCATCCCATTTGCCTTCTTGATCACCTGCTGCACCTGCAGACTGGGATTTTGCGACTCATGCACAAGGACCCCCAGGTCCCTCTGCACCGTAGCATGCTGCAGCTTTTCTCCCTTTAAATAGTAATCCCTCCTACTATTATTTCTGCCAAAGTGGATAACGTCACACTTGCTAACATTGTATTCCATCTGCCAGGTCCTCGCCCACTCGCTCAGCCTTTCCAGATCCCTCTGCAGACTTTCCACATCCTCCGCACAATTTGCTTTTCCACTCATCTTTGTGTCATCAGCAAATTTCGTCACCCTACACTCAGCCCCCTCCTCCAGATCATCTATATAAATGGTAAATAGCTGAGGGCCCAGCACCGATCCCTGCGGCACTCCACTAGTCACCAACCGCCAATCACAATAGCACCCATTGATACCAACTCTCTGCCTCCTATTAGACAATCAATCCTCTATCCATGCTAACACCTTACCCCCAACTCCATGCCCCCTAATCTTCTGAAGCGACCTTTTATGCGGCACCTTATCAAACGCCTTTTGAAAATCGAGAAACACCACATCCATTGGTTCCCCTCTGTCTACCGCACTAGTCACATCCTCATAGAAATCCAATAAATTCGTCAAACACGACTTCCCCTTAACGAATCCGTTCTGCGTCTGCTGTATCAAATCATTCTTTTCTAGGTGCCTTGCTATTTCTTCTTTGATGACAGATTCAAGCATTTTTCCAACTACAGACGTTAAACTAACTGGCCTATAATTCCCTGCCTTTTGCCTGCTACCTTTTTTAAACAACGGCGTAACATTAGCCGTTTTCCAATCTTCCGGCACTTCCCCGGAATCCGGCGAAGTCTGGTAAATAATCACTGAGGCATCTACTATCACTACTGCCATTTCCTTCAGAACCCTGGGATGCATTCCATCCGGTCCTGGGGACTTGTCCACCATCAGTCCCATTAGTCTATCAAGCACTACATCTCTAGTGACAGTAATCTCATTCAGGGCCTCAACTCCTACCATTCTTCTATCTTTAATATCCGGCAAACTATTCGCGTCCTCCTCCGTGAAGACCGAGGCAAAAAACTTATTTAAGGCCTCCGCCATTTCCTCATCTCCCACCACTAAAACCCCCCTCTCATCCTCTAAGGATCCAACATTCACTCTAGCCAGCCTCCTCTTCTTTATATATTTGTAAAACCTCTTACTGTCCTTTTTTATATTTAGTGCTAGTTTAGCTTCTTAGTCTATCCTTCCTTTCTTTATCAACGTCTTAGTCATTCTTTGTTGATTTTTAAACCTCTCCCAATCTTCTACTCGCCCACTACTTTTAGCCACTCTAAACGCATCAGCTTTTAATTTAATACTCTCCTTTATTTCCTTCGATAACCATGGCTGGTTATCCCTTCTCCTACATTCCTTCTTTACCATTGGAATATATTTCTACTGAGCACCGAAAAAGATCTCCTTAAAGATCCTCCACTGTTCCTCGGCAGTCCTACCAACCAATCTGCGTCCCCAATCTACATTTGCCAATTCCTCTCTCATCCTATCGTACTCCCCTCTGTTCAAACAGAGGACACAGGTTCGGGACTCTACTTTCTCATCCTCCATCTGCATCAAAAACTCAACCATACAATGAACGCTCGTCCCAAGAGGATCCCTCACAACAAGATCCCTAATTCTTCCTGCCTTGTTACACAACACCACATCTAAGATAGCTCGCTCCCTCGTTGGTTCCGTCACACACTGTTCAAGGAAACTATCCCGACAGCATTCCAAGAGCTCTTCCTGAAGCCCACTGTGTCCGACTTGGGTCAACCAGTCAATATGCAGATTGAAATCCCCCATAATTATCGCCACTCCATTTCTGCACGCATCATTTATTTGCTTGTTTATAGCCCGCCCCACCTCCAAGTTATTATTTGGGGGCTTATAGACCACACTCGCCAGCATCTTCCTCCCCTTACTGCTCCTTATCTCCACCCACAACGGTTACACGTTCTGCTCTTTGGAGCCTATATCTTCCATTAGTACCGCCCTGATATTATCCTTAATCAGCAGAGCTACCCCACCCCCTTTTTCTTCCCACCTATCCTTCCTAAACACTTGATAACCCTGGACATTCAGCTCCCAGTCCCTGTCACCCTGCAACCACGTTTCCGTAATGGCCACCAGATCATATCCATTTGTGCTGATCTGTGCCACCAGCTCATTCACTTTGTTCCGAATGCTTTGTGCATTTAGGTATAGTGTCTTTATCCCAGCCTTTATCTGTACCCTATTTGAAGGAACGCTACCAACCTTTCTTATGCCCCCTACTCCCTATATTATTGGGACATCCTCAACATTTTCCTGCGCCCGTACCCTCTCTTTTACTTTAGCTATTGTAATTTCTCCCACCCCTGCACCCTCCCCCCCGCAATTAGTAATATTCACTATGTACATTCAATCTGAGTCATATAGTCCAAAAGGGTTCTGTATAATTCCACTCCCCTCAGCTCACTGTGGCCAAAAGTCTGGCCACAGTGACTTTTCCCCATTGCGTCTCTGCAGTGACTGCGTCAAGCTCTAACACATTCTTCAGCACCTAGATCGGACCTTGGGATATGCCAGTCTGCAACACTCGGTCATGGGCAACTCCTTGCACTGGAAGTCTAACATAATTCAGGCAGACCAAAAAGCATCTTTCACCAGATAATCCCCCAGCAACGGATGTTTGTCTTGATGTGGGTCCCTGGAAACAGCAATGGGTAGAGCAATGGGTCATGCGTCTCGGCGATGCTTGGAGGAACCTAGACAAAAATTACTTCATCTAACGCCAGACCTTTTTTTGCAAAGGCACATTCCAAAATGAGGTAGGCAATAGTCTCTTCCCCACCACAGTCACCTGGAGGACAATGAGCGGATGGTTGAGATTCTGGGCATGTAGGAAGAATCTGATGGGGGAGGCCCTTTTTGCCACCAGTCAAGCTATATTTTGCTGCTTGTTTGAAAGTTATGGTGATGAGGTATTCTACCAAATGATTGACAGTCTGCTCAGCGAACCATCCAACAGGATCCACCATCTCCTTTTCCTGTTGGACCTCCAGGACATTATATGCAGACTACTGCCCGATGGACTTGTGGTCAAAGGTGTTTATCTGTATAAATTTTTCCATGAGGGACAGGTAGTAGGACATGGCCCAACTACTTAAGGGGTGGCACGTTGGTGCAGTAATTAGCACTGCTACCCCACAGCGCCAAGGACCTTGGTTCAATTCCAGCCTTGAGTGACTGCCTTTGTGGAGTATGCACGTTCTCTCCATGTCTGTGGGGCTTTCCTTCAGCTGCTTTGGTTACCTCTCATCGACCAAAGGTGTGTAGATTAGGGAGATTAGCCATGGTAAATGCACAGGGTGAGAGCATTGGGAGGTGGGCCTGTGTAACCTATTTCAGAGAGTCAGTACAGATTCAATGGGCCAAATGACCTGTTTCTGCACTGTAGGGATTCTATGGTTCCATGGTACTTGGAGCATTCTGTAATGTGGCCAGAGTCATCCTTTGCTACACTGGGGATAGGTAAAATCTCAGTACATAGTGATACTTGATGTTTGTGTACCAAGGATCAAGCACAGTCACATACAAATGTGGCCATCAGGATTAGGGTGATGTTGAGCACATTTTCTCCCCCATTATCTAAAGGTTTATACATTACATTCCTGTGAACATGGCTCATTTTTAACTTCCAAATGAGGTGGAAAATGGCTTGGGTGAATGCCCTAGCAGGGCAGTGAGGAATGGGCCAGATCTGCACCATGTACACTGAGAGTGCCTCACCTCCAATGACCAGATTCTTAGGTGGAGCGTTGTTTCCATATGCTCAGTTTTTGTTTCATTAACTCACCCCTTCCAGTTTCTTACACATGCTCCAGACCCTCCGAACCATAACCCCAGTACCTTCAAGTCATCGGAACGGATGGTGAAAGGATCAAAGGATTGGTCAGCCCATTTCCCAAAGAACATTGTCTCACTCTTGTAATAATTTACCTAGGCAACAGAGGCCAGTTCAAACTGGTCACAGATGTTGCTCAGCCTGTGCACTAACAGTGGATTTGACCAGAAGACGGCGATACTGCCCATGTACTGGGAGGCTTTGACTTGAGTGCCTCCAGGGATTTTCACTTCTGTTATACATGAATCCTTCGGGAGTGCAGAGGAGGTTTACTAGGCTGATACCGGAGTTGAGGGGGTTGAGCTATGAGGAGAGGCTGAATAAATTAGGCTTGTACTCGTTAGAGTTTAGGAGAATGAGGGGAGATCTCATTGAGACGTATAAGATGATGAATGGGATGGATAGGATAGAGGTGGAGAGACTCTTCCCGCTCAAAAAAGACAGTAGGACTAGGGGGCACAGCCTCAAGATAAAGGGGGGGAGGTTTAGAATGGAGTTGAGGAGGAACTTCTTCACTCAAAGGGTGGTGAATCTCTGGAATTCTCTGCCCGTTGAAGTGGTGGAGGCTGCCTCGCTAAGTATTTTTAAGACGCGGGTTGATGGGTTTTTGATAAGAGAGGGGATTAAGGGTTATGGGGAGAGGGCGGGAAGGTGGAACTGAGCCACGACAGATCAGCTATGATCTTATTGAATGGCGGGGCAGGCTCGAAGGGCTGGATGGCCTACTCCTGCTCCTATTTCTTATGTTCTTACGTTCTTATGTTCCTGAAGAACTCAGCAAAGGATTCTACACAACATTCCAAAAGGATAGGAATCAGAGGGCAGGCCTGCCTGATTCCATATTTAATTGGAAAGCTTTCTAATTCCCACCCAATTGAAATTGTGCCACTAATGTTTTTGTAGAGCAGTTGGATCTAATTGCAGATTCCTCCTCAAACCCCATTTTGGAGAGCACATCCCCCATGAAGGTGTGCAATATTCTGTCAAAGGCCTCCTCCTGGTTCAGGCTGATGAGACAAGTACCCACACCCCTGCCCCGCACATAGTTAATCATGTCTCTGAGAAGCGCAAAGCTATCAGAGATCCTTCTGCCAGGTACAGAGCAGGTCTGGTCGGGGCGGATTATCATCTCCAGAGCAGACCTGGTCTGATTGACAATGACCTTGGATAGAATTTTGTAGTCCACATTCAACAGTGAAATATGTCACTAATTTCTAATTTCTTCCCTTTCCACCTTCTGTTTGTAGATGAGGGTAATGATACCTTTCCTCATACATCTTGACATGCTCCCTGCCAGAAGCATACTCTTGTATACTTCCAGTAGGTCAAGGCCAGTCCAGTCCCACAGAGCCAAATACAACTCAGCTGGTAAGCCATTACTTCTGGGAGTTTTACTCTTCTTGAAGGACTTGAGGACTTTAACCAACTCATCCAGAGTTAGCAGTTTGTCTGAGGGCTGTAACCAACTCATCCAGGGTTAGCAGTTTGTCCACACTGTCCCAATCACAGTCCTCTTAAGACTTCTGTGATAGAGGACAGGAAAGACTGGAAGGCCATGCTATCTGTGGACTCATGTCTTAAGTCTATCATAAAAGGATTTGCTGATCCTCAAAATGTCGGACTGCGATGTATTTACTGAATTGTCTTCTACCTTCAGGTTGCTAATCACAGAGCTCTCACTCTGCACCTTTTGGAGGAGCAAATGTGAGCACATCACATCTTGCTTCTTGGAGCAGACTCTGAACTGGAAAATGATCTTGGAAGCCTCTGTGATGAAGCGTAGGGCTTGTTGGCTCTTCATCTCCTGGAGATACTATCTGACATTCACCCCCATTGCCTGCAGGCAGAGCAAATTTTGCATGCTTTTCCAACCACATCAATGATGCAGTTGCAGTCACCGCCCAGAATGAGCAGCCGGGAAATGGCTAGCAACAATGCAAGTTATGGAAGGACTGTCAGTGGCTTGCCATTCTGGGATGGGGCACATGCGCTAATTAACCATAGTGGAGCATTCTTGTACAGTACGTCTGCGCTTCGGAGATGGTGAAGATCCCCCCTGCAGCAAAATGTCCAGGCCCGAAAAACATGAGTCATTTCTTCCTGACTGGATTGATTGTCCCTGGGATCACTAATGTGACCATTGCTTGTAGGAACTGAGGAGCAGTATCACACATTCCTGAGGAAACAGGAGGTTGGCTTTGACCTTGGCAAGGCAATCCGTGGTGGCAATACATCGCACAGTGGATTTCACAGTACGTACATAAATGGAAGCAACCTTTATCCCCGTTTTAAAATGTTCAATTCCTGGCTTGGGTCACTGTTTGTGTGGAGTTTGCCCATTCTCCCTGTTTCTGCATGGGCTTCTTCCGGGTGCTCCAGTTTCCTCCCACAGTCCAAAGATGTGCCAGTTAGGTGGATTGGCCATGCTAAATGCCTCTTAGTGTCAGGGGGACTAGCTAGAGTAAATGCATGGGGTTATGGGGATAAGGCCTGGGTGGGATTGTAATCGGTGCAGAGTCAATGGGCCGATTGGCCTCCTTCTGCACTGTAGGATTCTATGATTAAAGTTATTAGGCCACTTCTGAACTTTCACAGTTGACAGGCAGGATTGCAGGAATTGATTACAGAGCTGCCTGAAATCACCATGCCAGAGCTGATCTTCAGATCTGCCAAAACTAGAAAGGGCAGTCCAGGCACAACACCTCCATCTCGCAGAGAGTGTCAAGGTCATCCCCAGGACCTTTGAGGGATCTTTTCTCTGCAGCCTGGCAGCAGCAGAGGGGCAAATGGCCACTAGACCTATCGCCTCAAGTCCCTACGGGCGCAGTGCACCAGGCCAGGGTGTCAGTGCCAGAGTGTCAGGAGGCAGTGCGCTGTTGCCATTGCCAATGCTCGTGGCCTGAAGGAGGCTGAAGGGGGTGTCACAAGGGGACCTGAGTTGGGGGGTCTATGGGGGAAAGGGAGCTGAATAGGGCATCTGATGGGGAAAGGGGACCTGAGTGGTGGTATGAGAGGTATGGGGGGGCTGAGTAGGGACCTGAGGGGAGAAGACAGCTGAGCGGGTGGTTGGGCCATGTCACCCTCATGTCTGGGTGGCGGAGAAGTGGGGGAGTTACCTGTTATTTGTAGGTGGAGGGAGGGTGCCCCTCTTTGGTGAGGGGTTGGTGCTCCCCACACCAACCAGAGGAGCACTATTTCATTTTTTTGTGGGAGGGGGACATGTCTCCGAGGTCATTATTTAAAAATGTGGCCTGATCTTAGAATAGTGGGGCTGGCTGGTGGGTTGTCTGATATGAATAAATTAGCATCTATCAGGTGGGAGAATCCCACTGCTAATGCCAGTGGGAAACTCTCTAGGTTTCCCACTGGCATGGGCACTTAGTCCCAATTGGAAAGTATTGTGGCCTATATAACTATAAGCTTTCTTTCACTATATGACCTATAGTAGTTATTTCAATGATATATGCATTTCCATCAGGCTGAGTATATTTTACCCCAGTTATCTTGTGGTAGAAGATATCTAAGATTTGAAGCAAACTAATGGACATTACATTCACCAGACTTTGAACTTGGCCCAGCAGGCTGAGAGATTGTCTTGGTGCACTCATGTATCCTGTTCCAAGTCGATCTCCAATCTGCTCACCCTTTGTACCAATTACACAGGCAAAGACGATCAACAGAGTTGAAAAATATAACCAGAAAGTTCAGCATTTGCACTCCATTTTATGTCAACAGTGATTCCAGAAAAGACTGCAAGTCACAAATGAATTATTCATGGTCATACCAGGAGTGTCAATACACCCTATAGTGAGAGGAAATCTGTATTTGGTTTTGTTTTGCAATTTTTGCCAATAAAATACTTTATTGTGAAAATGTTTAATGAGTAGCAATTTTAATGGGAGGGAATTGTGGCTTACCTGGGAATTTTTGTGTTTTTATAACGATAGTTATGATAATAAAATTGTGAAATTTGGGGACTCTGACTAGCTTTGACTGATGTACGTAACCATTTTTATGTTGTTTTAAATACATGGCAGTTTCACACAGTTGGTGTGAATATTAAGAAATAAAAGATGTTGGGAAATGAAATATGTTGGAAAATAAAACTTGAAGAAAACAACTGGCTGTCACATGAAAACTTCACTAGGCAATTTTGGATCAAGATTGGGTCATTTAACCTCTCAACTTGTTCCATCATTTAACTTGATCATGGCTGACTTATATCTTAAATCCATTGTTAGGGATCAGATCAGAACCTCCAAGGTATGTTGTGAAGTTAGCCTAGACTCCAACTTTATTTGATTTTGACAGTATAGTGAGCGTAAGGGTTTTTTGCTCCAGTTCTGATTCGATTGACCTACATGTTAGCACTGCTGTGTCACAGTGTCAGGGACCCGGGTTCAATTCCCGGCTTGGGTCACTGTCTGTGTGGAGTTTACACGTTCTCCCCATGTCTGCGTGGGTTTCCTCCAGGTGCTCCAGTTTCCTCCCACATTCTGAAAGACATGCGCTAGACTGTGGTGACTAAGGGAATTTCACAGTAACTTCATTGCAGTGTTAATGTAAGACTTACTTGTGACTAATAAATACACTTTAACGTTCAGAAGCCTTTATTAAAACAAAATTTATTTAAGAACACAGTTAGAATATAGCAAAAAGAATGAGCATACCTGTTACCAATTAAAATACTTGAACATGACAAGGTATGATTTTTCACAGTTATCCATCTCTATTGTTCCACTTTAAGCAAAAACAGATATACCCACGTGCATGCTAGATTCCCAGTTTTTAACTCTCTGGACAGATATGGAAAGGCACCTGCTTTCTAACTCCCATACAGCAATTTCCAGAGAAGGATATATCCTCAAACAGCACAGCCTCAGAGAAATAAACCCTAGTCTTTGGCAGATTCCAATCTCCAGACTTCAGAATGAATCAGAGCTACTCCTTCTTTCTATAGCTCCCGAAAAAGCAACTGACTTGATTTCTCTGTGTAAGCCTAATGCCGCCCAGTCTTATGACCTTACCTGTCAATCAAACTAATCAAGCTCTACTCTGCAAACCCCAGGGGAAACACTAAAAATAACAACACTGCATTATTACAGCTTAAAACAAATTTTTCAGCAATTAAGATCAATTATGCTGTTGCAGTAACAAAAGGATTGCCAGATGCAGATAAAACAACATCGATGACAAAACAAACTGCTAAAACAGATCCGGCTCAAGAACATAGGAACATTGGAATTAGGAGCGAGAGTAGGCAATTCAGCCTTTGAACCCGCTCCACCATTTTATATGATCATGGCTGATCTCCATCTCATCCTAACTCCATTTCATTGCATTTTTCCCCATAGCCCTTTATCCCGCTTTTGATCTGTCTCTTTCTTGAATCCTTTGATTGCTTCTGCATCCACTGCCTACTGGGGCAATGAGTTCCGTAGATTCACAACCCTCTATGAGAAGTAGCTTCTCCTTATCTGTCTTGAATCTCCCCCCTTACTCTAACTATGACCTCTTGTCCTAGATTGTTCTAGAAGGGGGAACATTTGGTTAACATTTACTTTATCAATCCTGATGAGTATTTTATACACCCCAATCAAATCTCCCCTCATTCTTCTGTATTTCAGCGAATACAAGTCCAAGTTACTCAACTGCTCCTCACACCACAGCCCCTTCAAACCTGGAATCAATGGAGTGAACCTCTTCTGAACTGCCTCCAGTATCACCACATCCTTTCTCAAAGAAGATGACCAAAACGCAACACTCTTCCAAGTGTGGTGTCACCATTGCTTTATACAATTGTAACAATAGTTTGCTACTTTTATATTCTAGACCATTTGCAATAAATGCCAAGATTCCATTTGCCTTTCTCATAACATTCTGCACCCGTGTGCCCACTTTCTGAGACTCATGCACATGGAGACCCAGATCCCTCTGCACAGATGCCTTTTGAATGTCTCTCATTTAAATAGGAATTTGCCCTTTTATTTTTCTGGCCAAAATGGATAACCTTGCATTATCCACATTAAACTCTATCTGCCAGATTGTGGCCCATTCCCCTAATCTGTCAATATCTATTTGTAAACCTTTTATCTCCTCACTACAGCCTGCTTTCCCACCTATTTTTGTATCATCAGCAAATTTTGCTATGTTACACTCTGTCCCTGCTTGTAGATCACTGAAATAGATTGTAAATAATTGTGGTCCAAGAACTGAACCTTGCGGGACTCCACTTGTTACAGATCGCCAACTGGAGAAGGACCCATTTATCCCAACCTTCAACCCTATCAGTCAGCCAATTCTCAATCCAAGCCACTTCTCTACCTCCAAGTATGACCCAAATACATTTCTTAAAGGCACAGTATCACACTATTTATTTTTTCTTGATTCTGTAACCATTTATACCTGTGGCTAACAAAATTGCATCGCAATTTTTGAATTTTTCAAAATTGCCCCAGTTTCATAGTTTTTTGGGAGAGAGAATTCCAGATTCACAACACCTTTTGTGTGAAGAAATGTCTCTTAATATCACCCACAAAGGCCTACTCTAATTTTAAGATTGTGTTCCATGTTTTGGACTCTTCTAAACATTAAACTACTTTATACACCTTGATCAGATTGTTCATTAATTTTCTGCACTCAAAGGAATAAAAATGTAGTCTATGCAACCTTTCCTTAATTTAAATATTTCAGCCTCAGTATCATTCTGGTGAATTTTGCTGCAATCACTTGAATTCTGATGTGTCCTTTTTGAAGTACAATACACAGAACTCAACAGAGTACTCTACATGGGGTTTAACCAGTTTTACAACATGGTGACATAACTTTCACCTCTTTGCAATCAACCCCTTGAGATAAAATCCAACATTCCAAACAAGTCCAAAGTTGTGGAGTTTGCACATTCTCCTCGTGACCATGTGTGTTTTCTCCAGGTGCTCCAGTTTCCTCCCACAGTCCAAAGATGTGTGGGTTATGTTGGTTGGCCATGCTAAAATTGACCCTTAGTGTTCTGAGATGTGTAGGTTGCAAGGATTAGCAAGTAAATATGTAGGGATATGGGGATAGGGAATGGGTGGGATTGTGGTCGGTGCAGACTCGATGGACCAAATGACCTCTTTCTGCATTGTACGGTTTCTATAATTCTATGATTCCATTAGCCTTTTAGATTATTTTTACATAGCGCCGTAGAAGTTTATAGCATGGAAACAGGCCCTTCAGCCTAACTTGTCCATGCTGCCCTTTTTTTATAACAACTAAGCTAGTTGCAGTTGCCCGTGCTTGGCCCATATCTCCTACACCCATCTTACCCAGTAAGATAACTGTCTAAATGCTTTTCAAAAGTTAGAAGGAAAATTAAAGAAACTAAGGCCACCACATAGTGGGACGATTTCTGGAATGGGGCTCAAACATCCAAATACACCCAATTGTTCACCTTTTGTCATACCTAGCTATATTACTGCTTCAATTTACACTGGTATATCACATCATCCTCACAATCCAATTCTACCAATGGAAAGAAAAGATTACATAATGACAAGACGGAGGATCCGCACCTGAATCGCAATCCCCTCTAGTCTATCAGAGCTATGAATACAGCAAATCCACTGGGAACACTATTTTGCACCAATGTAGTCTGAATAAAATTCAATGGACAATCTACAATTTTAACAATGTTTGCATGTACGTGAAGTTGACACTCTCAGGTTCGCAACTGTTTTATTATAATGGTTTGACTAAGTAGAATGCTTTTTTTGTTCTTGGTTTGGATTTTGGAATGTAAATATGCTTTAGAAATGTTATTTTGCTTTATATGTAAATACTTGAACTTTGCTTGACTATTGGGTGACTGGGGAATTCTTGGCAGATATTGGTCCATCATGCTTCACATTTAGGATCAAGAGGAGGGATTATGGCCAAATGGGCCACCAAAGATGGTGACTGCAAAGCATGATGGGATAGGATGGCCAAGTGTGTAAAGTCTGAGACCAACAGGCTGCAGCCCTGAATCAAGATTGGACTGAGACAAGCGGGCTGCAGCCTTAGACATTGGGAATAGACAGGAAATAGGCCATCCTGAAGACAATGGACACTCTGTGGTCAAACGTACTTGTTTACCAGACAAAGGGGCGCCGCGGTTTGACTGTGCCATACCAGCTGTCTTTCGTGGAAAAACCTATGTGGAAAAGCACCTTTGACCACAAGTCCATCAGGCAGTGGTCTGCACACAATATCCTAGAGGCCTGACTGGAAAAGGATCCTGTTGGATGATTCCCTGAGCAAAGTCATCTGGCAGAACACCTCATCACCAGAACTTTCAAACAAGTACTAAGACCCAGCTTAGTTGGCGGTGAGAAAGGCCCTCCCCATCAGATCCTTCCTGCACACCCAGAGTCTCACCCTCTCTGCATGTTGCCCTCAAAGTGACTGTGGTGGGGAAGACACCATTGTCCACCTCCTTGTGGAATGTGCCTTTACAAAGAATGTCTAGAGATAGATGAGATAGTTTTTGTCATGGTTCAACCTGAACAACTCCGTGACAAGAACTCTATGGGCTATTCCCAAGGTCACACTCCGAGACAAACACCAGATGTTGCTGGAGGATCATCAACTTGGTGAAAGATGCTCTTTGGTCTCCCTGAAACTTGTTGCTCTTCCAGTGCAAGGAGTTGTCCCTGAATGAGTGTTGCAGATTGGCACATTCCAAAACATGCTGAGGGATGTACTGAAGCTTGAGGCAGCTGTTGCAATGGGGAGGATTGCTGTCTAAAATCTTTCAACCACTCCCTCCAATGAACTGAGGAAATGGAACCTCCTCAGGCTGAGTGACTCACTGCACGTATACAGCAAAAATTACATACCTCTCAGTTGCACTGAAGCAACTCGGAGTGCAACTTTTTCTATGTGGACAATCTTTAAAATTTTTGCAGCATTTGTAAGAGCATTGTAAAATGTCTGAAATGTTTCCTTTACTGTTTGAAACATCTCAGGATCTTACTTGATATCTGTAAAGAGCCTGAATATTATTGCTATTTGTGAGATGGCCATTTTGGAATGTTTGTAATGTTCTCGCAGAACTATGAATAAAGTATATTTTTGAAAAAAAAAGTTAGGGATTGATTGAAAAGTTCAAAACTAAGGTGGATCAATTTTGTTAGTTGTTAATCATTAAGGGTAACGGGAAAGACTGATGGAATTAAAAGAATGATCAGTCATGATCAAATTTGCTGATGAAGTTATCTCTGAGAGTGAAATGAACTCCTGTTCCTTGCTCTTATTTAGCCATGGTAAACCCTTAAAGTTAAAGCTTATTTATGAGTCACAATTAGGTTTACATTCACACTGCAATGAAGTTAACTGTGAAAATCCCCTAGTCACCACACTCCAGCGCCTGTTCAGTGAAGGAAAATTAAGCGTGGCCAATCCACCTAACCTGCACATCTCTGGACTGTGGGAGGAAACCAGAGCACCTGGAGGAAACCCAAACAGACACAGGAGAATGTGCAAACTCCACACAGACTGTGACCCAAGCCAGGAATTGAACTTGGGTCTCTGGCACTGTGAGGCAACAGTGCTAACCCCTGTGCCACTGTACCACCCATTCATTCTTTTTTTTTAAATTTCCCAACATATCTTATTTCTCAACATCCATTATTTTCCAACATCCGTTCCTGTTGCGCTGATCGGAACTGCCACGTATTACAAAACAACATGAAAATGAGTGTTTGGGTCAATTGGACAGTAGCAGCCAGATTTTTATACCCTAGGTTCTCAAAAATAGAATTTCATCAACAGTAATTCAGATATTACAATCATTCTCAAATGCCTGCTGAGACATTTTACTACTTCCTAAGATAAATAGTTCTGGAATATTCTGTTTTGCCTTCTCCTCCCTGTGGGTAAGTGCCCAAAGCCAGTTCCTGTCATTGCATCACAAAATAAACCACAGAACTTTAAACCAAATCGAACAAACAGGGAAATTGCAACAAAAACTTCCGACGACTAACTCATCTATCTGCACCTTAACTTTGTAAAAGTAACATCATCTATTGAGCTATATGTATAATTAAACATTTTGTTTATGATAAGTGTGACACATTCAATCTGTAGAAATCTGTTGTGCTTTTCTCTTGCCAAATTATACAATTTTTAAAATTTCAAATATATACTTTATTCATAAAAAGCTCTCAAACAAAGTATTGCAAAATGACAGATCCAAAAATTACAAACAATGCAAAAAAGAATCATTTTTCCAGTACAATACTATGCTTATTTATACATTACATTTCATTACTTAAAACTATATACATGCCTCAGATTTAATTAAACAAATGTAATATCACAGTTAAAGGCCTTAATTGGCCCTTTAATTGTTGGTGGGCATGGCTCTCACTTCTGTGCATGCCCACTGACCTCAATATTGCATGCATGTGTGATGACATTGGGATGCACGTCCGACATGATGTCACTCAATTCTGTGTGAGTTTGGGTCAAGCGTGCGCCTGACCACAGAGCCAGAAACTCAGGCTGATGTTTCAGGTCGAGATCACCTTCTGTCAAACTGGAAATATTAAAAAGTCATCTCAACTTGAAACGTTAACTCTGGACAAAATTCTCCCAAAAAATTGTTGAGTGTCCTAACAGCGAGAATAGTGGGGTGATCCGCACTAATCTCTCAGACATGCTCCGCATTGCAATCCTCCCACACTCAGTCACTTTTTTGGAGAGTTGGGAGTTTCGTGCTCATACTCAGCGGGCAGGGCCTAAACATGCTGGCTTCAGAGTTGTGCAAGGGTGCCCCAATCTCAGAGTACACTGGGAGAACCTCTCCCTCTAACCATGGACACCTGGCATCTGCACCCATTCCCACCCCTTCACTGGCATCATGTTCCTCCAACCCCTCGCTGATATGGGTGGCCAGCATCCCAATGGATTCTCCTGTCCAACCCCTGACTTGCCCCCCATCAAGACTCCTGACATGCCTCACACCAGGACAGCTTCATGATCAACCTCTGTCACTACCTCTATCAGCAAAACCCTCTATTATGGCCCCCACTCAGGCTCCACCCTCTCAGGACTGCTCCCAGCACACTGATGGTACTCATCTGGTACACTGCAGTATCCAAGTGGCACTGCCATGCTGCCTGATGGACACTGCTTGATGGGCACCGCCCGGCCATGCCCCCGACCACCTGGGAGTTTCAGTAGCCTCCGAGACTCTTGGTGGACCATAGTCCCAGGTCTTCTCCAGTAGAGATCAATTGTGATTCTTGCTTTTATTGCACTACGCCCAAAGGCCAGTGAATTCCGTGGGCTTGGAGTTGAATGGGTTTTGCATATTTAAATACTCATTTAAATATGCTAATCGGACTCATATCCTTTCTGTGCACAGTCTGGTTCACGCCATTAGGAAGGGGCCAGAAGAATCGCAAACTGTTTGGTGCCAGATGCAAAACAACTTTTTAGGCCCAAATGCTATTCTCCTGGTCCGGTGCAATTTATTAATAGTGCAGAGACATTAGGCCCAATTTTACTATCACATTGTGCCCATTTTTCGGCACAAAAACTTGGTAAAGTCAGGTGTGAGGCGAGTAACGTGATCCACACAGGTTCCCCGTTTATCAAGGCCCGAAAATGGCCGCAATTAGGACTGTGCTTGAAATGGGTGGGACAACCATTTAAATGTATTTGCATGCATTTAAACTGACTTAATAGTCTTTTAGTAATTAACTTTAGTAATTAAAGTTAATAGTAATTAACTTTACTGACACTTCCCCCTTTACCACCGCGTTCACCCATCCAGAATTGGTGCGAAACAGATATGCTCCTGAGAAGTCCGATTCAGGCGCTCCAATTAGTGAGGAGATAGGTGACGAGCATCCAACGCGTCTCTGCTTGAGATCAGTGAGGAGGGAAGGGGGGGTCCGCTGCCACTCTGCCTGAGATCAGTGGGGAGGGGAAGGGGGTCTACTGCCACACTGCCTGAGATCAGTGGCAAGAAGGGGGGGGGGGTGGGTCACTCTTCCTGAGATTAGTGGGGTAAGGGGGAGGGGCCTTTAATTTCTCTGGCTGGGGGCAGTTGGGGGTTAAGAGGGTCAGTAATGTTGTGGGGGTGGGGCAATGTCCATGGGGGAGCCATTATCCGGCCTGGGAAAAATGTGGCAGGGGAGCAGCATTTTATCATGTTTTCTTCTGCGCATGCGCAGTTGGAGGTGCCAATTGGAACTGCAGCGTTTTGGGTGCATTAAGCCCCACCCACAGGCTTCTGCAGTGCAATTCAGAATCGCTGATATTTTTGCAGGCAGAGTGCGTATGGAGGCGCCTAAGAACGGGTTTAAAAGTCAGAACTGAAACACTCCTGGTTTCTCTCACAGATGCTGCCTGACCTGATATTCCAGCACTTTCTGTTTCTATTTTATTTCAGATTTCCTGCATCTGCACTATTTTGCTTTTGTGAGAAAGACAGCCTGTTGCATGCCACTGACTGTCTAAATTTATGGTGGTGTAACTACCCAGCATGCAGCAATCATGCCCATTCAGGTAACTATTCAATGTAGGAATATATGAACACAGGAATAAAAACAGGAGTACATTATTCAACTGCTCGAATCTGCTCCTTTATCTAATAAGATCATGGGGACCATTAAAATTAAAATTGCCCAGGGGTGGGAACCTATGCAAAGCGTCTGAGGAGGGGTAAATGAGGACAAAACCATAATACAGAAAGGGGAATAAGAAAAGTGATAGGCAGAAAAATCAAGGGCAAGAATCAAACAGATTCACAGTGAAGAAAAGGGAACAGCACAAAGAATGTTAAAAAGACAGGCCTTAAGGATGAATTAATTGTGCAACTAGATACAAAAATGTATGATATTGTTGGGATTACAAAGACATGGCTGCAGGGAGACCAGGGATAGGAATTAAATATCCAGGGATATTCAACATTTCAGAAGGACAATCAAAAAAGAAAAGGCAGTGGGGTTGCATTGCTGGTTAAAGAGGAAATTTACATAACTGTGAGGAGGGATATTAGCCCTGCCGACGTGGAATCTGTCTGAATAGAGCTGAGAAAAAGCAGGGGCCAAAAACATTACTGGGGGTTGTCTCCAGATGCCCAAACTGTCATGGTGATGTTGGGGATGGCATTTAATGGGAAATCCCAGACGTGAGGTTGATTTTGCTGGAAGAATAGGGCTGGTTACGTTGCGAGAAGCGAGAAACTGGGTGCAAGCCGATTTTTCACCTCTTGCCCAATCTGCCTGGCTCACCACACTGATCGACTGGCATGACAAGCCGATTAGATCACCTCCCCAGGATTTTGTTGGGAAGATGTACGTTTTCAAGAAGGACCTAGATATAACTCTTGGGGTGAAAGGGATCAAAGAATAAGAGGACTTAATGGCATCTTCTCACACCTGCAGCTTCTAAGAAAGAGAAAGGGGAATTCCTTCTGCAGGATGGAGTATTGCTATGATTTGGAAGCCTTCCAGTTGTCCAGAGGATATGGAGATTAAGTTGACCAAATCACTTCATATTTGATTGTTCCAATGCACCACAGCAAAAAACCTCACCAACTTCCTCAGAAGCAAACACAGGACACAGCAGACAGAGTACCTTTCATCGTCCTGTACTTCCCAGCAGCGGAGAAGCTATGACATCTTCTCCAGAGCCTTTGACATGTCATCAATGAAGATGAACATCTCACCCAGGCCAAACCTCCATTTCTTGTTTTCAAACAACTGCACAACCTCAGACAGACCATTGTCCGTAACAAACTACCCAGCCTTCAGGGGAACAGTGACTATGACACCACAGAACCCTGCCATAGCAACCTCTGCAAGACATGCCAGATCATCGACACGGATGCCATCTTCTCATGTGAAAACACCATCCACCAAGTACACAGTACATACTCTTGCCAATGTTGTCTACTTGATACGCTGCAGGAAAGGATGTCCTGAGGCATGGTACATTGGCAAGACCATGCAAATGCTACGACAGTGGATGAATGAACACCGCTCGACAATCGTCAGGCAGGAGTGTTTCCTTCCTGTTGGAGAACAGTTCAACAGTCACAGGCATTCAGCCTCTGATCTTCAGGTATGTGTTTTCCAAGGCAGCCTTCACAACACACAACGTAGAATTGCCGAGCAAAACTGATAGCCAAGTTCCATACACGTGAGGACGGCCTCAACTGGGATCTTGGATTCATGTCACACTACCTGTAACCCCCATGACTTGCTTGGGCTTGCAAAATCTCACTAACTGTCCTGGCTGGAGACAATTCACACCTTTTTAACCTGTGCTTAAATCCTCTCTCCACTTACACTCTCTGTACCTGTAAAGACTTGATCACCTATAAAGACTCACATTGTAACCATTATCTTGTAAATTGAGTCTATGTCTATGTATGCACTGTTTCTGAACACAACTCTTCACTCACCTGAAGAAGAAGCAAGATTCCAAAAGCTTGTGCTTCCAAATAAACCTGTTGGACTTTAACCTGGTGTTGTGAGACTTCTTACTGTGAAATCATCATGCCAAGAATGACCTTTAGGTTTCCCAGAAGGGATAGGCCAGACATGATGCATCCATCTCAGGAGTGAGTCCATAGGTCAATCCCTTAGCCCCAGCTTGTGCCCACCCAATCCCCAGGACCGTTGGGGAACCCTCTATTATGTCATTATATTATGTTTAAAATGTTATATAAATATTAGTTGCTGTTGTTGAGATCACCTCTCATTCTTTTAGACTGCAGAGTTGTTATTGCCACAGTTAATGGTACTTCGTTAATTTCTAATAATTCAAATTTCTCTAAGCCCCTATTTTTTCTCCACTCCTCCTTGTATCAATATCTCATCTACTCACCACTCAGGTATATCCATCCTTGTGCTGTGGATTTCATAGGAGCAGGAATAGGCCTCTCAGCCCTTTGAGTCTGCTTTGCCATTCTATATGATCATGGCTGATTGGACACTTCAATATCTTTTACACCCACTATCCCCATAACTCTTTATATTATTGGTCATCTGAAATCTATCAATCTTTGTTTTCAATGTACTCAATGACTGAACTTCCTCTGGGGTAGCAAATTCCAAAGCTTTATGACCCTGTAAGAGAAGGAATTTCTCCTCACAGCCATCTTAAACCACTTTTTCTGGAACTATGCTCCTCATCCTAAAATTTTCATGAGGGAAATGTCCCCTCAACATCTATTTTGTCAAACCCCTCAGAATCTTGTATGTTTCAGTAAGACCACCTCTCATTCTTTAAACTCCAATTAGATAGGCTTAATCTGCTCAATCTTTCCTAACAAAACAACTCCTTCATCCTAGGAATCAATCTTGTGAACCTTCTCTGAACTGCCTCCACTGAAAGTTTATCCCTCCAAGATTCTATGCAGTATTCCAGGTGTGGTCTGACCAACATCCTGTATAGTTGTAGCAAGATTTCCCCACATTTATACTCTATTCCCCCTTGCAATAAAGGGTAATATTTCATTTACCTACTTAATTATTTATACTTGCATGCTAAAGTTTTGTGTTTCACTTTGGAGGACACAAGATCTCTCTGTACTGCAACATTCAGTTGACTATTTAAAAAAATTCCATTCTTCCTGCCAAAGTAGATAATCTTACATATTCCCGCTTTATAGTACATCTTTGCCCATTCAATTAACTTATCTAGGTCAGAGCCTTTCTCATAAAGTCAAATAGAATGTTACTGCACAGAAAGAGACCGTTCGGCTCTTTGGTCAGAATTTGAGGCACGCAAACCTGAATTCTCCTTTGGCCTCAGGCAGGATTTTACGAGCCTTGCCCAAGCGAGGTTGTAAAATTCCACCCATTTTCTCTGCAATGGCCATCAAGCACCTATTTATTCTAATCCCATTTCTCGAATTTGGTCCGTAGCCTTGTTTGCTTTGGCGTTTCAAATGCTCATCTAAATGCTTGTTAAATGTTGTGAGGGTTCCTGCCTCAACCACCCTTTCCTGACTTCACCACCCTCTGGATGAAAGAGTTTTTCCTCTAATGCCCTCTAAATCTCTTATCCTTTACCTTAAATCTATGCCCCCTGGCTATTGACACTCCCCCCCATCCCATTAAGAGGAAAGGTTGATTCCCATCTACTCTATTTATGTCCCATCATAATTTGTACATCTCAGTCAGGCCCTCTCTGCTCTAAGGAAAACAACTCCAGCCAAACCAGTCTGTCTTCATAGTTCCACCTGTCTTTGTATAGTCAGCATAAATTACTGCAATTCACTTAGGGCCTGATTTTAACATTTTCATTCTAAGTGCTGAATCTGGGTGCAATTCAAATCCAACTTGGATATCTGCTTTCAGGCACTCGGCCTGAAAAAAATCATGAGTCTGAATTGTGCTGTGGGCGGGGCTTAGCGCATCCGAAATGATCAGAGCTCTGAACTGCGCATGCGCAGTTAGAAAAAAACTGAAAAAGCGCGCCTGTCACATTGCTCCTGGGCCAGATAATGCCTCCACCTGGCCCCCCGCAGACATTGCCCCATCCCCACAACATTACAGACTCACCTAACCCCCCCACCCTCCATCACCCAGAACAATTGCAGCCCTCTCCCCTTTCCCCTTCACTGGTCTCAGGCAAAGTGGCAGTAGACCCCCCCTCTTCCCCCCACTGATCTCTCAGGTAGAGTGGCAGTGGACCCCACTCTTCCCCCCCGATGATCTCAGGCAGAGTGGCAGCAGACCCTGCCCCCCCTCCCCTCCACTGATCTCAGGTAGAGTGGCAGTGGACCCCCCCCCCTCCACTGATCTCAGGCAGAGTGGCAGTGGACCCCCCCCCTCCACTGATCTCAGGTACAGTGGCAGTGGACCCCACCCCCCTCCACTGATCTCAGGTAGAGTGGCAGTGGACCCCACTCTTCCCCCCAATGATCTCAGGCAGAGAGATCCATCCTCCGCCCCCCCCCAACCCCACAGATATCAGGCAGAGTGATTTTCCCCTCACCTCCACCCCAGACCCTCACGCACAAGGCCCCATCTCACCTACAGTCTGATGGCTGTGTGACATCTTCCTGTCTCTCCGCTGTTGCTAATCATTGAGGCACTCATCCACCACCCCTCCCCCCCACCCCATCCCAGCAGCATACCTGCAAGTGCTCACCTGCTTTCCCCTCAATGCTAACAAGCAAACTGCATGAAATTTACTGAAATGTTCTGCCAAACTGCCTGCGGCTGATCTGCCCTAATGAGGATGCAGCTAGGACAATGTGCACATGACCAGCCCCCTGATTTTCTGAGGATGACGTGGGGAGGCAGAGGTGAAGCGAGCCATTCTCTTCCTCCCAGGAAGATACAGACCCAGGGGGTCTGATGGCCATGTGGCCTGGGAGGCAGTCACTGCCTCGGTCAGTGCCAGGGCACTGGCCTCCTGAACCACGAGGCAATGCCAGAAAAAAATCAATGACCTCATCCGTGCAACAAGGTTGAATGCTGAACCTCATTTAGCATGTTCCCCCATATCTCCCCTAGATCCTCCCATTCCCAGCACCTGCATGCTTCCAGCTCCTGACCCCCAAGAACCTCTTTCCTATCGCCCCAATGAGCCCCACTATGTTTGCCCTCTAAGGGTCACCACCTGATTCCCTGCATGAGTCACGCCGCCATTTATTTCATGGTTCCTTCTGTCTCCACAGAAAAAGACCGAGCATAACACCCGTGACAGGGCGAAGACAGAGGGTGGTGAGCCAGACCTCCAGGTCCTCACCCTGTTCAAGGAAGGGGCTCTGGAGGTCCCCAGAGAAGGGGAGACGTGGGCTGTCAGTCTGCCATCCAGACGTGAGGACCTGTCATTCCTACGCTCACTTTGAGGCAATTTCTTGGAGGTACGAGTTTCAGGTGCAAGGGGCAAGGTGTAAAGGAGAGGTACAAGGCACGTTTATTTGCAGAGTGGATAGTGGGTGCCTGGAACTCACTGCCAGGGGAGGTCGTGGAAGCAGAAACAATAGGGACATTTAAGGGTCAACTCTACAGCTCTCTGAATGGGATGGGAATAGAAGGATAGGGGCAAATAAATTAGATGGGCAGACTGGTCGCTACAGGTTTGGAGGGCCAAAGGGCCTGTTTCTGTGATGTAATTTTCTGGGTTCATTGTTCTATGTTTAAGGGAGACATGTGATTCATGTGTTTGGCATCCTGGATTCCTCCCTCTCCCTTGCACTTAACCTTGTGTCCTGTAGTTTGGGGACAGATCCTGACACCTGCAGCCTTCTGGACTGAGATCCCAGCTACAGCTCCCATCCATTCTGAGAACAACAGTTTGGACAAGTCCTTGGAGGATCTGGGTGAAGGGATCTCTGAGGGTGGCACCGTTTATCCGTCAGCTTGTACCTCACAACTTACCATTGCAGAAATGGACACATTGGTGGGTCCAGTTAGTGTTGAGGCTTCTGGGTCACAATCTGTCGAGCACGACACATCTGCTAATGTACATCGGGTGGAGGAGGGAACGTCTGAGGCCTCTGGCATGCAGGGGTCTGCTGGAGGCGAGAGTTGGTCCCAGGCTACATACTGGTTCTCTGAGATCACTTCTCCCTCAGCTGCTGGAGAAGCAGCAACAGAGCCAGCGAATGCAGGAGGGACTGACAGCCACACTGGACCAACTGTGAGGCTGCTGAGAGGAGTCCCAAAGCTTTCAGGCAGACCAGCTATTGCCTGTCATGCGTGCTTCCAATGCCAACACTGCAAGGGTGACGTCTGCAGTGGAAAGCTTGGGGCAGAGGATCCTCATCATGGGTGGCAGGCTCCAAGCAATGGCTGAGTCACAGCAGGCCACAGCGGAGAGACTGAGCCGGCTTCTCGAGATTCTGCGGTCCATGGCTGAGAGGCTTGACAGCTTGCAGGAGACCCAGAGAGACAGCACTGCGACGCAGCGGGCAATGGCAGCAACCCTTGAGAAGCTGGCCCAGTCTGAGGGTTTGCAGAGTGTGGCCCAGTCCCAGAGGGCATTTGCTGCAGCCATTGAGAGATGACCCATGACTCAAGTGGCCATCATGGAGGGGTTGACCACCATGATAGGACGCAAGTGGTCCTGCAGGAGTGTCAGGTGACACCGGAGCTTCTGGAGCTTATGGAGTGACCCAGGAGCCAAAAGGGATTCCAAGGGAGGAGGAAGGGCTCGAGCCCACACTGGGGCATTCCAGCCAGGAGACTGTGGCTACGGCAACACTTTCTGACTCCCCTCTTCCTGACACTGGGGCATCTCAGGGGCAGCGGGATGAAGATGGTATCATGGAAACACCCCAAGGCTCTCAAGGTCCAGGGCCTCCAGAGGACATCTGCCATGCACATCACAAGCCATGGAGTGAGGTCGGCAGCTGGCCCTCTTCACCTCCGATGTACATTCTGGGAGTCACTGAGGTGTAGTGCCGGGCTGCATAAAATTCAGAAGTTGTAGTTCACTGAGATGGCACGGGTGAAGGGCTGAACTAGTTAGAAAGAAATGTAAGCACCTTAAAGTTTTCTTTTCACAGGTTTTTATGTTTCACCAGCTTATCTGAACGCCTTTATTGTAAATAAATGTTTTTTCTCAACAACCACCTGCAAATAGGTTATCTCGAATAGGATTCCTGTCCTATTGATGATCATCCGATGGATGCTTCATGGTGATATCAGTTGGGGTGGCCCCTCAGTGCAGTGAGAAAAGGAAGCCACTGGCCTATCGTACCCCACGAGCGATGACCTCCCATTCTCCAATCTAGCGACCCCAAGGCCCTGTATGGGGATTTTGGATCCCTTACCCACTAGACAGACATGGGCCCAGGTGCCAGTGTGCATGTGGGTCTCAGGCACCAGAGCATCATCAGAATGGTGCTAAGCGAGTCGTCATCACCCTCCTGCCTGGAAAAAAGCTCACTAACACAGACCCACCACTCTGGTGTGACAATGTGCTGGATAAGTGGAAGATGTTTTGCCAGGGAGTGGGTGGGGCTGGGGGGAATGGAACCCACAATCACCATCCCCTAATAACTGAACCACCTGGTTATCAGAGCCTCCCTACCCATCCTCACATGCCTCAGCTGAGATGCCAGCCCTCCACTGCCTGGCTGGTGTCCCAAGGCATTCTCATCCTCCTCTTCTTCCTCCTGCTGGTCATCCTCTCCAGTGACGGCCGGCTGGTCATCCTCCACGTCTTCTTCCTCCTCCAAGAGGACACCTCACTGCACAGCCAGATTGTGCAAGGCATAGCACACTACCACTCCGTGGGAGGAGATTAGAGGGCTGTACTGGAGAGCCCCTTCAGATCAGTCCAGGCACTGGAATCGCATCTTGAGGAGCCCAATGCACCTCTCTACTGTCACGCGGGTGGCTACATGGGCCTAATTATAGTGGGTCTCCACCTCAGTCACAGGCCTCCACACAGGTGTCATCAGCAATGTCTGAAGCGGGTAACCCATATTACCTAGGATCCATCCCCGCAGCCTGGACTCCTCCTCAAATGCTTGGGGATGTCTGAGCTCCTTGCAATGAAGCTGCCGTACACACTGCCTGGATGTCTGGCGCAGGCGTACATGATGGTCATATTGTGGTCGCACATGATTTGTACATTCAGGGACTGGAACCCCTTCCTATTAACAGACTATTGTGGATTCTGTAGGGGGGCTCTGAGGGCGACATGGGTGTAGTCAACCGTCCCTTGCACATTCGGCGTTCCTGCAATTGCAGTGAATCCTGCGGCCTGGGTTTCCTGATGGGCCTGGTCTGGGTTGGATTTGGTGTACTGCCCAGCCCGGACATACAGGGCTTTAGTGACCTGCTTGACACAGGTGTGCTCTGAAGACTGGGAGATGCCACAGATATCTCCGTTCAGGCTCTGGAAGGAGCCAGTCACATAGAAGTTCACAGCGGCCATCAATCTGACAGCCACTGAGAGTGGGTGCACCCCCCCCCCCCCCCCCCCCACTAGGCGCCAGGTCCTGCAACAGGTGCACAGGTGTTGCACAGTATTGAGGACATCTCCTCGAAGGACACTCGTGCATGGAACTGCCGGGGTGTCTGCTCCCTCCTTCTCCTATACCCCCGTTCTGGGTGAATGGCGGCCACCTCCTACCTCTGGTGGTCACCTCTCTCTGGTCCTGCAAGTGGTAAGGCCTGGGCCTCCTGGGCCTGCAATTCTTCCTCCAGTTCCTCCTCCTCAGCCCCAGCAGCAACCAAAAGAACAGCAAGATCGATTGGTTGAATTGCAAAAGCCATCTTGTCACTCTGAAAGGGGGGGTGAGAGGGATGGGGGAAGGTGGAGATGAACAAATGTGGAGGTCATGCAATGCTGCTTGCCCCTAGTGCATTGACAATCACAGCACCCTCCTATGCTCCCCAATCCCTCCAGCCACATACTCTCCTCAATCACAGCCGTCCATGCCCCCCAATCCCCCCAGCCATATGCTTCACACAATCACAGCCCTCCATGCCCCCCAATCCCCCCAGCCATATGCTTCACACAATCACAGCTCCTGGTAAAGTTGAGAGGCTGCAGCAGTGCTATCTGCAAGGGCTTTGTACACATCCTCCAGCCTGAAGTGAGCTGAGTTGCTAGAACCTAGCAGTACTGCAGGACCCGAGGTCGGTGTTGAGACCTGGGTCCGAGACAGAAAATGGCCACAACAATAGGACACCCGTGAGTAGCAGAGTGCCGTCGGAGGCCATGTACTTACCTCCTTGCCAACTGTCACTGCTGAAGTGCCCAATGTCCATTTTGGTGCGGTTCCGGATTCGTGAACACGGTGGTAAAGTGGGAAATACTGATAAAGTTGGGCTGACAATTCATTAATTCAATTGAAATGCATTTAATTTGCCATTGTGCCTGTTTCAGATGTGGATCGTGGCCATTCCCGGGGTTTTGGTAAAGTGGCCATCTGTGCGGATGCGGGTGTGGATCACCTTAATGGCCTCACACCTGACTTTACCACGTTTTTGTGCCTGAAAACAGGCACGGCACAATGGTAAAATAGGGCCCTGAGCCTCTTCACCTAAGTCATTGTCATAGACTGGATAGTTGAGATTCCAGCACTGATCCCTGTGGAAACCCACCAGTTGCCAACCTGAAAATGACACATTTATCCCGATTCTCTGTTTTATTAATTATCCAATCCTTTATCCATGCTAAAATATTACTCTGATCACCACAGGCTCTTCTGCAATAATGTGGCACCTTATCAAATGTGTTTTGGAAATCCAAATACTGCACATCAACAGATTCATGTAAGAACATGTACTAATTTGTATTAATGATGATGTGGAGTTGCTGGCATTGGACTGGGGTAGGCACAGTAAGTAGTCTCATAAGAACATAAGAACATAAGAAATAGGAGCAGGAGTAGGCCATCTAGCTCTTCGAGCCTGCTCCGCCATTCAATAAGATCACGGCTGATCTGAAGTGGCTCAGTTCCACTTTCCCGCTTTCTCCCCATAACCCTTAATTCCCTTGCCTACCAAAAACCTATCTACCCGTGTCTCAAATATATTTAGCGAGGTAGCCTCCACCACTTCAACGGGCAGAGAATTCCAGAGATTCACCATCCTTTGAGTGAAGAAGTTCCTCCTCAACTCCGTTCTAAACTGCCCCCCCCTTACCTTGAGGCTGTGCCCTGTAGTCCTGTTGTCCTTTCTGAGCGGGACAACAGCACAACAGCAGGTCAAAGTCCAACAGGTTTATTTGGTTGCACAAACTTCCGGAGAATTGTCCCTTCATCAGATGAGTGAAAAGTTCGGCTCACAAATAGGATATATATAGAAACATACTCTTCACTCACCTGATGAAGGAGCAATGCTCCCAAAGCCTGTGCTGCCAAATAAACCTGTTGGACTTTAACCTGGTGTTGTGAGACTACTAATTGTATTAAATTTACTCAAATGTCCCCGAAGTTACATAATTTCTATTTTAAATAGATTTTGGCTTAACCACAGTCTGTCTGGTACTGAGAAATATTTCAACATTGTGTGATATTGTACATAGATCAATGATTACTTGGTTGAAAATCTGATGATGTTTTAACCATTGCTCATGGTGAACAAGTTTCACTTCTATACTATCTTTGCAAACCACAAATGCATCAACTCAACTGGGAATGGCAAAGTTAAATGTGAGTTCTTTATTTAAATGTGAGTTCTTTATTCATGAAGATTAGTTAGCTCAGGTACAATCCTGCAGGGTTTTTACTAACAGATCTTATGTGGGTAACCACACACTACAGCCTAGTTGTAATGTGATCCATTATATCAGTTCCTATCTGGTGATGTACATAGATCATAGTCACAGCTACATAGAAGTGTCGCACAACAATGAGAATACAAAAGGCCACATGATACCAGGTTATAGTCCAGCAGGTTTATTTGAAATCACAAATTGATGTCAAATAAACCTGTTGGACTATAACCTGGTGTGGTGTGACCTCTTATCTTGTCCACTCCAGTCCAACACCATCATTTCTGCATTATGGCCAACAACGAGAATGTTTGAAGCAATTCAAAGCTGAAGGTGAGTTAATATATTGATTCATATGTCCCATCCACGCAGCTTGTCTCTTGTGAATCAGTTTTGGCAAATAGCCCAGAGTTGCCTTTTTCAAGTGTGCAGAAATACCTCAAGGAGTTAGTGAAATATGACTAACTCACTGTAGACATCAGAAACTGGAAGAATGTTGTACCCAAAGTAAGCCACACATTTATGCAACTTAGCATAAAGGCTGCCATTCATGGTGATGTTTATTAGTGTACAGGTTTATGGTGTTATTTTCCACTCCTCCCCTGTTTCTTAACAAGTTGTGTTTCAGTCATTATCTGGGTGAGGTTGCATCTTACGTATATGTAAGTAGTAGAATGGGAACCTTTGTTTACCATGTCTTCTACAGGAAAATCCCAACCATTGTGTCATTCTGTTTAGCCACTAACTAGCTGGAAGTCCGAATCACTCTCTAACCGTTATTAATTTCTCTGAGGATTATGTGCATAGGTGGGTTAGATGGGTTTGATGTCTTCTCCTGCCTGAAACTTGCAAAATGTGTTCTATGAAATATGAAATGACTTATTTCAAATAAACCTCTATTTACTCACGTATCGGATGTGAGCGTTGCTGGCCAGACCAGCATTTATTTCCTACCCCAAGTTGCTCTTGAGAAGATGGTGGTGAGCTGCCTTCTTAAACTGTTGGAGTCTCTGGGGAATAGATACACCCAGTAAGAAGTCTCAGAACACCAAGTTAAAGTCCAACAGGTTTATTTGTAGTAAACGCCACTAGCTTTCGGAACTGGCTGTTCCTTCGTCAGGCTGACACCAGGAGCTTAACACCATCCAGGACAAAGCAACCCGCTTGATTGCTAATTCTTCCATAAACATTCAATTCCTCCACCACCATGAACAGTGGCATCCTTGTGTACCATTTACAAGATGCACTGTAGGAACTCACCAAGGCTGTTAGGCAGCACTACTGACTAGAATGACAAGGGCTGCAGATACCTGGAAATATTACGACCTGGAGGTTCTCCTCCAAGTAACTCAGCACACTGACTTGGAAATATATCATTGTTCCTTCACTGTCTCTAGGCTGAAATCCTGGAATTCCCTCCCTAGCAGCACTGTGGGTGTACCTATACATGCTGTGGAGATGCCGGCTTTGGATTGGGGTAAACACAGTAAGAAGTCTCACAACACCAGGTTAAAGTCTAACAGGTTTATTTGTAGCAAACACCACTAGCTTCTGGAACTGGCTGTTCCTTCGGCCCACCTGACAAAAGAACAGCCAGTTCTGAAAACTAGTGGCATTTGCTACAAATAAACCTGTTAGACTTTAACCTGGTGTTGTGAGACTTCTTACTGGGTGTACCTACGCCCCAGGGACTCCAACAGTTTAAGAACTGGCACAGGACCCACAGGATTCTGAGCCTTTAACTTGCTTTGGTAGCCACAGTATTTAAATGGCAAGTCCAGATGAGTTTCTGGTCAATGGCAACCCCAACTCCACAGGAACTGGCACAGGAGCAATATCTCCTCAGCCAGCTCATCTGCAGCCCCCTCGAACTCAGTGACAGCAATGAAGTTGGCCATCTCTCCCCAGTCTGCAACTTTTCACACCCTGTTGTGTGCCAAGTTGCTCTACATGAAGACAAAAGAAAGATATATGATGAGAAGGGATGGGGTTGGGGTGGATGCATGTGCACTGTATGTGGTGAGCCCGCCCCAGAAAGACCAGGGAATGGAGTGTGAGCAACAGAATAGATGTGAAAGTCTCTGCCAGGGAAAGAGTATTGATGTGTCCTCTGCTGATGGCTGTGCATATTCCCTGAAGAGAACAGCCCTTTGCGTGCATGATGCCATGACGAGAATTAGATATTGGAGAGATTTGAAGAATGACGTATCCTGATGGAGTGGATGAAATCATTTATCCTCTACACTGGATGGCATTTTGGGCATGGTTGCCAACAATGCTGACTAGCATTGCAACCACCCCCCAAGCCAGAGAAGTGAAGCTGGGTGTTTTTCCTGGAACCATAAGAACATAAGAACATAAGAAATAGGAGCAGGAGTAGGCCATCCAGCCCTTCGAGCCTGCCCCGCCATTCAATAAGATCATGGCTGATCTGTCGCTGCTCAGTTCCACTTTCCCGCCCTCTCCCCATAACCCTTAATCCCCTCGCTTACCAAAAACCCATCAACCCGCGTCTTAAAAATATTTAGCGAGGTAGCCTCCACCACTTCAACGGGCAGAGAATTCCAGAGATTTACCACCCTTTGAGTGAAGAAGTTCCTCCTCAACTCCGTTCTAAACTGCCCCCCTTTTATCTTGAGGCTGTGCCCCCTAGTCCTACTGTCTTTTTTGAGCGGGAAGAGTCTTTCCACCTCTATCCTATCCATCCCATTCATCATCTTATACGTCTCAATGAGATCTCCCCTCATTCTTCTAAACTCTAACGAGTACAAGCCCAGTTTATTCAGCCTCTCCTCATAGCTCAACCCCCTCAACTCCAGTATCAGCCTAGTAAACCTCCTCTGCACTCCCTCCAAGGCCAAAATATCTTTGCGCAGGTGCGGCGCCCAAAACTGCACACAGTACTCCAGCTGCGGCCTCACCAATGCCCTATACAGCTGCAGCAAGACCTCCCTACTTTTATATTCAATCCCCCTCGCTATGAAGGCCAGCATCCCATTCGCCTTCCTGACCACCTGCTGCACCTGCAAGCTGGGTTTTTGCGACTCATGCACAAGGACCCCGAGGTCCCTCTGCACTGTCGCCTGCTGCAGTTTTTCGCCCCGTAAGTAATAGTCCTTCCTACCATTCTTCCTAACCATCCCTGGGATACAGGACATTCCTGTGCACCCACATTCCTCTGATGCAGGCTCAAGGACCTGTCGGGTGAAGCAGGGTGCTGCCCTCCTTTTGAGGCTTTCAGCCTTCTTGTGGCTTGAAGACATGTCTGCAAGTATCTGGAGGTAGGTGGGCTGGAGAGAGTAAGATGTATGTGTTAGATTGGCATTTAAATATGGCACCTGGACTTTTGAATTGCCAGCTGCCAGTGGGTGGACATATCAGTTCCTGACCCACCAGCCAATTTGGCACGATTCTCACCTGTGCGTAATTAACAAGCTGCAAAGCTTGGGTCATTGGGTGTAAGTTCCTGCCAGCAGGGTGACTGCTGCCAAAACCACCCATCACTGCACTTAGCCTCATAGATGGAAATAAATAAATAGCCTAGAGTAACTATTTCTTGTGTTGGAACGAATTACATTTTCATGCAAAAAGTCCAGGAAGTCTGGAACTCATTTTCACAAATGCCATTGGATGTTGGGACTATTGAAATTTCTGCGATTGAGATGGGTATTTCTGGTAAGGATACCAAAGGACATGGCGAAAAGTCAGATAAATGGAGTAGAGGCACATATGAGGTGTGATATGACTGAACATTGGAGTAGACATGAAGAGCTGAAAGACCTACTCCTACTCCTGTTTCTGAATGTATACAAAATACGGAGAATGTGATCATTCCCAACTCCACCATGCTGAGTGGGCCTCATGAGAAATGTATGTACAATTGAGAGGCACCTTGACTTCTGCCTTGTTTCTGATAGCAGTAGTTTTCATCCCTCGTTGGTAGTCACGTGCAAGGATCTGGATGGCCGCATTGACCCAGTTGTTATTTTTGCTTCAATTACCTGAGCCTCGAAAATCTACAGTCCCAAAATAGGTCTCTCTTTGCAGCAGTGCTGCAAATCTCTATCTGTTAACATGAAAGGGCGCAGTGTCACCTGTGTCTTTCTTATGGCATTGTGAACAGTCCTTCCACCTTTCTGCTCCCACCAAGATTTCTTTAGTCCTGGAGTACTATAATTCTCTCAGAGCAGCTGTCCCATTCCTAGGCAGTCTCACCCTGTGAAATTAGATGATGGACCTCCTGTTAACAATTTATTGTGACCTGTTGCCATGAGTCAACACAATCCTCCCTATTTTCCAAATGCTTTCAAAAATGCTGGGCATTCACTATTCTTCCAAGAAGTGGCAGTCTTGTCATTTGTTTCAGATAGTGTTCTATATATTTCAATAGAGAGCAAATTGACAAGTACTGTAGTTAGGCAGCGGTGCCACAGTTTTACCTGTGATTCCCTCAGTGCCAGATAGCAGCAGTGTCATAAATGGCATCAGGTAAGATGGAGAGCAGCAAGAAAACTCGCTGGACTTAATCTCCCAATATCCTGTCAGCTCAACACTCTGATCCTCCAGGGTTGTATCGCACAGAATTTATCTCTGAAGATTGGAAATGTCCAGTCTTTGGTTTTCAGCACCATGGTATCTATCCACACTTTCACATTGAGGACCTTCGCTTGTCAATGCTGAACCTGCCTTATAAAAGGCTCAGGTGTTGAGTTCCAGCTAGGCAGGCCACTGTCTGTTACCAGGGAAATTCATTCTCAACCAGCCCCACAAGGAGCTCAATCAATGATTCCCCATAGATCTTGTGGGAGTTATCACATCCCCCCCATCGAGCCCAAAGGTTCTCCTTCACTCCTCTGCCAACTCTGCCCTCTTTGCCCATGGCCTCATTTCCATCACTTGTAGGGTCAAACCGGGGGGATGTGTAATGGAAAGGTGAACATCTCTTCTACGAAGACCGTCAAAGAACCACTACTGAAGACTTGTCCTCGGTGGCGAGCTTTGACTGAGTGTCCTCTGCTTCTGTCTCATTCTTCATCGTTCAGATGACTGGGTCTTGAGCTTTTAGAGAGTGGGGTTTCCTGTCCACTGGCTGATGTGAAGGATGCTGACGCTGGTGCATTTGTAGAGACAGTTGCCCCTGTGGAGGGTTCCCTGTGACGGGAGGTGTTCTATGTGCTTCCTTAAGGCCTTCTCTCTGGTTTTTACCATGTAGGACACCAGTCCTTGTTTTCTTCAAAATGACTCCCAGAATCCACGGACAGCCATTGCCAAAGTTCCTCATATAGATTGTATCTCCCGGTTTGAAGTCTCTATCCAGTCTCTGAACGTCAGGTTAAGTCTAGTCTGAAGCTGTTGGTGCAGCAATTGCTCTACCAGGGCTATTCCCATTGTTAAATGTGACAAAGGTCTATAGCTAAAAAGGAAACCTACAAGTTTTGTTTCCAGAGAACCGCTGGTTTGTTTCTTTATGCCACTTTTGAATGTCTGGACCACATGCTCGGCTAGGCTGTTTGAGGATGGGTGCCATGTGGATGTGCCTTACTCCATTCGTAGTGATGAAGGTCTGAAACAGCCCGCTGGTAAATGGGATCCCTGATCTTCTGAGCCAGGCTGAAGCAGAAATGGGCAGTGCATCAACTTCCGTGTAAGCCCAGCATGCAGAGTGGGGTCGGAGGAAGGAGAAGACATGCCTGTTTTTATGTTAGTAGCTGCCTTATTCTGATAAGTTTCACATAATTCACATCACAAAAGATTTGTGTTGAATTGTAACAGGTTATGGTTGACTGACCTTCTGATTTGCTCTCACCTTCTATGCCTAAAGAGCAGTGAACTTACGGAAGAGGTTGTGGGCCTGTGTGGTGAACTGTATCTGGAGCTATATTCCATCAAGGGAGAGATGGACCTGTTTCTGGCTGGGTGTTAATCATCTCCTGTAAGAGGTGAGCATCTTGCAATATTAATATTTGATCACCTAAAAGGGGTTGGAGGAGAATTTTCCAGATTTACTTGACTTGGATTTTATCATTCTTTTTGTGCTTCTCCTTGTAAGTTCTACAGCTCTGGGTGAGTAAGGAAAGATTGCATAGGGCATCACAACAGTGTGAACAGGACTGATGGTTCAATATATTTGTAAATCAATCGTACGAATGGGGCTGCACCTATTGATGCTGCACCACCAGAGGGAGCACTTTCCACACATACGTGGATGCATTCAGTGATAGCAGTTCCCTAATTCTCTGAAGTTAAATTAAAACAATTTAATTCCATTGGGAGAATCAGAGTGCAGTCGAATTACACTTAAACATTAATAATGAAATAAGAAAGTATCTGGTACAAGGTATTATTGAATAGTCTCATCATGCCAGCTATGTTCCTTGAAGTACACCATATTGTCCCACACCTGACCTTTGCTTTTGAAAATCCTATGGGTGATGTTGAATCTGGAGGATATAATGTGGGAGGTATCTGCTCTCTGTCAGCTGATCTACCAGTACTCCTTCAAGATGAACGCCACTGAAAACAAGCACAGCACCTAAAATGAGGTGCCCACCTGGTGAAACTACAACACATGCTGAACAACTGAAGCAGCAGATTATGGGCAAGGCTAAATGATTCCACAACCAAAGGGTCAGATCAAAGTTCTACAGTCTTGCCACTTGGTCCGAAAAGTGGCAAGCCACATTCATGTCACACGAGTGTCAGGCAATGACTATGATCGCCAAGAGAGAGTCTAACTACATGCATTAAAATCTAAACCATGAATGCCCTGGGGATTGCCACTGGTTAGAGCCCCAGCCTCATAAATATTATAGCCACCAGGGCAGATCAGAGGCTGAGCAACTCACCTCCTGACTCCCCATAGCCTTTGTTCCATCTACAAGCCACAAATCAGGAGTATGATAGAATAATCTCCACTTTCCTTGATGAGTGCAACACCAACCAGGACAAAGCATAACATGGCTGCAGTGTGCACCATCTACAAAAAGCACTGTGGCAACCTGCCAAAGTTTCTTCCCCAGCACCTTCCAAATCCTTGACCTTCATCCCACAGAAGAACAAGGACAGCAGATACACGAGAAGGCCACTAACTCCTAGTTCCTCTCCATATCATACATCATCCTCCTTAGAAATATATCACTGTTCCATCATCATCACTGACTTCTCTTGTATTACAGTGAATGGCAAACTGTGAGATGTTGAAAATATTCCCAACCTGAAAAGAGCTAGGCATAGAAACATTCATTGCTATGGTCACCATTGCAGTCACTGACAGTGCAATCCTTGTCCTGCCCTGAGGTTACAGTTGCAGCTGCTGCAGTATTCAGGGAGGATGTCCTTACTGAAGTACAGACATCTGACATTTCTCAGCTGGGAGAATTGTTATCTAAATGTCCTGGGTGTATCTGGCCGCTGTTGAAAGGGGAATACCTGTTGCCTGTCCTCCCTCTTCCAGCAGCTTGTCCTGTTTTGAGTTACCTCTGTGAGCAATAGGTAAAGATGCTGTTAACACATATATCTGTACACCATAGAGAAATAGCTTAAAGTTAGGTAGACTGGATATAGCCAGGCACATTGATAACCCACATTATGGAAACAACTGTGAGTTTAGTCACAAACATAGGACATAGGGTTCGATGCTGCTAACACAGCAATAGTTAGGGATAATAAAAAGACTGCCTGTGGTGTGGAGATAACATCAGAGGTGTGATGTGCAGTGAAGCATACACCACATCCTGAAGGAATGTAAGAGGCCCAAGTTACAAAAAGCAAATGGTCTGCAAGATGTGTTGTTTTTACAACTAAGCATAAAAGGGGGAAAAGGTCACTGAGTTAGTCGGGACAGCAGTGATTAAGTTGGCAAAGGATTGATTACCGCCAATCTGAACTGGACATGTAACAGTGTTGGATAAGATGGATGAGTTTGCTAATGCACTCTTGTGATAACAGGAGACATTGTTAGATGGGGAGTAGAGGGGATGGAAACTTGAGAGGCACCTCGAGCCAATAGGGGAATGACAACACATAGATGGGACAGGGACCACCAATTAGGGGAGATCAATACATTGCAAAGCCATTACAATGCTTGTAAAAAAGTATAAAATGTGCTGCAAATCGATGTAAGGTGTGCCTATTTTATTGGACACCCGGTCTTGCAAGAATGTTAAATAAAATATCTTGCTCCTTCAGAACTTGACTAAATTGCGTTTCTCACAACTGGGGGCTCGTCCGGGATCCTAACATCCCTGGTAGGGAGGTTGCCGGTGACGACTGGGAAGACGGTCCCGTTCCACATTGAACGGTCCCAGGTGCTCATTGGTGGGCCTCTCTGCCACTGACTGTTGAGAATCCTAGGAAAGTTGTTCTGAACGAGTAAGGGGGAAACGATAGGCACCGTCGTGTGGTCGGGCAACGCTGTGCACGGACCAAGGTAAGAAAATTGACTTTTAAGTATTGCCTTGGCGACTGGGTCGTGGTAGGTAAACCATGGGAAATGGGGGTAGTTGGAAGAAGTCCCCCGGGAAAGGTGCCGGGATTGGGGCCCCAGGGAACGTCCTTCCAGAAAGTCCGTTGGGAAGGATGTTGGGATTCTAGTACTCGTACTAGGGATAGAAACAAGACGACAATGATAAAATATTGTTGTTTTGTTTGGGTGAAGGAACCAATCAGAAGTCCGTCCGTCTTCAGACCAAAGTACGGTTCGGATGAGGATTGGGTTTGTCAGATTCTTAATATATATGTGAGACAGAAGCAGCCGGCGTCCCAGAAAGAAATTGACTATGCAAGTTGCTGGATAATGTTAATTTAGGGGCTGCGGGGGAGGTCCAACAACACCTAGTATGTGATGAGGGAGCAGAGGAAAGTCGAATAAGGGAGGTGTCCCTAGAGGCACTGGAGTTTGTGGATGGGTCACGAAGTATATAGATGGATCAGCATGAATGGGATGGACCTACAATTGGTCTGAGCAGAAAGAGTAGAGAGAAGTATGTCAGCGGAACTGGGAACCCTGACATAGGCTTTTACTGAGGTGCGGGGAGAACGCTAATAGCGGTTATGTATTTGGAATTGTGCATGACTATCTGACTGTTTGAGAGAGAAAGGGATTTGTCATGACATGAGGCACCCGAATCAAACATGGTCAAATTTATTAGAGGCCAGTGAGCTCCCATCAGTAAAGGGTTAAAAAGAGACAAGCAGGCTGACTCTGTATGGTACAGAGAGAGAGAGAGAGAGAGGGTGTAACTGTGTAATTGAGACCCTCATGTGATGTAATAGATATAGCCAATCAAAGTGAATTGCTTTAAGTTTACTAAATTATGTAGGGATCGGACAGAGATTTGAATTCTGCCAAGTGGGAAAGGTGGCATTACATTGCATCTTAAAGTTGTAAGGAGAGTTAACCATTTAGGCACACAGAAGATTTGATTTTGTACTTGCCTGTGTTGGTTACAAAGGCAGAGCTGTAGAAATAATTAAACATGTAGATTGCACATTAGAATGCTTTCAGTATTTCTTCGTGCATCTGTGCTCCAAGTGATGTTTTGTTTTATTGTACCAGAATTGTAAGAATGTGCAAGGGTCTTGATTTAGTGAGGATATTTAATGGTGATAAAAATAAATCTTATTTTGGATTTTATGAATCAGGCTTTTGTTAAATAAACTGCTGTACTTTGACTCACAATTAGTCTCAGAGGTATCTTTACCTACAAGAATTGGTGCCGAAACCTGGGATCTGTTTACGGGTCCGGTTGAATGGCCACAACTGGAGCTCCGGAATAGATTACCAAATTTAAGGGAGTGAATCAAAGTACAGTAGGTGCTCATCTGTGATGAAAGAGTGTGAGAGTGAGTGAGAGGTCTGAGCTGAGCATGTACAGACCAGGAGGCATCTGTCTTTACACCCAGCCTTAGACCAGTTGTTAAGAGGGGTAGCCCCCTACGCGAAGCTCAGGAGTTTGAAGTGAGTGTAAAGGCTAGAGAAGGATGCCTGGGATGTGATGTTCAGACGTGAGTAAGAAAGAATCTGCCTGAGAGATCGCCGGAGTAGAAGGGAAAGCCGGCTTAATAGTGTGAGCTTAAGGGTGTAAGCTCACGAGTGTAAGCGGTGGTACGGAGGGCACTAATCACCCCTGATAGGTATCACCGGACTGTGATAAGAGCGACCTAGGGGTGGGATCCATTTCACCCACTAGATCAACAATGGAAATGATTGGAAAAAAAAGGACAGAACTAAGATAATTGGAATTCTCTTAGTTTGAATTAATTAAACAGGTTTAAACCAGATTAATTGAACACATCTCAGTCTTAGGTAAAAAAAAATGGGCTGACGACAAGGAGAAAATTAAAATGTCAGAATCACAGATTAGAGAGTTAGAAAAGAGAAACCAAACAAAGAAGATAGCAGTATTGTTAATACATCAGTTAGCTGGACTAATTGAACAAGTAGTCACTTCCACTAAGAAGTGGAGTGGGGATAAAAAAAGATTAAGGAATTAGAATTCAGAGTAAGGGAACTGGAGAAACAAAACCAAGTGTTAGAAGACTACTGCAGGGGGACATTACCTCCCTACCCCGGCAGTATGACCATGAAACTCACAGCGCCTGGGGGCGACTTTAATACTGAGGACAAGGTCTGTAACCTTGCTCCGGTAACGAGGGGAGGAACAGTGAATAATCCATTGACCAATTTAAATACTTCACACCAGGGAAAGACATCAGATCCTAGTGTCACTGGGAAAACTCCAGTCCTGGAGTTCAAATGCCAAATTTTGGTTTTATCATTGTCCCACGAAGTATTTATAATATTAGGGATAGCTAACGAGTTCTCGTCCATCCCCTTGAACTTGAACTCACAGGATAAGTTTTTCTTTATAGTAGACGATAAGCACAGGTGTTATATTTGGGACATTTAATATCCCAAGGGATCAAGGAGAGGCCCGTGGACAGGCTAGCCGATGAAATAGCAAAAGAAGCAGCCCTAAATCCACAACCAATTAGGATGCAGGCCCTTATTTCCCTAATGCCCCGTGGAGCGAATCCAATCTTTACAGAAAAGGAAAAGGAGGAGCTGACTGAGATGGGAGCTAGGGAAACTGAGGAAGGGAAATGGGTACTGCTGGATGGAAGAGAAATGGTAAATAAACAAGTAATGGGGGAAATCATGGCCCACTTACATCAAGGGAGTACTCGAACAAATAGTGCCTAGATATGGTTTGGTAGAGAATGTAGATTCTGATCAGGGAAGACATTTTACATCAAAAGTGCTACAAGGGATAATGAAAGGATTAGGAATATCATGGGATTTTCACACACCCTGGCATCCACCCTCCTCTGGACGGGTGGAACGAATGAACCAGACCCTTAAAAAGCATTTATCTGAGCTGATAATAGAAACGAAACTCCCTTGGACTAAGTGCTTACCATTAGCACTTTTGCGTATTCGTACAACTCCTCGAAAGGATTTGGGTTTATCCCCCTATGAAATGCTGTTTGGACTGCCTTATATGGGGGCAGTCGGGGAGTTACCGGTTCCTGAAATGAATGATCAATTTGTAAAGAAATATATACTGGGTCTGTCCTCCTCGATATCTTCCCTTAGGAAACAAGGATTATTGTCACAGACTCCACCCCTCGACTTCACAGTACATACAATCCAACCAGGAGATTGGGTCCTGGTAAAGTCATGGAAAGAAACTAAGCTGCAACCGGAATGGGAGGAACCATATCAAGCACTCCTAACAACTGAGACAGCGATCAGGACTGCTGAAAAGGGGTGGACACATCATACTAGAATCAAGGGACCGGTAAAACCTCCAGATAATTCTGACATGTGGATGGTCGAACCAACTGAAGAACCTTTAAAGCTGAAATTTAAAAGACTCTAAGTAATCAATTTTAGTAGCGGCGTGAGCGCGGGAAAGGAACTGTTTTGAATTAAGTTCTCTCCTAAAAGGTAACGGGAAAGGGATAGAATGGAAGGGATAATCTGGATAATGCTCTCCTTCCTCTTGTCCCAAGGAGTCCTTACAAGTATGGGATATAATTCAGATAAGTTAGAAGAGGAAAAGGGAGACACTATGAGCTCAGTTACGGTTCTGGATCTCCCTACAACACAGGTGGTAGAGACTGACCTATGTTCTTTGGTAGTATGTGGAGATCTGGTGAGCCAGCGAAAATATTCGGTAGAATCCTTACAATTTTATGCTGATGGAAAGTATCCTTGGGGTAAACTCCCTTCCATAATATCCCTTCATCAGAAACATGTGCAGCCAAGATCAGAATGCCTAGACAAGAAATGCAATCCCATATATATAACAATAAAAGGGACCAAATGGACCGAAAAAATAAGCGGTCCGGTCTTAGATCCTAAGAACCTCTCCCGGTACTCCCTAGCTGGTGGACCCTTCTTTACGGGTAACTGGACCAGGGACCAACAATTGCACCAGGCAGTATTTGGAATTAGGGTAAAAGAGGGAGGAAAAGATAGCAAATTGAAATGTTGTTTCCGAATTTATGTAGATAAAAATTTGAAAACACCCGACTAGAATGATAAGGTTCCCCAAAACGACCCAAGGGCGGTAAGAGTGGTAGAGGTAAACAACCTGAAACAAACCCTTGAAATAGAGACTGGATATGAAGAGACCAATGCCTGGGTAGAATGGGTCAAATACACTGTAAAAAGCTTAAATAAAAGCAATTGCTATGCCTGTGCGTCTGGGAGGCCAGTGGCCCAAATAGTACCCTTCCCTCTGGGATGGAAACGCGACAGAAGAGGTATGGAGTGCATGTTAGCCCTGTATCAAGAAAAGGAAGCATGGGGCAACCCGAACTGCACATCCCTATCCCTGATGTTCCCTCCCGTGGAAACAAAGAACTTAAAAACTCCCCCTCAGTTTCTCACTGCTGTTGTGAATCACACTTCATGTGTGAACCGACAAGGGGCAGAGTTAACTCATAGTATGGGGGAGTTAGAATCATGCTCAGAGGTCAGGAGCATTACAGAGAACGGAATGGGAGGGAACTATTCATCATTGAAAATCCCCAGAGCAGATATATGGTGGTATTGTGGAGGAAGGGTACTGAGGCCAACTCTACCCCCTCAGTGGAAGGGTACATGTACAATTGTCCAATTGGCTATACCATTTACCCTGGCATTTGAAGGATCCAAAAGGATCAGGAAAAACAAGAGATCAGTGATAGGAACTTCTTTTGATGAAAAGATATACCTAGATTCCATAGGAGTGCCTCGGGGAGTCCCAGATGAATTTAAAGCCCGGAATCAGATTACAGCTGGGTTTGAGTCCTTGTTTTGGTGGGTGACAATAAATAAGAACGTAGATTGGATAAATTATATACATTATAACCAACAGAGATTCATTAACTATACCAGGGATGCTGTCAGGGGGTTGGCGGAACAACTAGACGCCACTAGTAGAATGGCGTGGGAAAATAGGATGGCCTTAGATATGATGTTAGCAGAGAAAGGAGGTGTATGTGTAATGTTGGGGGGAAGTGTTGTACCTTTGTCCCAAACAATACGGCCCCTGATGGCTCTATAACCCGAGCCTTACGAGGACTAACAACCTTAGCAGAGGAAATAGCAGAAAATTCTGGGGTAAACAACGTATTCACTGACTGGTTAGAGTCCTGGTTTGGAAAATGGAAAGGAATGGTGGTGTCAGTACTAACTTCCTTAATAATAATAATCCCCTGTGTGAGGGGACTGGTCGAAAGGCTTATTGAAACAACACTAACAAAGAAAATGTCCGCGGTAGGTCATGGAGAGAGAATGAATTTATTGAAAATGGGAAATGAACTGGATGATGAAGTAGCTAAAATAGTGGAACAAATGCTCCAGGAATTTGAAATGTGAGGATGGATGGATGTGTTAACAGCAAGTTAAAAAGAAAAGGGGGGAATTGTGAGCAATAGGTAAAGATGCTGTTAACACATATATCTGTACACCATAGAGAAATAGCTTAAAGTTAGGTAGACTGGATACAGCCAGGCACATTGATAACCCACATTATGGAAACAACTGTGAGTTTAGTCACAAACATAGGACATAGGGTTCGATGCTGCTAACACAGCAATAGTTAGGGATAATAAAAAGACTGCCTGTGGTGTGGAGATAACATCAGAGATGTGATGTGCAGTGAAGCATACACCACATCCTGCAGGAATGTAAGAGGCCCAAGTTACAAAAAGCAAATGGACTGCAAGATGTGTTGTTTTTACAACTAAGCATAAAAGGGGGAAAAGGTCACTGAGATAGTCGGGACAGCAGTGATTAAGAACATAAGAACATAAGAAATAGGAGCAGGAGTAGGCCATCCAGCCCTTCGAGCCTGCCCCGCCATTCAATAAGATCATGGCTGATCTGTCGTGGCTCAGTTCCACCTTCCCGCCCTCTCCCCATAACCCTTAATCCCCTCTCTTATCAAAAACCCATCAACCCGCGTCTTAAAAATATTTAGCGAGGCAGCCTCCACCACTTCAACGGGCAGAGAATTCCAGAGATTCACCACCCTTTGAGTGAAGAAGTTCCTCCTCAACTCCGTTCTAAACCGCCCCCCCTTTATCTTGAGGCTGTGCCCCCTAGTCCTACTGTCTTTTTTGAGCGGGAAGTGTCTCTCCACCTCTATCCTATCCATCCCATTCATCATCTTATACGTCTCAATGAGATCTCCCCTCATTCTTCTAAACTCCAACGAGTACAAGCCTAATTTATTCAGCCTCTCCTCATAGCTCAACCCCCTCAACTCCGGTATCAGCCTAGTAAACCTCCTCTGCACTCCCTCCAAGGCCAAAATATCTTTGCGCAGGTGCGGCGCCCAAAACTGCACACAGTACTCCAGCTGCAGCCTCACCAATGCCCTATACAGCTGCAGCAAGACCTCCCTACTTTTATATTCAATCCCCCTCGCTATGAAGGCCAGCATCCCATTTGCCTTCCTGACCACCTGCTGCACCTGCAGGCTGGGTTTTTGCGACTCATGCACAAGGACCCCGAGGTCCCTCTGCACCGTCGCCTGCTGCAGTTTTTCGCCACGTAAGTAATAGTCCTTCCTACCATTATTCCTACCAAAGTGGACCACCTCACACTTGCCAACATTAAATTCCATTTGCCATTTCCTGGCCCATTCGCCCAGCCTATCTAGATCCTTCTGCAGACTCTCATTTAAAGTTGGCAAAGGATTGATTACCGCCAATCTGAACTGGACATGTAACAGTGTTGGATAAGATGGATGAGTTTGCTAATGCACTCTTGTGATAACAGGAGACATTGTTAGATGGGGAGTAGAGGGGATGGAAACTTGAGAGGCACCTCGAGCCAATAGGGGAATGACAACACATAGATGGGACAGGGACCACCAATTAGGGGAGAACAACACATTGCAAAGCCATTACAATGCTTGTAAAAAAAGTATCAAATGTGCTGCAAATCTATGTAAGGTGTGCCTGTTTTATTGGACACCCGGTCTTGCAAGAACGTTAAATAAAATATCTTGCTCCTTCAGAACTTGACTTGACTAAATTGTTTGACTGTGAGCTGCGTTTCTCACACCTCTATTAATTCTTATCCTATATTTTAAGGGGAATGACCACCAGTGCACCCATGTCTAGGAGCAACTGGTTGGCACAGAAGCCTTGAAGTCAGCAAAAAACTTCTTTAGCATCTTCTACACCACGCCCTGTAGATTTCAACAACTATAGAAAGCACCAGCCCCTTGCAGAACCAAATGAACAGTCACAAGATATCAAGAAGCAACTAACCTGTAAGTAGTTAATGATCCCTCTGAAACACTGGCCGTGAGTCTTTCCTGCTACTGAACAAGTGTCTGGGCATATGCAATTAAGAGAGGGCGTTGCTGGGCCATTAAGCTCCAACGTGGCATCAAGCCAGTACAGCAACTATTCACTGTATCTGCCAACACACTTAACAGCATGGCATCCAGCGCAATTTGCCCCAAAAGTCCATGTGCCATGGAACCTAGTTTGGTATTCCAAGGATACTCAAGCAACTGAAGTATGGGTGCAAACAATCCTAATTTCTCACCCATTTTGTCTCTGCTGGGGTCTCCAAGATCATTGTTCCAAATGAATGTCAGAAAACTTCACCTTCTATGGAGTTCTGACCAAAGGCTGGATAGGGGAACAGACCAAACACAGAGCAGGACATTAATCATGGCCATGTAGGTAGCATGAAATTAAAAACAGAAATACACAGCAGGTCTGGCAGCATCTGTGGAGGAAGAAATAACGTTTACCGGCAGGATTTTATTGGCTTCACTCATCCTGAAACTGTAAAATCCTGCCCAAGTTCAATGGATCTTCTCATGTTCTGGCTTTCATCCACTCCAATTCCTGTGGTGGGTGGGGTGGTAAAATTCCTTTGAATGTTTCAGGTTGATAGCAAAGTTGAGCATTTCTGGCATTTTCTGCTTTTAATTCAGATTTCCAGCAGCTGCAGGTTTGTGCAAGGAGCTGCAGAGCACCGGAAATTACTGGGCCACCTTCACTCTGGGAACCACCTGCCCAGACCAGTCTCCAGCCACCACACTCTTATCCCACTGGACAATCACTCAAATAGTCACAATCACAGTATATGTGTCACTGACCTGATGGAGGAGTAGCACACTGTAAGCTGGAGATTTCAAATAAACTTGTTGGACTTCAACCTGGTGCTGTGAAACTTCTTACCGTGCCCAGCCCAGTCCAACGCTGGCTTCTCCACATGGTAAAAAGTCTGACAACACCAGGTTTTAGTCCAACCTATTTATTTGATAATATACTCGCAAGCTTGCGAGTATATTATCAAATAAATAGGTTGGACTAAAACCTGGTGTTGTCAGACTTTTTACTGTGTTTACGCCAGTCCAACGCCGGCATACCCACATCATGACTTCTCCACATGGTGGCAGTATATGACAGCATACAAATGGGAGCTCAGTCACATATACTCAGTCACATATGATGCATATGATTCCTCTCCCTGGACTGACACTAAGGGCCCTACTTTACCATCTTGATTCTAAATGCTGGGTGGACTTGAAGCTGGGAGTGTTTCAGATCTGACTTTTGGACTCATTCTAAGGTGCCCCCATATGCACTCTGCCTGAAAAATTAGCAGCACGTCTGAATCACTCTGCACAAGCCCATGGGTGGGGCTTAACATGCCTGAAATCATGCAGCTCCTATCGTTACCTCCAACTGCACATGCACAGAAAGAAAAGGTAGAATGTGGCTCCCCGCCACATCGCTCCTGGGTCAGATAATGCCTCCCCCGGCACCCCCCCATTGACATTGCCCCACCACCACAATGTTACTGACCCCCTTATCCCCCTACCCACTTCTCCACCCAGACTGATCTCAGGCAGAATGGCAGCAAACCCACTTCCCCCTCACTGATCTCAGGCGGAGTGGCAGTGGACCCTCCCTTCCCCTTCACTGAACTCAGGCAGAGAGCCATCGAGTCCTAAGACTGGGATTTTCCGATCTTCTGGGACCCAATGGAGGATGCAGCAAGACATTTCAATGTCTGCTAACTTTGGTGAGATTGGAAAATTCTGGTCTAAGCCATTCTGTCTGTAATTTTGGTGTCATATTTGAACCTGAGATGCATTTTTGACCTCATATTCGTACCTTCACTAAGATCATCTATTTCCACCTCTGTCCTCGTCTAACTTAGTTCAACCTCAGTTCACTGGCTGTTGAAACCTTCGTTTGTGCATCTTTACCTCTAAGCTGGACTATTTTGAAGCACTCCTGGCCGTTCTCCCACATTCTACCCTCTATAAATTTGAGTTCATCCAAAACCCCAACGTCTGTTTTCTCGCGCCCTGTTCACCTCTCACTACTCTGCTCAGTGGCCTATATTGACTCCATCCATTGATTTTAAAATTTTCATTCTTGTTTTCAAACCCCTCCAAGGTCTCGCCTCAGCCATCCCTACCTCTCCCTCTTCTCATTTGCTGCTAAAATCCTCAGCCAATAATCTTCAAGATGGCTGCCCTTCTTGCGCCCTTCGTTAACTTGAGAAGGTTTACCAGATTGATTTCTGGGATGGTGGGACTCATGTATGAAGAGAGGTTGAGTTGGGTAGGATTTTATTCATTAGAGTTCAGAAGAATGAGAAGGGACCTTCTAGAAACCTATAACATTCCAACAGGGCTAGACAGGGTAGATGCAGGAAAGATGTTCCCAATGGTGTGGATGTCCAGAACCAGGGGTCATAGTTTAAGGATACAGGGTAAGCTTTTAAGAACTGAGATGAGAGGTTTATTCCCATGGAGAGTGGTGAATCTGTGGAATTCACCAGCACAGAAAGCAATTGGGGTCAAAACATTGTATGTTTTCAAGAAGGGCTTAGATGTATCTCTTGAGGCAAAGGGGATCAAAGGGTATGGTGGGGCAGGGGAAGGTGGGATCAGACTATTGAGTTGAATGATCAGCCGTGATCACAATGAATGGTGGAGCAGGCGCGAAGGGCCAACTTGCCTACTCCCACTCCTATTTCTTCTATGTTCCTATGAGTTCATTTCAAATTCTGCTGCCTGTAGCCTAACCCATGCCAAATCCCATTCATCCATCACTCCTGTGCTCGCTGACCTACATTACCTCTATTTTAACCTTTACATTCTTGTTTTCAAATCACTCCATGGCATCACACATTCCTGATCTCTGAAATTTCCTCCAGCCGTATAACATCTTCGCTCTTCTAATTCTGGCCTCTTGCATGTTGGCAGTTTTAATCATTTCACTGTTGACAGCTGTTGCAAAGGAAATTACAAATTTGAAAATTAGACCAAGGAACCCAAGCCAGCATCAAAACAAATTTCCATCATTTGTAATGAAATTCTCCTCAACAACTTCCTTGTGAATCCAGCTATAAAAGGACACTTACAGGAATGAGATTGTACAGGAATGAGATAGAGAATCTGGTGAACTGGTGCAGTGACAATAATCTCTTCCTCAATGTCAACAAAAGGAGAGGTTGTCATCAACTTCAGGAAGTGTAAAGGAAAACATGTCCGTCTATATCAACAGAGACAGGTTAGAAAGGGTCAAGAGCTTCAAGTTTTTAATTGTCCAGATCACCACCAACCTGGTCCCCCCATGCCGACACTATAGTTAAGAAAGTTCACCAACGCCTCTACTTTCTCGGAAGACGAAGGAAATATGGCATGTCAGCTACGACTCTCATCAACTTTTACAGATGCACCATAGAAAGCATTCTTACTGGTTGTATCACAGCTTGGAATAGCTCCTGCTCTGCCCAAGATTGCAAGAAACTACAAAAGGTTGTGAATGTAGCCCAATCCATCACTCAAACCAGTCTCCCATCCACTGGCTCTGTCTACACTTCCTGCTGCCTCAGCAAAGCAGCATAATTAAAGACCCCATGCAACCCGAACATTCTCTCTTCCACCTTCTTACGTCAGGAAAAAGTCTGAGGTCATGTACCAACCGACTCAAGAACAGCTTCTTCCCTGCTGCCGTCAGACTTTTGAATGGACCTGCCTCGCACTAAGTTGAACTTTCTCCACACCTTAGTTATGATGTAACACTACATTCTGCACTCTCTCATTTCCTTCTTTATGAATTGTATGCTTTGTCTGTATAGCACGCAAGAAACAATGCTTTATGCTAATACATATGACAATAAAAAATCAAATCAAATTAACAACCTCAGAACAACGCTGGTGTAAGATTTGCCAATGACAGTGATAGGTTGATTGAAGGCATTTCATGAAACAGCATCAGCTCTTTGAGCAACGAGAAGTACCTGGTCACAATATGCAGCTCCTTGTGCTTTGAGTGAGAACCAGGCATAAGGCTCACTTGCCTTCCACGCTTGCCCAGTGAGTACTGTCGACTGGGAATGAATCGAATTGAGGGAAACAGATACATTCACAGAGTAATTGGGGATTTCTCTTCCCTTCCACACACACTGCATGTTATCAGTGAAGGACTTCACAAGTCACTTCACAATGGTCTTTGCTTGCCATTATTTTACTCTATTATCATTGTCTGTTTTGACTAGATCTCCTTGACAGGTTAAGTGACAGGTTGTAGAGTTAACATCATAGAGTCCTGTTGATGTGGTCATAGAATCATAGAATCCCTGCAGTGTGGGTGGCACAGTGGTTAGCACTGCTGCCTCACAGCTCCAAGGACCTGGGTTCAATTTTTGGCTTGGGCCGCTATCTGTGTGAAATTTGCACATTCTCCCTGTGTCTGTGTGGGTTTCCTCCAGGTGCTCCAATTTCCTCCCACAGTCCAAACATGTGCGGGTTAGATTGATTGGGCATGCTAAATTGCGCCTTAGTGTCAGAGGGGCTAGCAGGGTAAATAATACGTGGGGTTACAGGGGTAGGGCCTGGGTGAGATTGTTGTTGGTGCAGGCTCAATGGGCCGAATGGCCTCCTTGTGCACTGTGGGGATCCTATGAGTGCAAATTGAAGCCATTTGGCCCATCGGGCCTGCACCAACAAGTTATTTTTTCAGGGTTTGGACAAAGCATTTGACAAATAAAGGCATTTACATTCAGAGTAGGGGGAAAATAAATTTTTCCGATCCTTTGAAAAATCAAACATTCAATTTGGCACAAAGAAAGTTCCAAAAATGACAAGCGATACTGTGTGACTAAATGCAAATCAAATTGAAACAACTTCAATATCAGAAATCAAATCATTCACCATGGGCAAATATTTACACTGAATCACAATGAGTTTTGGGAATTGATATTTACACCTGATTTATTGTGCTTGTAAATTGTAATATCTCTGATAATATCAAAATGTGATATTTGAATGGTGCCAGTAAATAGGTGTGCTCACTAATGATGAACAGGGTGTGGGCCATCTCCACCTGTGCCTATTGAAGCTTAACTCTTGCCCTACTCTATATCCGTTGTGCGTAATGTGCTCTTGTTTGACTGGTGGAGCTCACTGAAGTTTATGTTGGGCTCATTAAGGCTTCAAGTCAAAGTTGATGAGGTCATGGCACATTCTCAGAAATAATTATTGTTACTAACTCTTTGAACAATGATTAGTCCCTTTTTTCTGCATGGGTTTCCTCCAGGCGCTCCAGTTTCCTCCCATAGTCCAAAGATATGCAGGTTAGGTGGATTGGCCGTGCTAAATTGTCCCTTACTACCCAAAGATGTGTAGGTTAGATGTATTAGCCATGGTGAATATGTGGTGATATGGGGATAGGGTGGGGGAGAGATCCTGGGCAAGGTACTCTGTCAGATTCGGTGGAGACTCAATGGGCCAAATGGCCTCCTTCTGTACTGAAGGGATTCTATGATTCTGAAGGAAGATTTATAGTTGTAGGTTGTAGATAAAAACTGTTGGTTGTTTAAGTAATACCTGCGTTTTCTGGTTGTGCTGCTTTATTTGCAGGATGTGCATACATTCCCAACTGTCCCAGCTTTATCCCAATCGCCCATCCTTAAAACCTTTGAACTCTATGAGTTACGACTCTCCTGCTTGTATCTACAGCTTGGGCCTCCCTTAACAAAGTAAAAAGTAACAGTGTCGAATTGGAATTTCATTTAGACAGCAGAAAATTCACACAGCAAATAGACGGTGTAATCTCATCAAGCCTTACAATAGTTTGAGAACTTTGTGTTTCTCCAATTCTGATCTCTTACCTATCTACCAATTTCTTCACCAACCACCTTCAGCTCCCTAGGCTTAAACTCCAGACTTTTCTGGCTTTCATAAGGACAGAATACATGGAAGCAGGAGTAGGTCATTTGGCCTCTCGAGCCTGCCCATCCATTCAATACAGTCATGTCTGATTTTTTTTTATCTCTAGTCCACTTCCCCACACTATCCCTCAATTCCCTCATGTCTGCAAATCTACTGATCTCAATTTCAAACATATTCAGCCACTGAGCGTCTGCACCTCCCTGTGGTAGATGATGCCAAAGATTCACAACCCTGAATGAAGACATTTTTCCTCATCTCAATCCAAAATGGCTGACCCCTTATCTTGAGATGATGACCCCTACATCCTCAATTGGAAATATAAGTAATTGCTGGCTGTGGTGACATGCTGCAATGCCCTTGCTGGTGGGAGCATGGAACTACAATGTGACATGTTTACATAGCTTTTTCCATTATAACCATTGAAATAGGAATTTATTATGGGGGGAATAAAGTTACACTGAAAGTTTTTAACCAGGATTTCTATCTGTGGCTGAAGGCCTCAAAGCTCTGCAAGAAATGCAGAAGAGATGTTAGATGGTCTCTTTACAGTTCCCTTGGTCTTACTTTATTTTTTGCTTGACCAGGCTGTGGGTGAAATGCACAGCCAGGGCCACCTTATTGAAGAGACAGAATCTGCAAGCTATGTACTTCTCCGTATGCTGCCTTTCGGGCTGGATAATCAGGACTGCATTCTGGACCTATGAGAGAAAAGGAAGTGGGATCGGGGGGAGATGAGAAAAAGAGAATGATGGAGTTTTGGTTAGATCGATGCCTTACATTTTGCATGTCCAACCCCTGACCTTTGCCCTTTAACCCTCAACCTGTGATAGAATCCCTACAGTGCAGACAGAGGCCATTTGGCCCATCGAGTCTGCACCAACCACAATTCCACCCAGGTCCTTTTCCCGTAATCCCACATATTTACACTGCTAATCCCCTGACACTAGGGACAATTTAGCATGGCCAATCCATCTAACCTGCACATCTTTGAGCTGTGGGAGGAAACCAACGCAGACACAGGGAGAACGTGCAAACTCCACACAGTCAGTGACCTGAGGTCCCTGTTGCTGTGAGGCAGCAGTGCTAACCGCTGTGCCACTGTACCGCCCTTTCAGCATGGTCTCCACCATCTTAAAGATGGAGTCCATGATGAGCAGTGCACTGATGTAGGTCTGAGGATAGGTAAGGATGGCAGTGTACTCACTGGATTGCCAGCACAGCTCCCGGGATTTAAGTGTCCCAACATATGTCTTGACTCATTTCCATTTCCAACTCTCTCAATTCCTTTCAGGCCCTTCTTAGAATTTTTTTTTTGTTTGAGCACCTTCTTCTAATGTATCTTTCTTCGGTTCAGTGGTAACGTGCTCCTGAGAAGTGCCTTAGATCTTTCACTATGTTGAGGGTGCTATATAAATGAAAGATGTTTGTTGTTAAGAATGATTCTTTACAACCCACTTAAACAGGCCAAGGAAGATGTATTTTGAGATGTTGGAGTAGATGCACTTGAGGAAATGGTGGGTTAGATTTTAATCTTTATTGTCTGATGTGGAGAATTGCTTGTTGCTTACAGAACCCACCAGGTTTTTCACCTGCTTAAATATATACGAGGAAAATAAGATAGGTTCTATTAAAAATGTGGAATCTTCTCCATCTAATATCTATCTTTAAGAATTCCTTGAAAGAACTGTGTTGTGTTGTCCAGTCTGACTTACACCCCAGCCCTGAGACAGGATCAGGATTACCAGTGCTTGCCAAGGTGAGGGTGAAAGCTTTGATTGATATGAGTCAAATTTCCCAGCCTGCAACTCACCAGTGCATCACAATGGATAATTAATTCCATTGCTTTATTTTTAGATAGCAGCCAGCAACATGAAAAAGCCCAGCATTTCTCTAGCTTCCCAAAATTCTTTCTCTCATGGCCACACAGAACGCTTTGAAAAAGATTGGAAGATTTGCATTCATATAGCACCTTTTATGACTGCCGAACATTCAGAAGCCAGTGAAAGCATTTGCTTTGAAACTTCCATTGGCCTAATGTAAGAAAGATCATTTCCACTGCCACTGGCAGGAACCCTCTGAGGCTGCAGGTCTGTCAGTAACGGGGGCGGGTTTCTATGATCAGATTTCTGCAATTTCTTCAGGGGACTGGGAAGTGTCTAATACATGGATCCTCATTGAGGTGATAGTTGGAGAATTGCTCCCTGAATGCACTAGGTGGCTATAACCTTCTCCCCTTCCTCCTCCTCCCTCTTTAAGCAGGTTGTTCTCCTCTGTGTTACCTCTGCTCATTTTCCCTGAAATGGGTGCAGACCAAAGGGAATACAAGCCACAGTTTAGGAGCTAACCTTGACGTTTAGCACTTCCCACACCATTCCCTGTCCACTTCAGCAACTTTAAATCAAGGGCCTAACCACCGAACACTTCTACAAAGCCAGTAAAAATCAATCACTAACTGACCTGAAAGTGCAGATGATCCTTTTAATTAGCCTTTGTGGCCAAAACCCTCACCCCTCGTACTGCCGATCTCCGCAGTCGATCGCCGACCTCCGCCTAGACCGATTTCTCAGTTCTCTCGCAATTTTACCAGTTTGCCCTACCCCGCCGTTCGGCCGGTGGGGCGAAATTGTAAGATTCCACCACCCCCCCACCCCGAGTACAACTCGGCTTAGCGTGGGTTGCTAAGGATAGATGGCTGGAGGACAAGGTAGGAGTGACAGGCTCCTGACATCAATGAACCTTTGGAATTTTATCACGAACTGCAGCTTCCATGGTGATTTTCCTTCACAAACAGGCAGATTTTGGAATTCCCCAGCTCCAGGTAGCGAGCTGACTGCTGTGTCCTGACATTTGGCAGTGAGTGAAATGGGAAGTGCACCTGATAAAGGAGCCATGAGTGATTTGTCCTTACACTTGGTAAAGATAAAAACACATAAAATGCTGCTGTTTGTATGAGGAAATTACTTGATTTGTTTGGATCCTGCACAGTAGTTAAATATTTAGGTACAAAATCTGCAATTTCAATCTGATCTCGTTCAGCTTGCGGTTAGTTTTGCTCAATCTGCGGTGAGAAAGCATTCAGAAGAAAATTATCACATTGTCACACCCTTCACTGCAGATACTATAAAAACAGGCCAACGCATTGCTCACACATCTTCTCCATAAGCTAAGCCAGAGACAGAGGCAGAGAGATCATGGCTGGCTGGCAGAATCTTCTCACTATTTTCTCTGTTGTTCTTATTTCAGTCTCTGCTTTTCCTTCGTCAAATGTAAGGGAAAATCCTGAAATTGACCCGAGGATCGATGGCCAGCCTAGGATTCTGAAAGTTGATTCAAATGATGAGGGGTTCCAAACTGCAGCAGAACTTGCCCTGCAAGAGATGAACAAGATTACAAAATACATCTACAAAGTTTTGCAAATCGTGAATGCCGATATACAGGTAACGTTGACAACGTCTTTTACAATGACAAATGACAGTGTGCTCTGCCTTTAATGGACAGTACTTTCTGCCAATATGTGATGCTTTAATAAATTTGTAATTAGAAGCATACATTGATAATGAAAATGCAACTAGAGTGATTCCACCACAGTACTAATTTCAACTGCTGTTCTGTTATTTTAATCAAAATATCTCATTGAAATTTACTTTTGCACTAGGTGCTTAGAGGAGACATATACATTTTTGATGTTGTCTTGGGAAAAACTAACTGCCCGTTGAATGGCCCTGAAACCAGACCGGAAAAATGCAGCGTAATTCAAACTGTAGGGCAATCAGAGGTAAGTGAGATCCCATTTTCCACTAGATAAGTGAAGTATCCATAGCGGCACAGTGGTTAGCACTGCTACCTCCCAGCACCAGGGTTCTGGGTTTGATTCCCAGCTTGGGTCACGTTCTGTGTGGAATCTGCATGTTCTCCCTGTGTCTGTGTGGGTTTCCTCTGGATGCTCAGGTTTCCTCCCACAGTCTGAAAGACATGCTGGTTAGGTGGATTGGCCATGGCAAATTCTCCCTTAGTGCAGTTGAACAGGTGCCAGAATATGGTGATGAGGGGACTTTCACTACAGTGTTAATGTAAACCTACTTATGACTCAAATAACTAAACATATTGTTGTTATGTGCTTTGTTTCCCTATTAGTTCTACCTGTGCCACTTTATCACATGGAGACCTATTAAATCGGCACAACAACAGATGTTAAAGAGCAAATGCCTGAAAATTGACCTGTAAGGCCTCCAATATGAACTTCGACTTTGAAGGAAAAGCTCCTCAGTTGACCTCTAATGATTTGCTGTGCTTGTAATAACAAATTTTACTATGATTGTTGAGATAACCTAACATAAATTACATAATTTTATAACTAATATGCTGTTATCAGTGAAAATGCTGTCAATTGCAAGTGACTGAGTGCTGTAAAATGTCAATTAATTGCTTGGAGATGAGCAGTAATTAGTAATAAAAGTTTTGCTTGATCCTCACCATAGCTCAAGTGCTTTCTAATAAAAATGACTCCTTGCTTGTTATACTATTAATCATGGACTAGCTTTGCCATCCATCACCCTTTAACGCCATTCTTACAAATTTCTCCAACACTTTTTCTCAGTAGTACAAATCAACAAATTCTAATTATCTCTCGCAAGACATCTCCACCACATCTTACCTTGCAGAGTTAAACATTTTCTCTGATCTCTAGTGTTGGATCAGTCTGAACAATTTATGTCCTCTGGCTCTTCCAGCTTAAGTTACTTAACTGTTAACAATTAATTTTGTTGATGGGAACATGAAGTTATAAAGAAACTTGGGCCAACTAAATGAGGGGGCAAAACAATGGGAGATGGAAATTGGTGGGTGCGATCTTTTGCCCTCTCTGGTGGCATGTTTGGAGGTGGAGGAGTGCATTTAATCGGGCAGGATGTGGTACCCTGCCGCCATTTCTCCTCCACCCCGACTAAGTCTGGGGTGGACAGGTTCATGGCTGACCTTCCCACTCAGACAATTAATGACCATGTATGGGCCTCACTCTGCAATAATTATTAACCCAGCTGCAGAAAGACCTGTCAAAATGTGGGGAACACAACAAATAAACCTGACTGGGTTTCTTCTTTTCTCCGGTGGTGGAGTTGGGGGGAGGGGAGGGGAGCCCCTCCATAAAAGGCATTCATTGCCTGATTGAGGGACTGGCATTGGGAAGGCATAACCCACTGAGAGGCATTCCCTACCTTTGGCTGGCAGCTCACGGCAGGCGTGATCCCCAAAGTCCTGATCACAGAGATAAGGCCCATCAGTGACCTTTCAAATGCCCAACTGACTTGTGGTTTGGTGGCAAAGGATGCAATGTGGATCTCTTGCCGGTTCTTCAACTGTTATCTCCATGAAATTTTGCCCCATGTGTGGAGGTATGAGGTCATCCACCCTTCAATCTGAGAAATGAAAACTGGAATATATTCTGTTCATGTAAGAGATTTGGATTTAGGGGTCCATGTATTCAGAGGCTGCGATCCTCTGGGCTGAATTTTACCAAAAGTGACGAGAGGTCCTGACATTGCTGGAAATGTGTGTCAGCAACAAAATGGCCAACTAACAGAACAACCCCCGCACGATTACAGGCAGGAGCACAAAAAGCAGCTGTCTTCTCTTCCCAAGGGCAAGAGCCCATCCCTCGACATTACAGCGCCTTCACAAAGTGACTTTGATCTGGGTGAGTACAGCCATGAGCTGTGAACCTTGGTCAGGGCCCTTGTCAGGCTGCCTGCTCTTGCCTAGACTGCAGCCCAGTGTTTAAGCCAAGAACATCCCAACGACTCAGCAAAGGGTTGTCTGGAGCATCCTGCAGCCCAGTCCCCTTAATAATAGTTTGTTTCTTCTTATCTTGCCACATTGCTATGTGATGGACAAATGGTCAATCAGCCTGAATCTAATATTCCCCTGAACCCGAATGGATTCTTGCGCACCGTGAGTTAAAATGCCCAAATTTTTCAATTAGCGTTCGACTCTTCCTAACGTCTTGCAAATGAGCATTGATCTCCACGTCTTCAGCTAGTACTAATTAAGATGCCCCTTTAATTGGCCCTTTAATGTAGTAGTTGACTCCTCACATGTTCCCTCAGACACCTCACCTGGTGATTTTTTTTCCAGATTTCTTTTCCTATTGCCTCATTGCATCAGCCTGTGAAAATGGTGCCTCTCCATTTCTACTAGTTAACAATCTTGAACCCCCTCATATTACGATTCAGTCCCTGCTATTCCACCTCATTCATCACTATGCCCAACGTTCCCTCCCACTGATTACACTCCTCCCTTTACCTTTAACACTGGAGTCCATCATTATTCCAGTTGATATCCCTAGTATCCCCACTGAACTGTTTTCTGTCTATGTCTTCATGCCCCATGTTGACCTCACCCCTCTCATCTTGAAACTTCCTATGCATTGTGACCTGCCGGGACCCCATTGCTACCTCTCACTTAATTACCAGCTCCTGTTATACAGTCTGCAGATGCCTCCCCTGATTGCAACAGTGCCATCTGCTGCCCAGTACCAAGTCACCAACCCCCGGCGCCTAAATAATGTGAGGGAGTGACCATGTCTTGAATACTAGGCTGTGCCACAGCTCCCCTCTTTGGACCAGGATTGAGATGTGCATGCCAGGCATAGCCCTGTAGCATGGCTCATGCTGCCCCAGGACTGCCTTTACATACTGTCCCCACCAGTGTGGTCTGCACAGCACCAACAATACCTCATCCTCCTCCTCCATTCCTTTAAAGCCCCCTCCCCCCAGTCAAACCCCCTCTCGATCACCTGCTTAGAGGGAATATCACCAACTTGTTTACCCGCCGGTGGAAAATTGACTTTGGCCATTGTGCCAAATATTGTGTCCCCTCCCATCTGCCATAATCCTTGTCACTGGTGGGACTGGAAAATCTGCCATTACATTTATTGTAAAACACCAACTCTTCTCTGTATAAGTATCTAACACTGCAGCATTACTGAGGGAGACTGCACATTTTTATCAGTTTTGTGATGTGTAAACTTTAAAGAAACTTGGAATTTAATATCCATTCACATGCAAAGAAGTGGGAACGATCATTCCGAGCTGACAATGAACATTTCTTAAGTTTATCTAATGATGGAAACTAAAACTCCACGGTCCTCCATTTTTAAAACACATTTATGTGATTCTGGAAGGCAGTGTGATAGGAAGGGAGGAATATCTTGCATGTAGCATTGTTAAGGTGGCATTCATTGATAAAAGCTATACTTTGTTTGGTACTTTGGAATAGAATAGAATCTGTACTGTGGAGAAGAGGCCATTCAGTCTATCGAGTCTAGTCTGGCTCTCTGACAGAGTATCTTACACAGGCCCTCTCTCCTTCCTTATCCTTGTAAACCCATACATTTACCATGGCTAATCCATCTAACCTACACATTTTGGGACGCCAAAGTGCAACTTAGCGTGGCCAATTTGCCTAATCTGCCCACCTTTGGAGAAGATCCAAATGCTTCCTTTTTAAATCAGCTCCAACCAGCCCAGGTTTGAGAGGCAGGCCTTCCTCCAGTTCTGACTGAAAGGAATTCAAAGACTGTCCAGTTAAAGACTTGTCAGGTTTTATTGGATTAGCTACCCAGATCCATGCTTTCCCAACCAGCCCTTTCTCTCTATTCTCATTCTACTCTCCTCTCTAGTTCCCACAAGTGAAAATTGTAGACAGATTGTAATGTGGGTGGGGGTGCTTGTGGTTTTAGATGCGGTGAGACTGGGACTCTTGAAGCTTGAACTTGCTGAATTCAGTTTGCTTGTAGGATCATTGGCTTCCCCGGGGTTTACTGTACATTGGCGGGCAGTACAATGCCAATGCTGCCCCATGGCCACCCATGGTCTCCGAGGTTTGTCTATATTGATGATATTTGCTGTGCCTCTTACAGGCTCGGACAGTCTCTGAACTAGACGCAACACTAAACAACGATGTTGCAAAGCTGACCATCTACTGCAATGATGTGGGTATGCCGGCGTTGGACTGGCGTAAACACAGTAAAAAGTCTGACAACACCAGGTTTTAGTCCAACCGATTTATTTGATAATAGACTCATAAGCTTTTGGGGTTAGTCCCTTTGTCAGGTGAATGGAGAGGCCAGAATCTGAGGCCAGAACTCTCCATTCACCTGACGAAGGGGCTAACCCCAAAAGCTTGTGAGTCTATTATCAAATAAATCGGTTGGACTAAAATCTGGTGTTGTCAGACTTTTTACTGCGTCTACTGCAAGACATAGGGCTTCCAGCCCAGCAGCAACAAAACCGCCCCAAGTAATTACCCTCCTCCACAATGCTGGAGCTAAGCGGCAGCTTGACCTCTCCTTGAATGGCAAGAGACTGTTTGGTACTGAGACTACTTTGGTATTGAATACAGCTTCCTAGTGGGTCAACAGAATCACACTTGGAGTGAAACATCTTATCCTCACATGAATGCCAAAATTAAAAAAAACTTAGGGTCTAGTCAGGCTTCATAACATATTTTGGTATTTCTGATCTGTTCCCTAACACAATGCACTTGCACAAGACTTAATGCATTGTACCTGTGGTGAGATACTTATCATCTTACAGAAGAAGTGACAGAAGTTGGTGGGCGTCCCACATATTTCAAGCACTACTTATGTGAATTAAGAGTCAATTTGTGAAACCTGTCCATCTTACCATTTGTGGTCCACATGAGAAAGCACAGACCAAGCTATAACTGATTGAATCTGCTTACAGAAGCCACCTTTCGGCCATGAACACAAAAGCAAGAGAGGGCCCATTACCTTTCTGTAATTCAAAGGAATTTGAACGCTGATGTTTGTAGTAAGTGGTTATTACTCATGCTGCGTAACTCTAGGAGCTTCCCCTTTCCTATCAATAGAATGGCCAAAATATTTCAGATATAAAGTAACGTGAGTTTATCTTTTGCTAAACAAACTCTTCTACAGTTTGCCTGCCCTGTTTGCTGAAGATAAGGTCCAATAGTTCTATTTTGCAAAAAGATTCTTGAAAATGACTAACACATGAACTATCAACTTGTTAACTTTTCTGCCCACAGCTTCTGCGATTAGGCAGGACCCAGCCGCCCTTTTCCCCACATGCAACTTTCTTTGTTCTCTTTCAGGAGGGCAATGGTTCAGATATAGGTAGAATTATATGGAAATCAGCAATCTACTGGCAACCTGCCACCTTTGCTGTGCAACACAGCTCACCTGCACTTGTGAATACAGGCCTATGTGCTGAGGTTAATAAGAACATAAGGTTCTACATGTTCACCGTGTTGAGAAGGATGGATCTAGCCACGCTGCTGTGGAACACTGCAAATAGTTGGAGTGGGCCGTACCACCTCCCCTTTTGGAAAAATGTATGCAAAGAAACACCTTTGACCGTAAGGTGATCAAGCAGTAGTCAGCATGTAATGTCCTCAAGGCCCTGAGGGAAAAGGAGATGGTGGATCCTGTCAGATGGTTCCCTGAGCAAACTGTCAATTGGCAGAATCCCTCATCACCTGAACTTTCAAACAAGCACCAAAACCTAGCTTGGCTAGTGGTGAGAAAGGCCCTCCTCATCAAATCCTTCCTACATACCGGGAGCCCCACTCCTTCTGCACATTGTCCTCAAGATGACTATGATGGGGAAGAGACTATTACCACCTTCTTGTGGAACATGCCTTTGCAAAGAAGGTCTGGAGAGAGATGACAAAGGCAAAATATTGTGGATGCTGGAATCTGAAACAAAAACAGAAAATGCTGGAAAAGCTCAGCAGGTCTGACTCGGAATGTTGGTTCTATTCTCTCTCCACTGATGCTGTCAGACCTGCTGGGCAAGATTTTACAGTCTCACTCGTTCTGAACCGTAAAATGCTGCCCCAGGTCAACAGGCCTTCTCCTTGTCTGCCCTTTGTCCATTCTAATTTCTATGGCGGGCTGGGGCAGCAAAATTCTGTGTTTTTCCAGTATTTTCTGTTTTTGTTGCTGGAGAGAGATGAGGTGGTTTTTGTCAAGATTCACCCTGAGCAGCTCTGTGATGCTTTACGGGCTGCTCCCAGGGACGCACACCAAGACAAATATCAACTTCTGCTGGAGGATCATCAACTCGGTGAATGACGCTCTTTGGTCTCCCTGAAACTTGTTGGTCTTCCAGTGCAAGGAGTTGTCCCTGAATGAGTGTTGCAGATTGGCACATTCCAAAACCTAGGACACACTGTGCTGAGGGATGTACTAAAGCTTGAGGCAGCTGCCGCAGAGACACAATGGGGAGGGTCGAGGACCTTTCAATCATAGTGAACTGAGTGGAGAACCTGATGACTTGTCTGCCTTTAATCCCTCGAATTTCACGCATACTCAATCCCCTGTGATTGGAATTTTTGTAAGTTCTACCATACTGTTTGAAATCAGCCCTTCTGACATTTTAGGGATATTTGCAATGTCTTCCATGGTGAAGACTGACAGAAAAATTTACTTACCATACCTGCCATTCCTTTGTTTGCTGTTATCAATTCACCCACCTTGTTCAGTAGGGATCCCATATGTCCAAAGATGTGTGGGTTGGGCCGATTGGCTATGCTAAATTGTCCCTTCGTGTCAAAGGGTATATAAGTGGGGTTATGGGGATAGGGCCTGAATGGGATTGTGATCAGTGGAGACTCAATGGGCTAAATGGCCTCTTTCTGCACTGTAGGGATTCAATGAATCCATAATTTATCTTAGCCGCTCACTTATTATTTATATATCCATAGAAACTCTTATTGTTTATCTTTGTGCTGCATGTAAGTTTCCTCTCAATAGAGAGAAAATAGAATTGGTGATCAGCTAGCCTCAATTTTAATAAATGGCTCTCAATGCCTTGATTAAGATTTTTGCTGCTGCGCACCACCTCAACTTGTGGTATGAGCCACTGATTTGTCTGTGTGTGCGTCGCTGTCCTGGGTAAGTTCTGTAATGTAGCTGCTTCACATAGTTCAGCTCCCTTCCTTCATGTGAAGTAACTGAGCAAATGAGGAGTGAAGCAAGATGAGTCTTCACATCGGAGTTCAGTCCATCCTGTCACTCCCCCAAACACAATGGACACACTCAGCCTGGTATCTCTGATTCAGCTCCTCGTGTCAATTCCTCCAGCACCATCCTCTGTTTCACCATTCGCTGTGTGATAACCTTTATTTTTCGCAGGTTCTAAAGGGAAATATGAGGTAGCAATTACTGTTGTGGATAATGGGGGCGATTCTCTGACCTCACTGTGGCTGCCCCAGGTCACACTGAACCCCCGAGAATAGGGAGCAGGCTTAAAAATCATTTCGTGCCTGGTGCCAAACGGTTTGAGATCCTCCCGGCCCCTACCTAATGGCATGAATTGGATTGTGCTCAGAAAAGGGTGCGAGGCTGATTAGCATATTTAAAGTAGCATTTAAATGTGCATAGCCTGTTCAAATCCCAGAGCAGTGAACTTACCAGCCTTTAGGCACGGTGCAATAACAGCAGGAATCACTACTGGTCTCCATTAGTGAAGCAGATCTGGTGCAATGGCCACATTGTGGGGCTGGGAGGCCATTGAAGCCCCAGGTGATCGAGGACATGCTGCCCATTGAGCAGTGCCTAATTGGCAGTGACCACCGAATATCCTGGCAATGTCCACCAGACACCCCGGCACTCTCAGTGTGCCAGAGGCAGTGCCAAGGAGGTGTGCTGAGTGGGGCCAATGACAGGGGGCCTATGTGAGGGGGGAGAGTTGGGGGGGGGGTGTTATGCAGGGGTGGATCATGTCAGGGGTCCCGATGGGGAATCCACAGGGAGGGATCCCCCCTCCTCCCCCCAGTAAAACTCCCAACTCTGCAAACAAATGACTGAGTGTGGGAGGATTGTGATGTGGAGTGTGTCTGAAAGACTAGCACAGATCTCTCTGTTATTCTCACCATTATGACACTTCAGTTTTGGGAGAATTCATCCCAATATCTTTATTGATCTCAGGGTTTGGGCACAAAACTGACATTTATTGTCCATTCATAGATGATCTGAGAGAGTCTTCTGTTTGGGGGTAGTTTCAGTGTAATTGCTACGCTCGCTGGAGCAGTGAGCAATCAATCATTTTCATGTGGGATTGAATATAGGCAATGATATATGGGGTGGCACAGTGATTAACACTGCTGCCTCACAGTGCCAGGGACCTGGGTTCGATTCCCTGCTTGGGTCACTGTCTGTGCGGAGTTTGTACATTTTCCCCATGTCTGTGTGGGTTTCCTCCGGGTGCTCTTGTTTCCTCTCACAGTCTGAAAGATGTGCTGGTTAGGTGCATTGACCCAAAAAGGTGCCAGAGTGTGGCAACAAAGGAAATTTCACAGCAACTTCATTGTAGTGTTAATGTAAGCCTTACTTGTGACTAATAACTTTAAAAAAAGATGTTACAGCACCCAATTATCTAATCAGGGACAAATGCTTCATATGCATTAAGACATTCCTCTATCTGTTATTTCAGAAAGAGAGCATTGAAGCACTCATTTCAAATGTATCTGTAAAATTTAATTCAAGTCCATAAAACTGTTTCTAATTGCCTACTTAATTTCCCAAAACAAAATCACTCTGGTTTGAAAGGAGAATTGCAGAGACCTTAAAATTGTGTAAAATGCATCAATGAAATGTCAAAAGGTCAATCACCCTCACAACCCCAAACAGAAATCAATACTTAAACGTGCCTTTAGTAAGTTACACATTTGCCACCGCTTCTTGCACAATATAACCTTTTCCCTCTGTTAAATAGAAAGGATCAAATGTTGGAATTTGGGCATCTTCCAGTATTAATCTTTCATTTTGTTTTTAATGCAACTTCTTAGAATTTTACCTGTGATAAAGACCCAGTGTTTCAGCTGTCAATCTTGAAGGGAGACTTTGTCAGGTTCCTCTAGATTGCTAGATTAGAATAGCCTTGTGCATTTGAAGATTATCCATCACACTGGCAACATCTCCACTGGACCACAACTTCCCTGTACACGGACAATGTCATGATTTGGAGATGCTGGCGTTGGACTGGGGTAAACACAATAAGAAATCACAATACCAGTGTGAGAACCTCTCCGGCTACGTCGACAGCATCCTGAAACCCTTGTACAACGAACCCCCAGCTTTTGTCGCGACACTACGGACCTCCTACAAAAACCTAGCACACATGGAGCACTCGAACCAGGGGCACTCCTCATCACAATAGATGTCTTGGAGCTTTACACCATCATCCCTGGCAAATGGAATTTAATGTTGGCAAGTGCGAGGTGGTCCACTTTGGTAGGAATAATGGTAGGAAGGATTATTACTTATGTAGCGAAAAACTGCAGCAGGTGACGGTGCAGAGGGACCTCGGGGTCCTTGTGCATGAGTCGCAAAAATCCAGCTTGCAGGTGCAGCAGGTGGTCAGGAAGGCGAATGGGATGCTGGCCTTCATAGCGAGGGGGATTGAATATAAAAGTAGGGAGGTCTTGCTGCGGCTATATAGGGCATTGGTGAGGCCACAGCTGGAGTACTGTGTGCAGTTTTGGGCGCTGCACTTATGCAAGGATATTTTGGCCTTGGAGGGAGTGCAGAAGAGGTTTACTAGGCTGATGCTGGAGTTGAGGGGGTTGGGCTATGAGGAGAGGCTGAATAAACTAGGATTGTACTCGTTAGAGTTTAGAAGAATGAGGGGAGATCTCATTGAGACATATAAGATGATGAATGGGATGGATAGGATAGAGGTGGAGAGACTCTTCCCGCTCAGAAAGGACAGTAGGACTAGGGGGCACAGCCTCAAGATAAAGGGGGGGTGGTTTAGAACGGAGTTGAGGAAGAACTTCTTCACTCAAAGGGTGGTGAATCTCTGGAATTCTCTGCCCGTTGAAGTGGTGGAGGCTGCCTCGCTAAATATTTTTAAGACGCGGGTTGATGGGTTTTTGATAAGAGAGGGGATTAAGGGTTATGGGGAGAGGGCGGGAATGTGGAACTGAGCCACGACAGATCAGCCATGATCTTATTGAATGGCGGGGCAGGCTCGAAGGGCTAGTTGGCCTACTCCTGCTCCTATTTCTTATGTTCTTATGTTCTTATCCCCCACGATGATGGCATTGCTGCAACTGCCTCAGTACTCAACGCCGACAACTGCCAGTTTCCAGATACAATTTTACAATTCATCCACTTCATCCTGGACCACAATGTCTTCACTTTCAACAACCAGTTCTTCATCAAGACACACAGAATAGCCATGGGGATCAAATTCACACCTCAATATGCCAACATCTTCATGCGCAGGTTCAAACAAGAACTCTTCACCGCACAGGACCTTCAAGCGGTGCTATATACTTGATATATCGATGACTTTTCTTCCTTTGGACTCATGGTGAACAATCACTGAAACAACTATGTGTCAACATCAACAAGTTCCATCCCGTCAGACTCACCATGGACTACCCTCTGGAATCGGTTACATTCCTGGACACATGCACCTCCATGAAGGACGGTCACCACAGCACCTCACTGTACCGCAAGCCCTCAGATAACCTCATGAGGCTCCACTTCTCCAGCTTCCATTCTAAACACTTTAAAAAAGCTATCCCCTACCGACAAGCCGTCCGTATACACAGGATCTGCTCAGTTGGGGAGGATTGCAACAGACACCTCCAAATGCTGAAAGATATCCTCATAAGAACAGGATATGACGCTTGACTCATCGATCGACAGTTCTGACGCTCCACAGCCAAAAACCGCACCAACCTCCTCAGAAGACAAACACGGTGGACAGAGTATCCTTCGTCGTCCAGTACTTCCCCAGGCTATGACATCTTCTCCACAGCCTTCAACATGTCATTGATGAAGATGAACATCTCGCCAAGGCCATCCCCACATCCCTTCAAACAACCTTTGCCTTCAAACAACTGCACAACCTCAAGCAGACCATTGTCTGCAGCAAACTACCCAGCCTTCAGGAGAACAGTGACCACAACACTGCACAACCCTACCACAGCAACCTCTGCAAGACATGTCGGATCATTGACACGGATGCCATCATCTCACGTGAGAACACCATCCACCAGGTACACGGTACATATCTTGCAACTCAGCCAATGTTGTCTACCTGATACGCTGCAGGAAAGGATGTCCCGAGGCATGGTACATTGGGGAGACCATGCAGATGCTACAACAACGGATGAGTGAACACCTCTCGACAATCACCAGGCAAGACTGTTTATTTCCTGTTGGTGAGTACTTCAGCGGTCATTGGCATTCAGTCTCTGATCTTCGGGTAAGCGCTCTCCAAGGCAGCCTTCATGACACACAACAGCTCAGAGTCACTGAGCAGAAACTTTTAACCAAGTTCTGCACACATGAGGATGGACTCAACTGGGATCTTGGGTTCATGTCACACTATCTGTAACCCCCACAACTTGACTGGACTTGCAAAATCTCACTAACTTTCCTGTCTGGAAATAATACACATCTTTTTAACCTATACTTAACGCTTTCTCCACTCACATTGTCTGTACCTTTAAGACTTGATTAGCTGTAAAGACTTGCATTCCAACCAATATTCATGTAAATTGAGTTTATATCTTTATATGCCTTGTTTGTGAATGAACTTCCATCTACCTGATGAAGGAACAGCCAGTTCCAAAAGCTAGTGGAGTTTGCTACAAATTTGGACTTTAACCTGGTGTTGCGAGACTTCTTATTGTGGGCAATGTCACCATCTTCTGCCTGAATCCAGTCAGTGCACCAATGAGCATCTGTGACCAGATCAAACTGGCCTGGAGAGCACTGAACCATGGCAATAGCAAGGACATGTTTTTTGGGAACAAAGCTGATTGATCTTTTGTTCCCTTCACTGTCAGGTGAGACATGCTGCGGCTGTATAGGGCATTGGTGAGGCCGCAGCTGGAGTACTGTGTGCAGTTTTGGGCGCCGCACTTACGCAAGGATATTTTGGCCTTGGAGGGAGTGCAGAGGAGGTTTACTAGGCTGATACCGGAGTTGAGGGGGTTGAGCTATGAGGAGAGGCTGAATAAACTAGGCTTGTACTCGTTAGAGTTTAGAAGAATGAGGGGAGATCTCATTGAGACATATAAGATGATGAATGGGGTGGATAGGATAGAGGTGGAGAGACTCTTCCCGCTCAGAAAGGACAGTAGGACTAGGGGGCACAGCCTCAAGATAAAGGGGGGGTGGTTTAGAACGGAGTTGAGGAAGAACTTCTTCACTCAAAGGGTGGTGAATCTCTGGAATTCTCTGCCCGTTGAAGTGGTGGAGGCTGCCTCGCTAAATATTTTTAAGACGCGAGTTGATGGGTTTTTGATAAGAGAGGGGATTAAGGGTTATGGGGAGAGGGCGGGAATGTGGAACTGAGCCACGACAGATCAGCCATGATCTTATTGAATGGCGGGGCAGGCTCGAAGGGCTAGATGGCCTACTCCTGCTCCTATTTCTTATGTTCTTATGTTCTTATATACCTGAAGGTGCTGGGGATATGGTTCGGAGGGGCTGGGCAACGTGGCAGAAACTGGAAGGAAATTGCAAGTATGGCAACACAAAATTGAACATGTGGGAGCAGGTAAGAATCCACTCATCAAACGTGAGCACTCGTGATGTTATTGTATGTAGCGCAGGTCTGGCCCTTTCCTCACTGTCCCACTGTTGCAGTCACCTGAGCCAACTTCCACTGTATCCTGAAATTGAAAATGGACCATGTTCGCAGAATGTGATAAATAAATCTCCATCTAAACAGCAAAAGTACCTACTCAATGATAGTCTCTTCCTGATGAGCACTTTTCTGTACAGCTGCATCAAGCTGTGTGCAGATGCTCAGTATGCAAACACCAAGTGTCACTACATACAGAGGATCTAGCTGTCCCCAGTGTCAAGAAGGATGGGTCCAAATGTCTTGCTGGGAACACTCTATCAGTTGGACAGTGCTGTACAACCAATCCCTGCTGGAGAAATTTATGCAGAAAAGCATCATTGTCCACAAGTCCATCAAGCAGTGGTCTGAACATAACATCCTAGGGGTCCCACTGCAAAAGGAGCTGGTGGATCCTGTGGGATGGTTCCCTGAGCAAAGTCATCTGGCAGAACTCCTCACCACCAGAACTTTCAAACAAGCACCAAGACCCAGCTTGGCTAGTGGTGAGACAGGCCCTCCCCATCAGATCCTTCCTGCACACCCCAAGTCTCACCTCATCCTCATTTTGCCCTTCAGGTGACTGTGCTGGGGAAGAGACAGTTGCCCACCTCCATGGAGAATGTGCCTTTGCAAAGAAGGTCTGAAGAGAGAGGAGGTGGTATTTGTCATGGTTCATCCTGAGCAGCTCCGTGCTCTATGGGCTGTTCCCAGGAACGTACACTGGAACAAATATCATCTGCCTCTGGAGAATCATCAACTCAGCTCTTTGGTCTGCCCAAAACTTGTTAGAACAAAGAACAAAAACAGCCCGGGAAACAGGCCCTTTGGCCCAACGAGCCCGGGCCACCATCCCTACACTACCAGTCCCCCTCTCCACCCACGACCCCTGTCTAATGTTTTATGGCCATCCAGATTGAGGGAAACTGATTTAGGGACAATTTATTCCTGCCAATCAGCCTAACAGCACATCTTTGGGGTGTGGGAGGAAACCGGAGAAAACCCACGCAAGCACCGGGAGAATGCGCAAACTCCCATAGACACCGGCCCAAATCCATGTGTCTGCACAGCAATCAGTGATAGTCACTGAGCTGTCGTCTTGCCCAGTATCTGGTCCAGTTTAGACACACACTATCGACATGAAGCACTAGGCCAATCTCGAACATTCAAGAGCAGCCCAAGTATGACACATCGCGTGTATGCCCCTCATTGGACACAAGGCGGACTGACTTAAAACCTGTGAATGAAAAGAAAAAAAAACATTATTATTATACCATACCCATTTACCTTACCAGGGATGCCCCAATGCTAATGACCCTTATTTAAAACAATCTCCTATATCCACCCATCTCCAACCCAGTCATGTGCCTGTCTAGGTTACTCTTAAAGGATTCTAGCGTGTTTGCCTCCACCACCTTAATTGGCAGAGCATTCCATACCCCCACTACCCTCTGTGTGAAAAACCTCCCTCTAATATCTGTGTTATACCTCTCCCCCCTCACCTTAAGTCCATGGCCCCTTGTCCTATGTGTCTCTATCATAGGAAATAGCTTACCTCTGTTTACTCTATCTATACCCTTCATAATCTTATTTACCTCTTTTAGATCCCCCTATACCTCTATTAGATTGTTGGTCTTCCAGTGCAAGAAGTTGTCCCCAAACAAGTGTTGCAGACTGACACATTCCAAGGTCTGGAACTGCGTGCCGAAGGATGTGCTTGGGACTGCTGCTGCAGAGGGACAATGGAGAAAGGTCACTGTCTCAGACAATTCAGCCATGATGAAGTGAGGGGCTGACAACTGTATAAAACCTCTTGGGCTGAATGTTTGAGCATTGAACATTGTAACTATTGACTGTACTTGTAAATGTAATGGGTAACATGCAATATCTGAAGTTGTTTTGCAATTTATCTAATATCCATGATAAATGATCATTTAATATACTTTTATACCTTTTACGAGTTTAGAATCTTTATCAGGAAAATATTCTTGCTGGCCATTGTTAAAATATCCTGGATCACTGTAGGTGCTGATATTTAAACCGATGGTGGTCATGATGTGGAGATGCCGGCATTGGACTGGGGTAAACACAGTAAGAAGTCTCACGACACCAGGTTAAAGTCCAACAGGTTTATTTGGTAGCAAAGCTAGTGGCTTTTGCTACCAAATAAATCTGTTGGGCTTTAACCTGGTGTTGTGAAACTTCTTATGATATTTAAACCTACAGGCTGATGCTGTAAGTCAGTGGTGATAGATTCTAGTGGTTAATTAGTTAATGATCGTAAGTCAGTAGTGATAGATCGTAGTGGTAAAGGAGTTAGTGATCGTAAGTCAGTAGTGATAGATTGTAGTGGTAAAGGAGTTAGTGATCGTAAGTCAGTAGTGATAGATCGTAGTGGTAAAGGAGTTAGTGATCGTAAGTCAGTAGTGATAGACAAAGATCCCATTGTGGGATCGTTGTGCAATAAGGATTTGCTAATTAAGTCAGGACAGCGGGAAACCAGGAGCAAGCAGAGGGCTGATGCCATCTGCTGTTCCCTGTGAGGTGTTCATATCAGATTAGCCAGGTTAATGCAGTACAAAAACTGACAAATTGATAGCTTCATTTCATCTCATGTTCCTTTGAAATACCAGATGCAAAATGCAAAATTATGTTGATCAATAGTCAAAGCAGGCAGGATGGCTGATCCCTGCACAGCAGAGATCTGAATGACAGCCTGCTGACACAGGAGATTGGGTAGATGTGCTGCTATCAAGCTACGGCTCATTAAGCTGTGGATTCAAAGTCCCAGCATATAGTACACTGAAGCTCAGACTGACACTTCAGTGCAGTACTAAGGGCCTGCTGACCTTTTAGAGGAGATGTTAAACTGAGGAGCAGTTTGTCCTCTTGGACAGATGTTTAAAAAAAACCCAAAGCTAAATACTGCAGTTGCTGGAAAAGTGAAGTGTTTTTAAACACCATGAAAGAAAACAAACTGGAGGCAGGTCCTACAATGTCATGCTGGGGGCTGGTTCATTCAGAGTCTTCCCCATCAGCAATCTCAGCTCTGAACTTGGGGCCAGGGGTTGTGCCATGGGGCACTGCGGGGCCACTGCCCTGGCATGACTCTCTCCCCTGGGACTGTACTTTCCATGTAAATATGTGCTAATGGAGTTCCTGACCTTAGGATCGTAGGATCCCTACAGTGCAGAAGAGGCCATTTGGCCCATCGGGTCTGCACCGACTCTCTGACAAAGTATCTTACCCAGGCCCTATCACCTGCCCTATCTCCATAAGCCTACACATTTACCATGGCCAATCCATCTAATTTACACATCTTTGGAGTGTGAGAGGAAATTGGAGCACCCAGAGGAAACCCACACTGACACGGGGGCAATATGCAAACACAAACAATCCCCAAAAATGGAATTGAATTCGGTCCCTGGAGCTGTGAGGCAATGTTGCCTTTAATAGTGGGAACCCCACTACATCATTGGTGGAGGGCAAGGGACAAGCTCAACGTAAATCTCTCTGGCATAAAAGCCAGAGTTCTCTGGAATTCTCCACCCCCTCTGGCTTTCCCAAATTCCACTCTCCTTCCTCCCACCATCCCCTTCAGATTCCCATTAAAACACTGACAGCAGAAAATGTAAAAGGCACTATTTTGAAACACAAACAGGGGAAGTCCTGGCCAACATTCATCCCTCAATCAACATTACAAAAACAGATTGTCTGCTCATTATCACATTGTTGTTTGTCAAGTTTTGCTGTGAGCAAACTGGCTTCCATATTTCTTACATTACAATATTGGATACACTTCAAAAGTATTTCATTGGTTATATCAGATGCTCATGAAAGGTGTTGTATAAATGCAACTTTCATTCTATTATTATTTGTATTTTAACAGATTTATTTATTTGAGTCACTATCTATATAGTTAGAAACAGAAGTATTGGCATCAAGAATTAAAATAAATTGTCTCTGAAATAACAATTTAATACTTCAACTCTCAGGGTGGGATTTCCCAGCTGTGTCTAAGACCAAATCCGAGGTCAATGCACCTTCGAGCGGTCTGTCAAGTTGTCCAACTGTTCATGATGATTCCTGTGCCATTCAGGACCGGAAAATTTACCTCTTGTTTTCTGCAGTGTGCTTAAACTAACATTCAGAGAGTCCTTGATATAGAACAGATATAAAAGGATTCTGATGAAGAGTCCCAGGGACTCAAAATGTTAATTCTGTTTCTCTCTCCGCAGAGAGAGGGCAAAACAGTGACAGATGGAATACAATGTGCGAAAAGGTGAGGCTACGCATCTTCACCCAGCAGAAGCAATTCTTCAGTTGCAAGCAATATAAACAACTTACATCAGTCAGTAAATCAAAGAGACAGGTTTAATAAAGAAACTTTATTACTCCAACACTTTGGGCCCCACCCTGGGCCATACAAGCTCCCCACAATTCCCATCTGCTTCATATTTATACTGGATCAGCTGGTCAGCTGACCTTCACAGCATGTTACCATTGGTTACATTATAACAGATTCAATGTTATCATTGCTGACATTCTAACAACACACTTTGACAGAGGCATAAACTATTTTCTATATAGGGAGAGAATTCAGAAATCAGAACGGAAAGGAACTTGGAGTCCTAGTTTAGGGTTCTCTTAAGGTTAACTTGCAGGTTGCCAGACAAATCCAAGAAAAATATTATGACAACACCAAGAAATCTTTATTACGATCATCGACCTGAAGAAGCATTTGACTCAATAAATCACGAGGCTTCACGGATTGTGCTCCAAAAAAATTTGGATGTGCAAGGAACTTCATCCCGATCCTGCAATTGCTTCATGTACTGACTGCAACTCTCTTGAATGGGAGATCTGAAATAGAAGCCTTCAAAATCTGTACTGAGGTCAAGTTAAGCTGTGCGGTAACCCCCATGTTATTTACAATCTACCTGACCAAGTCACCTCATCAACTGTCCTTCATTTACACATTCCGATCTCTTAATGGACGCTATTAGCACCATTCACAGCCTTTATCATCACAACATTTCCTTTGTCATTTTGTTTATGCTATTCCTATTGATTACAGCCTTCTAACCCTTGTTTCCCACCCCCACCCATACCTTCATAGCATAAACCTTGCCTGATTTTCCTTGTCTTCAGCTTTGAAGAAGAGTCATCCTGACTTGAAACGTTAGTTCCATTCTCTCTCCACAGATGCTGTCTGTGGTGATTGCAATTTGCTGAGATTTTCCAGCATTTTCTGTTCTTGTTATAAACTGTCCTCTGGTGCAAATATTAAATACCACCTGGGTGGAAAGCTCTTTAAACTCAGTCACCCATGTGCCAAAATTAAACTAACCATCACAGATATACATACCTACAATTGGCAGTTGACTGCAGTGCCATTGCCCACTCTGCACCGCAAGTCACCCTCAATCTCTTCAATTCTGTAATACAAGACAATCAACCTGGATTGACAGGATTGACAAAACCAAACTCATCTACACCCACATCTTGTCAGCCGAATATTCCACCTGCCATAAATGCTGAAGGAGAGATTCTGGAATACGTTAAACAATTCCCATACCTCGGAGGCCACCACTGATGAGGAGATCCAACACCAACTCAGCTGCAGCAGTTCAGCGTTCTACAAACTACAGCAGTGATCTTCTGACAACAAAGACCTTCCTAAGTCAACAGAGATCCTAAAGTTGTTGCCTGCTCCTGTACCGATTTGATTTGATTTGATTTATTATTGTCACATGTATTATCATACAGTGAAAAGTATTGTTTCTTGTGCACTATACAAATACAGCTACTAATCATAGGGAAGGTAAGGAGAGGGTGCAGAATGTAGTGTTACAGTCACAGCTAGGGTGTAGAGAAAGATCAGCTTACTGCAGTGAGACCTGGATGATGTACCATAGGAGCGTTAGAAAAATTCTATCAATAATGTCTTCATTGCATCCTCTGGATTCAGTGGAAGACCCTCAAACAAATTGCTAGTGTCCTTCTTGAAGGCAATTCTATAAGCATTCAGGCAAAACTGCTGTAGTAGCATGGGCACTGTGTCCAGAAGGCCAAAAAATATCTCCCCCACCAGGTCCTCTTTTCTCAACTCTCAAATACCAGTGTTCCAATGAACAAAGAGATCAAAGAAGACACTCGGAGGCACTCCTTCAAGAGTGGTGGAATTGACATTAATGACAGGGCCAGAGCCTGCTACCAATTGCTCAAAATGGCGACATCTTGTCCATCAAGCTGCCTCATTTTTTGAATCACCATATCTTTAAAATGGGACAGAGCAGTGGCAGAGAAGGAAAGAAAAGGAAGCACTCCGGATCCCACTACCTCAGGGAACATCCTGCCTCAGGTACCCAAACGTCTGTGGGTAAAGAATCAGCCAGTTCAGTCACCCAGAGCAGAAACTCGCCACCCTGAGCTGAATCGAGGAACAGCCGCTGATGACAAAATAGTCATTTCTGAATTCTTCTTTGATAACTGGCGGGTTTGATTTAGCAGCTTGTGTATGTCCTAAGTGGAGGTGGGTAAAGTTTAAGCTCCTATCTGAATTGGTTAATGTAAAACAGGTCAAACCAATTTTGGCTATCATTTGGACTTAGGCAAAGACTGAGTGATAAATTCCAGAGGAGGCAGTGAGGTGAAGAGGTTAAGAAATCGTCTGGGGCCCTTGAGCTTTTATATCCCAGTGGTCTCATTAACTTAGTAAAAAGTCTGACAACACCAGGTTTTAGTCCAACCGATTTATTTGATAATAGACTCACAAGCTTTCGGGGTTAGCCCCTTCGTCAGGTGAATGGAGAGTTCTGGCCTCAGACAGAGCCTATAAAGCACAAACAGTTTAGCGATTACTGATTAGAATGCGAATCCTTACACCTAACCTGCTGTTCATGACCTGAAGTGGCTGACAATGTGAGTGGAAGGAGCACTGATCACAGGTTATGGAGATGTGTATTGTCTCCAGACAGTACAGTAAGTGAGGTTTTGCAAACCCAGGCAAGTCACGGGGGTTACAGATATGGCGACATGAACCCAAGATCCCTGTTGAGACCGTCCTCATGTGTGCGGAACTTGGCTATCAGTCTCTGTTCAGCGACTCTGCGCTGTCGTGTGTCGTGAAGGCCGCCTTGGAGAATGCTTACCCGAAGGTCAGGGGCTGAATGCCCATGACCACTGAAGTGTTCGCCAACAGGAAGGGAACAGTCTTGCCTGGTGATTGTCGAGTGGAGTTCATTCATCGGTTGTCGTAGCGTCTGCATGGTGTCCCCAATGTACCATGCTTCGGGACATCCTTTCCTGCAACGTATCAGGTAGACAATGTTGGCCGAGTTGCAAGAGTATTTACCATGTACCTGGTGGATGGTATTCTCACGTGTGATGTACCCAGCCTTTAGGAGAACGTGGACCACAACACCACACAACCCTGCCACAGCAACCTCTGCAAGACATGCCGGATCATCGACATGGATACCATCATCACACGTGAGAACACCATCCACCAGGTACATGGTAAATACTCTTGCAACTCGGCCAACATTGTCTACCTGATACGTTGCAAGAAAGGATGTCCCGAAGCATGGTACATTGGGGAGACCATGCAGACACTACGACAACGGATGAATGAACATCGCTCGACAATCACCAGGCAAGACTGTCCCCTTACTGTTGGCGAACACTTCAGTGGTCACGGGCATTCAGCCCCTGACCTTCGGGTAAGCATTCTCCAAGGCGGCCTTCACGACACACGACAGCGCAGAGTTGCTGAGCAGAGACTGATAGCCAAGTTCCGCACACATGAGGACGGTCTCAACAGGGATCTTGGGTTCATGTCGCACTATCTGTAACCCCCGTGACTTGCCTGGGTTTGCAAAACCTCACTTACTGTACTGTCTGGAGACAATACACATCTCTTTAAACTGTGATCAGTGCTCCTTCCACTCACATTGTCAGCCACTTCAGGTCTTGAACAGCAGGTTAGGTGTAAAGATTCGCATTTTAATCAGTAATCTCTAAACTGTCTGTGCTTTATATGCTCTGTCTGAGGCCAGAACTCTCCATTCACCTGACGAAGGGACTAACCCGAAAGCTTGTGAGTCTATTATCAAATAAATCGGTTGGACTAAAACCTGGTGTTACATAAGAACATAAGAACATAAGAAATAGGAGCAGGAGTAGGTCATCTGGCCCCTCGAGCCTGCCCCGCCATTCAATAAGATCGTGGCTGATCTGTCGTGGCTCAGTTCCACATTCCCGCCCTCTCCCCATAACCCTTAATCCCCTCTCTTATCAAAAACCCATCAACCCGCGTCTTAAAAATATTTAGCGAGGCAGCCTCCACCACTTCAACAGGCAGAGAATTCCAGAGATTCACCACCTTGTCACTTTTTACTGTGTTTACGCCAGTCCAACGCCGGCATACCCACATCCTCATTAACTTAGTCAGGATTTGAATCTCTAGAGGCCCATAAACTGGGTTAACCTTTTAAAATCATAATTTAATGTCTCCCGATTTTCTTGAACACCAATTAAACCTATCAGAAAGGATTCTTGCTGGAATTCCTGCACAGATGAATGACAGTCACCCCAAGCTGGAATTGAACCCAGGACCCTGCTACTGTGAGGCAGCAGTGCCACAATGTCGCCCCAATGTATACAGCCTGTTATATTCAAGAAAGGATAGAACTGGAGCCAATCTTCACACACTTTTATAATCCTCTTGATTATCCACAGGCTGAAGCTGGGTTTGTTGGGTTAAGAGGCATATGCTTGTAAAGCATTGCTCTGCAGATGAACATAAAAGATTGGCTCCAGTTCTTTCCGTTCTTGAATATAACAGGCTGTATATAATGTATGTAAATCACGCTGACCAGGCCCTACTAGACGCAGGACAGGCTCCGTGATTCAGGGACCCGACATTGGGAAGGAGAACGTGCTGCTTAAAGGAAATTTCTGGAAGAAGGAACAAATATGTGGGTATATATTTCAAATATTGACCTTTTGATCACTGAGGACATTATTGTCTTGGTTTATGAACTTGTCATTCTCCTTTCTCCTCCTGTCTTGCTATCCTAGCATATACCAGTTTATGAACTTTATATCACAGTTTAGAAGACTGTCAAAAATGATTAGATTTAGCTGGGATCCAGGTCCTATGAAATCTTCCAATGACTAAACCTGTATAAATAGACTTCAGTGAGGGTGAGATTTGTTTTCCTTTTCACCCTTTCATTTTTGGCTGGCTCCTGGATAATCGTAGACTGTAGTAACAGGTTTGTGAATAGCTTAATGTTTTGGGTGCCGAGAGGAGGGGTTGGCACAAAGCCGGGGGCTTCTCGTGTCTGTTCAGATTTATAATGATCCAATGAGTGTTTAGTGCATAACTCTTTGTAGGCATACTGACATAAACTAACCACAACTTTTAATCTGCCTATGTTTTACCTAAACCCTGAAGATCCTGCCCATTTCTTTAACAGAGTGGTTCTCTAATATTTTATATTATCTGGTTGATCAAGAATCATTACTGAAACTTAACCAGCCGATGGCAGCTTTAGATGCTATTAGTCATTGTGATTGTCTCTGGCTTTGGCTAGCTGCCTGTGTTTTGTTTCCTTTTCCTTCACCTTCCACACTCCGCCTCCCATCCTGCTCTCACTTACTGTGACCTGGGACCCTCACTTATCCTGAGCCTCTGGGAAGTGTATTGCCAACAGCTGTCACCGCTCCCTCATGGTACTAATGGCAATGTGGAGCTACCAGTCTCACAGAATCCTAGAACCCCTACAATGCAGAAGAGACCATTCAGTCCATCGTGTCTGCACCGACTGTCTGACAGAGAACCTTATCCAGGCCCTCTCCCTGCCTTATCCCTCTAACCCCACACATTTACCATGGCTAATCCACCTAACCTACAAATCTTGGAACACTAAGGGACAATTTATTATTGCCAATCCACCTAACCTGCACATTTTTGGAGTGTGGGAGGAAACTGGAGCACCCGGTGGAAAGCCACGGGGAGAATGTGCAAACTCCACACAGGCAGTCATCCCAGGCCAGGATTGAACCTGGGTTCCTGGCACTGTGAGACAACGTTGTGCCACTGAGCCGCCTCTGATTAGCCAGCAACTCTTGACAGGAGGAACCTCCGCCACCGGGGTTCTGAATCCAGAGGAAGACCCCCATTGGCCCTCTTAACTGTAGCCAACATCTAGCACACTTTCAGACAGAGAGTTCTAGACCTCACCATTCTCCAGGTGAAAGAATTCCCCCCAACTTCCATCTAATCTTTTTTACTAGTTACATTAAATTGATGCCCTCCTCTCAGTGACCCTCTCTGCTGATGGGAATATATTGTTCCTAATCATGCTGTCAAATTTTCTATCTCCACTCAACCTCCAAGAATCCCAATCTTAACTCATTCCTAAAAACCTCCAAAACCTTCGGAAATTTTTCTGTACCCCATCTCATGCATTCACGTCCTCCCTGGAACAAAATTATTAATTATTTCAAAGAGATGTACTGCAGATGCTGGAAATCGGAAATTAAAACAGATCTGGCAGCTTCTGTGGAGAGAAATCAAGTTGATGTTTTGGATCTAAATGACCTTTCTGCAGAACTGAACATATTTTATTAGATATTATTTATTTATGTTCAATACATATGTGTATGTATAAGTTTATAGATACAGTTAAAAATTCAGATGGCAAAATACAAAGTAAAATATTGAATGGACAAATTGATTTTTTTTGCAAAAATATATTGATTGACTATCTGAAAGAACATTACAAAATTCCCAAAAAGGCCACCACACAAAATGCAATAATAATCAGGTTCTCTACAAAGATCATGGTCGGAATTCTCTGGCTAGTGGGATCTTCTGTTCCTGCCAATGCCGCACCCCTCCACAGATTTCCCGATGGCATGGGGTGCAGCCAATAGGAAATCCAGAAGATCCTGCCACCAGCGAAACTCCCACCGCAGGAAACACACTAGGGGGAGACCAGAGAACTTACAGAGAGGGTGGGATTCCGGGTGCGCAGGAAGGATCTGATGGGGAGGGCCTTTCTCACCACCAGCCAAGCTGGGCCTTGGTACTTGTTTGGTGATGAAGTTAACTCACCTAAATTGAAAAGGTTTAGGAGAACAAATAAAATCTTCAGTATTAAATATAACAGTAATGGGAACTCACCATTTAGAAATAGTGGGACCAGGAAAAGATATGCAAGGAGAAAACAACTATATAAGGAGGCACAGGTACTTTTAAAACAGATAACGTAGACCTCACTAGAAAGATATTGGGTGGGATTTTCCAGCTGCATTTGCCCCGAGACTGGAAAATCCTGCCCTAGGTCAAAAGGCCTTTGCATGATCCGCCCATTATGATTCCCGTGGTTGGCAGGATAGGAAATTTCTGCCCAAAGGGTAGACTGGATCAAATTAAACACTCAAGGAAGATGAAGAATTGAAAGATTATTTTGAGTATAATCTATGCCAAATAGTAAAGTGGGTATAGGTAAACTTACTCAAGGTGTAAAGAGGGCCAACATGACTAGGATCTGGCCATGATAGAATCTCCACCTGCTTGCATGGGATGAAAAGTTCCATTTGATGTGATCTGACCACATTCCAATCTGGAATAGGTGTGGGGTGGTACATTAGCTGAGGAATTCATGGAAAAGCGTAGCCTGGGGACATGAAGCAGCAAGAAGTAAAAAAAACACAGTCGAACCAGGTAGAAAAGTAAAATGTAATACTCATGTTAATGCTCCTTCGCTGAGTCATGCTGGATGCAGTTTTGAGGTTTGAATTGAGGACTTGCCTTTGACCAAGGAGGGGACTTCAAAGAAACTTAAATAGCTGGCCAACCCAGAAGAATTGTAACTCAAGCAATAGTTAGGAAAGGGAGAAGTCGAATGCATATAACTCACTTCACCCCACAAGAACGGGGGTTTCTGGCAACAGTTAAACTGGGTTCACTATGCTGCTGTTTCAGGGTATCAAAACAAGGTGAGGCAATCTGTTCAGCCAAGTCAACTGTTAAAGTGAGGTCAAACAAACCTTGCAAACAATGGATAGATTTTAATCTACTCAGCAGATTTGCTATCTAATGCTGTTAACGTATCAGCTATCTAAATGTTAATTCTAAATAGGCCTTACCAGTTTCTGTCAACACCAGATACAATCTCAACTGTAAATCTATAATCAGGAGCTGCTTAGCAAGGAATTACTTTGACATAACTAACTTTTCTTTATTTGCTTCTGGGATATGGGGATTGTTGGCAAGATCAATACTTCTTGTCCATCCCTAATAACTGTGATTAAACCTTTGCTATTTTCACTTTGTTCATTAACCCTGTCCTCTACTTGCCTGCTTACTTCAAGTTAAATATCACTAACTTACTCTTTCGCCTCTTGCTCTTATTCTCTCCCTTTCCTTCTCTTTCCATTCTCTACCTCCACCTCTCAACCTTTTTTTATTCATTTGTGGGACCTGGGTGTTGCTGGCTGGCCAGCATTTCTTGCCCATCCCTAGATGCCCTTGTTCAGAGGGAAGTTGAGAGTCAACCACATTGCTATGGCTCTGGAATCACATGTAAGCCTGACCAGATAAGGGCAGCAGATTCCCTTCTCGAAAAGACATTAGTGAACCGGATGAGATTTTCCGACAATTGTTTCATAATATTCTATATGGAATTCAAATTCCACCATCTGCCGTGGTGAGATTTGATTCCGGATCCCCAGAACATTAGCTGAGTTTCTGGATTAATAGTCTAGCGGTAATGCCACTTGACCATTGCCTCCTCTTTCCGTCACTTTTCATTTTATTGGGCTAGGAAGAATGAGGCCAAGGCCATTGGGATGTACCTGGGCTATGTGAGCAAGAAGGAGGAGGTGGTAGGTGCTCTAAGAAATTCAGGGTAGACAGATGGGTAGTTGTGCTGAGATAACTTCAGGTTTAATGGCAAACAGAAAAGCTACCATTTTCTTGGGCTGAAATGGCTCAAAACTGGGTGATCTCAAAGGGTGGCACAGTGGCACAGTGGTTAGCACTGTTGCCACAGCACCAGGGAGTCGGGTTTGACTTCGGCCTTGGGTCACTATCTGTGTGGAGTTTGCACTTTCTCCCCGTGTCTGTGTGGGTTTCCTCTGGGTGCTCTGGTTTTCTCCCATAGTCCAAAGATGTGCAGGTTCGGTTGATTGGCCATGTTAAATTGACCATAGTGTCAGGGGGATTAGCAGGGTAAATATGAGGAGTTACGGGAATAGGGCCGTGGGTGAGGTTGTGGTTGGTGCAGACTTGATGGGCTGAATGGCCTCCTTCTGCACTGTAGGGTTTCTATGGATCAAAGCTGAAGAGCTATTGAAAGTGGCATGGCAAATCTGCCATTCCTGCACCTATAGAGACACATGAAGCAGACAGGACATATGCTTACATCTGTTTCTGTAGCCAGTTATTCCTGGAACAGATCACCAGAGGGCTTGAGGGACATCACAGCTAACCAGAAGACTCCACCGCTCAGGTGTATCAGAAGGCATATCGTACCTTTCAGCACAGAGGAGGGATACAGCCTGTTATATATCTGTCCTTTTTGGCTCATCGCAGAGCCTTGCTGAATTAATATATACAAGGAAGTGATGCAATGCGATGTAGAGCAGGCAACAGAAACGGCAGGTATAAGAGAGAATACACCACAATAAAGTTACGTTCGTTTATTGGGTGTGCCTGAGTGTCATTCCCCACATACACAACATACTACTCTGCACACAAGACCGCCACACATGGATGATAGAATGTCTGTAGCAAGGACACGGATTTTTATGGATGACCTTTCTATGGCTTAGTTACTATCTCTCTTACCGGTTAAATGTCCAGTTGGAGCAAGACTCAAGACAATACCTCAAACCAACTTCAAAAATTCTTTGGTACAATTTAAGGCGACAATTTAAGGTCCAAAGATGTGCAGGTTAGGTGGATAGGCCATGTTAAATTGTCCCTTAGCGTCCAATGATGTGCTGGTTAGGTGGATTGATCATGTTAAATTGTCCCTTAGTGTCCAAAGATGTATGATTTACATGGATTAGTCATGATAAATGTTTGGGATTACTGGGATAAGACAGCGGTGTGGGACTGGTTGAGATGCTTTTTTAGAAAGACGGTGCAGACTCGATGGGCCACATGTCTTCCTCTGCACTGTACGGATTCTATGACATCCCTGATCATCAGTTTAGGATCAATAGTTTTGTTTAAAATAAAAATCAGATGATTGAATTTCTCAGTTTCCGCCTGCTTGCTTGTTCCTCGGTGTTACTTACTAACGTTCTGCAGGTTAATTTACTTTTAATTAATTGGAATGCCTGATGGACAATTTAACAAGAAAATCCTTTGGGTTCATTCTAACCTGGAACAGAGTTCAGGAAAGTTGGAGGGTTCAGCAAGTGTAAAACACACTGCTGCCTGTCTGGATTTCAGGCCTGGCATATTTTAATTCCCAGGCCTTGTTTAAATGTCACAGGTACGCCTCCTCCCTGCAAAGGACAGGATGAGGCCAGACAGCAGCAGGCAACCGCTAAAAGTCATACTGTTGTGAGAAACACAGCTCACAGTTAAACAATTTAGTCAAGTCAAGTTCTGAAGGAGCAAGATTTTATTTGACGTTCTTGCAAGACCGGGTGTCTAGCGAAATAGGCACACCTCACATAGATTTACAGCACATTTTATACCTTTTTTACAAGCATTGTGATGGCTTTGCAATGTGATGTTCTCTCCTAATTGGTGGTCCCTGTCCCATCTATGTGTTGACATTCTCCTATTGGCTCGAGGTGCCCTAAGTTCCTATCCCATCTAACAATGTCTCCTGTTATCACAAGAGTGCATTAGCAAACTCATCCATCTTATCCAATACTGTTACATGTCCAGTTCAGATTGGCAGTAATCAATCCTTTGCCAACTTAATCACTGCTGTCCCGACTATCTCAGTGACCCCTTCCCCCTTTTATGCTTAGTTGTATAAACAACACATCTTGCAGACCATTTGCTTTTTATAACGTGGGCCTCTTACATTCCTGCAGGATGTGGTGTATGCTTTGTGAGCAATAGGTAAAGATGTTGTTAACACATATATTTGTAGAGCATAGAGAAATAGCTTGAAGTTAAATAGATTGGATATAGTTAGGCATATTGATAACCCACTTTATGGAAACAACTGTGAGTTTAGTCACAAACATAGGACATAGGGTTCGATGCTGCTAACACAGCAATAATTAGGGATAATAAAAAGACTGCCTGTAATGTAGAGATAACATCAGAGATGTGATGTGCAGTGAAGCATACACCACATCCTGCAGGAATGTAAGAGGCCCACGTTATAAAAAGCAAATGGTCTGCAAGATGTGTTGTTTATACAACTAAGCATAAAAGGGGGAAGGGGTCACTGAGATAGTCGGGACAGCAGTGATTAAGTTGGCAAAGGATTGATTACTGCCAATCTGAACTGGACATGTAACAGTATTGGATAAGATGGATGAGTTTGCTAATGCACTCTTGTGATAACAGGAGACATTGTTAGATGGGATAGGAACTTAGGGCACCTCGAGCCAATAGGAGAATGTCAACACATAGATGGGACAGGGACCACCAATTAGGAGAGAACATCACATTGCAAAGCCATCACAATGCTTGTAAAAAAGGTATAAAATGTGCTGTAAATCTATGTGAGGTGTGCCTATTTCGCTAGACACCCGGTCTTGCAAGAACGTCAAATAAAATCTTGCTCCTTCAGAACTTGACTTGACTAAATTGTTTAACTGTGAGCTGTGTTTCTCACAATTGGGGGCTCGTCCGGGATCCTAACATCCCTGGTAGGGGGGTTGCCGGTGACAACTGGGAAGACGCGTCCCGTTCCAAATTGAACGGTCCCAGGTGCTCATCGGTGGGCTTCTCTGCCACTGACTGTTAAGAATCCTAGGAAAGTTGTTCTGAACGAGTAAGTGGGATACGATAGGCACCGTCGTGTGGTCGGGCAACGCTGTGCACGGACCAAGGTAAGAAAAGTGACTTTTAAGTATTGCCTTGGCGACCGGGTCGTGGTCGGTAAACCATGGAAAAATGGGGGTAGTTGGAAGAAGTCCCCCGGGAAAGGTGTCAGGATTGGGGCCCCAGGGAACATCCCTCCAGAAAGTCCGTTGGGAAGGATGTTGGAAGGTTTGAGCACTAGTAGCTGTACTAGGGATAAAAACAAGACGACAATGAGAGGATATTGTTGTCTTGTTTGGGTGAAAGAAGCAATCCGGAGTCCGTCTGTCTTCTGGCCAAAGTACGGATCGGAGGAGGATTGGGTTTGTCATATTCTTAATGAATATGTGAGATAGAAGCAGCCGGTGTCCCAGAAAGGAATTGACTATGCAAGTTGCTGGATAATGTTAATTTCGGGGCTGCGGGGGAGGTTATGTGATGAGGGAGCAGAAAGAGTAGAGAGAAGTATGTCAGTGGAACTGGGAACCCTGACATAGGCTTTTACTGAGGTGCGGGGTGAATGCTAATAGCGGTTATGTATTTGGAATTGTGCATGACTATATGACTGTTTGAGAGAGAAGGGGATTTGTCACGGCATGGGGCACCCAAATCAAACAGGTCAAATTTATTAGAGGCCAGTGAGCTCCCACCAGTAAAGGGTTAAAAAAAAAGACAAGCAGGCTGACTCTGTATGGTACAGAGAGAGAGAGAGAGAGAGAGAGGGTGTAACTGTGTAATTGAGACCCTCATGTGATGTAATAGGTATAGCCAATCAAAGTGAATTGCTTTAAGTTTACTAAATTATGTAGGGATCGGACAGAGATTTGAATTCTGCCAAGTGGGAAAGGTGGCATTACATTGCATCTTAAAGTTGTGAGGAGAGTTAACCAGTTAGGCAAACAGTAGATTTGATTTTGTACTTGCCTGTGTTGGTTACAAAGGCAGAGCTGTAGAAATAATTAAACATGTAGATTGCACATTAGAATGCTTTCAGTATTTCTTCGTGCATCTGTGTTCCAAGTGATGTTTTGTTTTATTGTACCAGAATTGTAAGAATGTGCAAGGGTCTTGATTTAGTGAGGATATTTAAAGGTGATAAAAATAAATCTTATTTTGGATTTTCTGAATCAGGCTTTTGTTAAATAAACTGCTGTACTTTGACTCACAATTGGATTCAGAGGTATCTTTACCTACAAGAATTGGTGCTGAAACCTGGGATCTGTTTACGGGTCCGGTTGAATGGCCACAACCGGAGCTCCGGAATAGATTACCGAATTTAAGGGAGTGAATCAAAGTACAGTAGGTGCTCATCTGTGATGAAAGAGTGTGAGTGTGTGAGAGGTCTGAGCTGAGCACGTGCAGATAAGGAGGTGTCTGTCTTTACACCTAGCCTTAGACCAGTTGTTAAGAGGGGTAGCCCCCTATGCGAAGCTCAGAAGTTTGAAGTGAGTGTAAAGGCTAGAAAAGGATGCCTGGGATGTGATGTTCAGATGAGAGTAAGAAAGAATCTGTCTGAGAGATTGCCGGAGTAGAAGGGAAAGCCGGCTTAATAGTGTGAGCTTAAGGGTGTAAGCCCACGAGTGTAAGCGGTGGTACGGAGGGGACTGATCACCCCTGATAGGTATCACCGGACTGTGATAAGAGCGACCTAGGGGTGGGATCCATTTCACCCACTAGATCAACAATGGAAATGATTGGGAAAAAAAGGACGGAACTAAGATAATTGGAATTCTCTTAGTTTGAATTAATTAAACAGGTTTAAACTGGATTCATTGAACACATCTCAGTCTTGGGTAAAAAAAAAACTGGGCTGACGACAAGGAGAGAATTAAAACGTCAGAATCACAGATTAGAGAGTTAGAAAAAAGAAACCAAACAAAGAAAATAGCAGTATTGTTAATACATCAGTTAGCTGGACTAATTGAACAAGTAGTCACTTCCACTAAGAAGTGGAGTGGGGATAAAAAAAAAATTCAGAAAATAGAAGGGTGGAGTGAGAAGCCACTTGATGAATTGTTAAGAGAAGCACAGAAGGTATTTGTGAAGAGAGATAATGAGACAGAGAAACAGAAGGCAAAGATAATGGTAGCAACCGTAGATGAGATTGTGAGAAAGAGGGTAAATCCCCTAACTGAGGAAAGGACACGAGGGTATCAGTATGTTGAACGGAAGGTGCGCGGAAGTAGAAAAGGTGGGGCACTAAAAGGTGGGGTAACAAAAAAAAAACCCAAAAGGGGTGTTATCACTGTGGAATGGTTGGACATTTTAGAAGACAGTGCCCTGAATTACAAAGAGAAGAGAGGGTAGTGCCTCTCATGAGTATGGATGAAGATTAGGGAGGTCAGGGGTTCCTACCCCCGGGAATCCACCGGGAACCCTTGATAAATCTGCAGGTGGGTCCCCAACAAGAAGATGCGGTGTTTCTGGTGGATACGGGGGCCACTAGATCCTCTCTGAATTATATACCGAGAGGAATAAAGTTAATCGATAAAAAATTAATGGTATCAGGAGTGAAAGGGGAAGGTTTTACAGTCCCCATGTTTGAACCGATTATGCTTAAATATCAGACTGAGCGGATAGAGGGTCAACTCTTATACATACCAGCAGTTGGCAGTAATTTATTAGGCAGAGACTTAATAATTAAATTGGGTTTGGCAATTGGAGTAGAAAAGAACCAATTAACAGTAACCATTGGCAGTATTAACAGACGAACAGGAACAGCAAATAGACCCGATAGTCTGGGCAGGGGAGGAAAACCGAGGGGGATTAGACGTTCCTCCTCTGCAAATAAATTTAAAAAAAAAGGAGAGACGGTGTGTGTTAAGCAATACCCTATACCTTTGCAAGGGAAAAAAGGATTACAGCCAGTAATTGAAGGATTGGTTAGAGATGGACTGTTAGAACCCTGCATGTCCCCTTATAATACCCCTATATTGCCTGTAAAGAAGCCTGATGGAACGTACCGCCTGGTACAAGACCTAAGGGCCCTGAATCAGATAGTGCAGACACGACACCCCGTTGTCCCTAATCCTTATACTTTATTAAGCAAGATTCCTCCTGATCATGGATGGTTCAGTGTAGTAGACCTAAAAGATGCATTTTGGATATGCCCACTGGTGGAAGAAAGTCGAGACTTATTTGCTTTTGAGTGGGAAAATCCTATCACAGGACGGAAACAACAGTTCAGGTGGACAGTGCTCCCACAGGGGTTCACAGAGTCCCCAAATCTTTTCGGTCAAGTCTTAAAGCAGGCGTTAGAAAGATTTAAAAAGCCTGATGAAATCACGTTACTACAATATGTAGATGACCTACTAGTAACAGGAGGAGGAAAGGAAAAGGTAATAGAAACCACAAATAGCTTATTGAATTTTCTGGGACAACAGGGATTCAGGGTGTCAAAGAAAAAGCTGCAGTACATAGAGAAGGAAGTTAAATACCTTGGACACCTAATCAGTGAGGGAAGGAGAAGAATAGATCCAGAAAGAATACAAGGAATCCTAGATCTAAATATACTACGGACTAAAAAGGAACTTAGGAGGTTCTTGGGATTAGTAGGATACTGTAGATTGTGGATCGAAGGGTACGCACAGAAAACTAAACAACTATATTTGAAACTGTTAGAAGAAGAACCTAATGTTTTAGAGTGGACAGAGGATCTAAGCTGATAATAGAAACGAAACTCCCTTGGACTAAGTGCTTACCAATAGCGCTTTTGCGTATTTGTACACCTCCTCGAAAGGATTTGGGTTTATCCCCCTATGAAATGCTATTTGGACTGCCTTATATGGGGGCAGTCGGGGAGTTACCGGTTCCTGAAATGAATGATCAATTTGTAAAGAAATATATACTGGGCCTGTCCTCCTCGATATCTTCCCTTAGGAAACAAGGATTATTGTCGCAGACTCCAGCCCTCGACTTCACGGTACATACAATACGACCGGGAGATTGGGTCCTGGTAAAGTCATGGAAAGAAACTAAGCTGCAACTGGAATGGGAGGAACCATATCAAGCACTCCTAACAACTGAGACAGCAATCAGGACTGCTGAAAAGGGGTGGACACATCATACTAGAATCAAAAGGACTGGTAAAACCTCCAGATAATTCCGACACGTGGAAGGTCGAACCAACTGAAGAACCTTTAAAGCTGAAATTTAAAAGACTCTAAATAATCAATTTCTAGTAGCGGCGTGAGCGCGGGAAAGAAACTGTTTTGAATAAGTTCTCTCCTAAAAGGTAACGAGAAAGGGATAGAATGGAAGGGGTAACCTGGATAATGCTTTCCTTCCTCTTGTCTCAGAAAGTACTTACAAGTATGGGATATAATTTAGATAAATTAGAAAAGGAAAGGAAAAATACTATAAGCTCAATTACGATTCTGGATCTCCCTACAACACAGGTGGTAGAGACTGACCTATGTTTTTTGGTAGTATGTGGAGATCTGATGAGCCAGCGAAAATATTCGGTGGAATTCTTACAATTTTATGCTGATGGAAAGTATCCTTGGGGTAGACTTCCTTCCATAATATCCCTTCATCAGAAATATATGCAGTCCAGGTCAGAATGCTTAGATAAGAAATGCAATCCTATATATATATATATATATAACAATAAAAGGGACCAAATGGACCGGAAAAAAAAAGTAAACGGTCCAGTTCTAGATCCTAAGAACCTCTCCTGGTACTCCATAGCTGGTGGACCCTTCCTTACGGTTAACTGGACCAGAGACTACCAATTGCACCAGGCAGTATTTGGAATTAGGGTGAAGGAGGGAGGAAAAGATAGTAAATTGAAATGTTGTTTCCGAATCTATGTAGATAAAAATTTGAAAACACCCGACCAGAATGATAAGGTTCCCCAAAACGACCCAAGGGCAGTAAAAGTAGTAGAAATACACAACCTAAAACAAACCCTTGAAATAGAGACTGGGTATGAGGAAACCAATGCCTGGGTAGAATGGGTTAAATACACTGTAAAAAGCTTAAATAAAAGCAATTGCTATGCCTGTGCGTCTGGGAGGCCAGTGGCCCAAATAGTACCCTTCCCTCTGGGATGGAAACGCGACAGAAGAGGTGTGGAGTGCATGTTAGCCCTGTATCAAGAAAAGGAAGCATGGGGCAATCCGAACTGCACATCCCTATCCCTGATGTTCCCTCCCGTGGAAGCAAAGAACTTAAAAACTCCCCCTCAGTTTCTCACTGCTGTTGTGAATCACACTTCATGTGTGAACCGACAAGGGGCAGAGTTAACTCATAATATGGGGGAGTTAGAATCATGCTCAGAGATCAGGAGCATTACAGAGAACGGAATGGGAGGGAACTATTCATCATTGAAAATCCCCAGAGCAGATATATGGTGGTATTGTGGAGGAAGGGTACTGAGGCCAACTCTACCCCCCCAGTGGAAAGGTACATGTGCAATTGTCCAATTGGCTATACCATTTACCCTGGCATTTGAAGAATCGAAAAAGATAAGGAAAAATAAGAGATCAGTGATAGGAATTTCTTTTGATGAAAAGATATATCTAGATCCCATAGGAGTGCCTCGGGGAGTCCCAGATGAATTTAAAGCTCGAAATCAAATTACAGCTGGGTTTGAATCCTTGTTTTGGTGGGTGACAATAAATAAGAACGTAGATTGGATAAATTATATATATTATATACAACAGAGATTCATTAACTAAACCAGGGATGCTGTCAAGGGGTTGGCGGAACAACTAGACGCCACTAGTAGAATGGCGTGGGAAAATAGGATAGCCTTAGATATGACGTTAGCAGAAAAAGGAGGTGTATGTGTAATGTTGGGGGGAAAGTGTTGTACCTTTATCCCAAATAATACGGCTCCTGATGGCTCTATAACCCGAGCCTTACGAGGACTAACAACCTTAGCAGAGGAAATAGCAGAAAACTCTGGGGTAAACAACGTATTCACTGTCTGGTTAGAATCCTGGTTTGGAAAATGGAAAGGAATGGTGGTGTCAGTACTAACTTCCTTAATAATAATGGCAAGGATATTGATAACCGTGGGATGTTGCATAATCCCCTGTGTAAGGGGACTGGTCCAAAGGCTTATTGAAACAACACTAACAAAGAAAATGTCTACGGTACATCATGGAGAGAGAATGAATTTATTGAAAATTGGAAATGAACTGGATGATGAAGTAAATAAAATAGCAGAACAAATGCTCCAGGAATTTGAAATGTGAGGATGGATGGATGTGTCAACAACAAATTAAAAAGAAAAGGGGGGAATTGTGAGCAATAGGTAAAGATGTTGTTAACACATATATTTGTAGAGCATAGAGAAATAGCTTGAAGTTAAATAGATTGGATATAGTTAGGCATATTGATAACCCACTTTATGGAAACAACTGTGAGTTTAGTCACAAACATAGGACATAGGGTTCGATGCTGCTAACACAGCAATAATTAGGGATAATAAAAAGACTGCCTGTAATGTAGAGATAACATCAGAGATGTGATGTGCAGTGAAGCATACACCACATCCTGCAGGAATGTAAGAGGCCCACGTTATAAAAAGCAAATGGTCTGCAAGATGTGTTGTTTATACAACTAAGCATAAAAGGGGGAAGGGGTCACTGAGATAGTCGGGACAGCAGTGATTAAGTTGGCAAAGGATTGATTACTGCCAATCTGAACTGGACATGTAACAGTATTGGATAAGATGGATGAGTTTGCTAATGCACTCTTGTGATAACAGGAGACATTGTTAGATGGGATAGGAACTTAGGGCACCTCGAGCCAATAGGAGAATGTCAACACATAGATGGGACAGGGACCACCAATTAGGAGAGAACATCACATTGCAAAGCCATCACAATGCTTGTAAAAAAGGTATAAAATGTGCTGTAAATCTATGTGAGGTGTGCCTATTTCGCTAGACACCCGGTCTTGCAAGAACGTCAAATAAAATCTTGCTCCTTCAGAACTTGACTTGACTAAATTGTTTAACTGTGAGCTGTGTTTCTCACATGCTTCACTGCACATCACATCTCTGATGTTATCTCTACATTACAGGCAGTCTTTTTATTATCCCTAATTATTGCTGTGTTAGCAGCATCGAACCCTATGTCCTATGTTTGTGACTAAACTCACAGTTGTTTCCATAAAGTGGGTTATCAATATGCCTAACTATATCCAATCTATTTAACTTCAAGCTATTTCTCTATGCTCTACAAATATATGTGTTAACAACATCTTTACCTATTGCTCACACTGTCAAACCTATTAACCAGCAAGAGATGCGTTTTTGGGAAGATCTAACAGGAGGGGAAGGTAAATGCTTGAGGAAGGGAGGCTGTGGGATCTGGAGAAGCAATCCTGCTTCTGCCAATCAACAAAAGACATGTTTAGCCTTGATATCTTCATCTATCTGATTGACTGCCGAATAGCCAAAGTGGGGTGGGGGAGTTACAGCAGCTCTGCTGTTTTCCACTTACAATACCATTGATGGACACTGATTTGCTTAACCGATAACTCTGCAATAGGCAGGCACCTCATCCACCCACAGAACCTTACTATCAATGGCAGTGGGACAGGGAAAGAAATTACTCAAAGTCCATAAAGGACTAAAGGCATCTCTCTCCTTTAAAGAGATGGTGAGAGATTGCAGAGCTCTGGCATGCAGAGGGATCTGGGTGTCCTACTGCATCAAACATGGAGCATAGGAAACTTGGGATGATCTTATAGTGGTCTATAAAATAATGACGGGCACAGATCAGCTAGATGGTCGATATTTTTTCCCAAAGGTAGGGGAGTCTAAAACTAGAGGGCATAGGTTTAAGATGAGAGGGGAGAGATACAAAAGTGTCCAGAGGGGCAATTTTTTCCACACAGAGGGTGGTGAGTGTCTGGAACAAGCTGCTAGAGGCAGTGGTACAGGCGGACACAACTTTGTCTTTTAAAAAGCATTTAGACAGTTACATGGGTAAGATGGGTATAAAGGAATATGGGCCAAATGCAGGCAATTGGGACTAGCTCAGGGGTTTAAAAAAAAAGCGGCATGGACAAGTTGGGCCGAAGGGCCTGTTTCCATGCTGCAAACCTCTGTGACTCTATAATTACAAAAAGCTGGTACATAAGTACAACAATTAATCAGAAAAGCTAATTGAACGTTATTGTTTATTGTGATGGGAAATTGATTACAAAAGTCGGGAGACTGTGCTTCAGTTGTACAGAGCACTGGTGGGAACATGGGTGGAATCTTACCAAAAAATGGCAAAATGTCGGGATCTTACTGAGAATTGACGTCTTTGTCTCTGGAGAAACAGGAAGCTGTTCTCTCCAAATCTTATGGCACCTTGTTAAAAAAAAAGGAGGGTTGTTCCGTGCTGTCATTTTGAGGAGTGGGGTCTAAACATACTGGCAAAGCCATCTGCACTGAGATCGGGCATCTTTTAAAAGATGTTGGGGTCTGAGGGTGCGGACGTGGGTGTGTGTGGTCAGGGCTGGGTAACTATTGCCGTAACCCAGTCAAAACATCACATTTTCGGATGGTTTCCATGCGAGGTAAATTTCCACTTCTGAGCAATTGTAGAAGTTACAATCAATTGGTAACTCAGTTTTTTTATTCAATTGTGGGACATGGGTGTCTCTGGCTTGCCAGCATTTATTGCCCATCCCTAAATGCCCTTGGAGGGCAGTTGAGAGTCAACCACATTGCTGTGGCTCTGGAGTCACATGTGGGCCAGACCGGGTAAGGATGGCAGACTTCCTTCCCTACAGGACATTAGTGAAGCAGATGGGTTTTCTGACAATCAACAATGGTTTCATGGTCATCAGTAGATTCTTAATTCCAGATTTTTTAAATTGAATTCAAATTCCACCACCTGCCGTAGTGGGGTTTGAACCCAAACGCCCAGAACATTAGTCAAGTTTCTGAATTAATAGACTAGTGATCTGCCCTGTGATTTAACTATTCAGTAAAAAGTCTGACAACACCAGGTTTTAGTCCAACCGATTTATTTGATAGTAAACGCACAAGCTTTCGAGGTTTCCCTCTTCGTCAGGTGAATGGAGAGTTCTGGCCTCAGACAGAGCATATAAAGCACAGACAGTTTAGAGATTACTGATTAGAATGCGAATCCTTACACCTAACCTGCTGTTCAAGACCTGAAGTGGCCGACAATGTGTGTGGAAGGAGCACTGATCACAGGTTAAAGAGACTCACATTGTCGGCCACTTTAGGACTTGAACAGCAGGTTAGGTGTAAAGATTCGCATTCTAATCAGTAATCTCTAAACTGTCTGTGCTTTATATGCTCTGTCCGAGGCCAGAACTCTCCATTCACCTGACAAAGAGGGAAACCTCGAGAGCTTGTGCATTTACTATCAAATAAATCGGTTGGACTAAAACCTGGTGTTGTCAGACTTTTTACTGTGTTTACCCCAGTCCAACACCGGCACATCCACATCATTTAACTATTCACCCAGTCAGCACCATATCAAATGTAGAATAGGCCCATCTGTGCAGCAGTATACAATCCCACAGTGATCTTTATTTGGACAAAATAGGCGGACGCACTCCACCCACTCAGTGAGCAAATAATCAAACAAAGACTTCCTTGTGCTTGTTACTGTGTGACTCCACTTCTGCTTCACTAATCATGGGTATCGGCTGGCAGTGCCGCTGGGTCCTGTTCAACACCTTTCTCATCTCAGTCTCTGCCATTAATGGGGGGCCAGATTCTGAACCCATTAATCCTGGTGACGAGAGAGTCCAGGACTCACTAGATTTTGCAGTGGAGTCATTCAACGCATTCTCCAAGGATGATCACCTCTTCAAGGCCACTCGTGTTGTTTCGGCACGGGTGCAGGTAACTAGACCAGGATTCTGAGCCTGTTACATGGTAAGGTGAATTCAGTATGCAGCGGGGAAGGGCTTATCACTTCTTGCAAGGCCATGTGGATGCCAACCTGACCCTGTCGGTGAGGGGGTAGAGGGGAGCGATGGTGTCCCTCGTGTTATAACTATCCTTCCTCCCCTTCCCAGTTAATAATTTGGGTCTACTCCAGTTACACAGAGAATGTCGTAATGAAGGAGCATTATCAAAATTAGTTACAGTGATTTCTTCCAGGTGTTTTATCTGTGTTCTCATTGTTGGTCTTAATGTCCACACACACACACACACACACACACACACACACACACACACACACACACACACACACACACACACACACACACACACACACACACACCCCACCCCCCCCAAACCCGCCACCTTCCACACCCGCACTCCCTTTCTCTTATCCTCTCTGGCACTGCAATTCTCTGAGATATATGGGACTCTATAACTCTGGCCTTTTGAGATTCTCCTGATTTTAATCGCTCCAAACATTCAACTGCCTTCGACTACCCGGGTCCTAAACTCTGGGATTTGTGCTCCAAACCTTTCCATCTTTCCCCTCCTGGAATTTTACGCACCCCTGATCCACGCCTGGTGGGATATCACTGTCCCGTCAAAGCAAGCAGGAAGGGGTGGAGGGAGAGGTGGGGAATGGGGAGGAGGGTGTGCGTCATGGGTATGTAAAATACTGGCCCTGGTTTTTGTTCAAAACGCTGCTTAAATCCTTCGTCTTTGACCAAGGTTTTAGTCGTCTAACCTTTTATCTCCATACGTGACTCAATCATATTCTGTTTAATAATACTTACGTCAAACACCTTAGGAATATCTTACTGCCTTCTGATAAATATCAGTTATAGAGTCATAGAGGTTTACAGCATGGAAACAGACCCTTCAGCCCAACTTATCCATGCTGTCCTTTTTATTAAACCCCTAAGCTAGTCCCAATTGCCCGCATTTGGCCCATATCCCTCCATACCCATCATACCCATGTAACTATCTAAATGCTTTTTAAAACACAGAATTGTACCTGCCTCTATTACTACCTCTGGCAGCTTGTTCCAGACACTCACCACTCTCTGTGTGAAAAAATTGCCCCTCTGGACACTTTGGTATCTCTCCCCTCTCACCTTAAACCTATGCCCTCTAGTTTTAGACTCCCCTGCCTTTGGGAAAAGGTATTGACTATCTAGCAGATCTAAGCCCCTCATTATTTTATAGACCGCTATAAGATCACCCCTCAGCCACCTACGCTCCAGAGAAAAAAGTCCCAGTATATTCAGCCTCTACTTATAACTCAATCCATCAAGTCCCGGTAGCATCCTAGTAAATCTTTTCTGCACTCCCCCTAGTTTAATAATATCCTTTCTACAATAGGGCGACCAGGATTGCACACAATATTCCAAGTGTGGCCTTACCAATGTCTTGTACAACTTCAACAAGTCATTCCAACTCCTGTACTTAATGTTCTGACTGATGAAACCAAGCATGCCGAATGCCTTCTTCACCACTCTGCCCATCTGTGATTCCACTTTCAAGGAGCTATGAACCCCTAGATCGCTTTGTTCTGTAACTTTCCCCATTACCTGAGTAAATCCTGCCCTGGTTCACTCTACCAAATTGCATCACCTTGCATTTGTCTAAATGAAACTCCATCTGCCATTTGTCAGCCCACTGGCCCAATTGATTTAGATCCCATTGCAATTGAAGATAACCTTCTTCACTACCCACTATGCCATCAATCTTAGTATCACCTGCAAACTTACTAACTCTGCTTCCTATATTCTCATCCAAATCATTAATATAAATGACAAATAACAGTGGGGCCAGCAGTAATCTCTGAGGCACACTGCTGGTCACAGGCCTCTAGTTTGAAAAACAATTCTCTAGACCCACCCCCTGGCTTCTGTCAACTTTGTATCCATTTAGACACCTCACCCTGGATCCCATGAGATTTAACCTTATGCAACAATCTACCACGTGGTACCTTGTAAAAGGCCTTGCTAAAGTCCATGTAGACAACATCAACTTCACTGCGCTCATCTACCTTCTTGGTTGCCCCTTCAAAAAACTCAATCAAATTTATGAGACATGATTTTCCGCTCACAAAGCCATGCTGACTGTCCCTAATCAGTCCTTGCATCTCTAAATCTGATCAGGGATACGCAGCATGGCTTCGTTACAGGGAGGTCGTGCCTTACGAATCTAGTGGAATTTTTTGAAGAGGTGACAAAAACGGTTGACGAAGGACAAGACGTTGATGTCGTCTATATGGATTTCAGTAAGGCGTTTGACAAGGTCCCTCATGGTAGGCTGATAGAAAAGGTGAAGGTTCATGGGATACAAGGCCAGGTATGTAGATGGGTGGAGAACTGGCTTGGGAGGAGGAGACAGCGAATAGTAGTGGAAGGCTCCTTTTCCAATTGGAGGTCTGTCACCAGTGGTGTGCCACAGGGCTCGGTACTAGGACCTCTTCTATTTGTGGTATATATTAATGACTTGGAAGAGGGGGTAGGTGGTGTGATCAGCAAATTTGCTGATGACACTAAGATGGTTGGATTGGCGGGTACTGAGGAGCAGTGCCTGGCAATGCAACAGGACATAGACAGGCTGGTAGATTGGGCAGATAGATGGCAAATGGAATTTAATCCGGAGAAATGCGAGGTGATGCACTTTGGCCGGAATAATGTGGAGGGGAGTTATACGATAAAAGGTAGAACTATCCGGAGTATAGATACGCAGAGAGACCTGGGGGTGCAAGTGCACAAGTCCCTGAAGGTGTCGGTGCAGGTGCAGAATGTGATGAGGAAAGCGTATGGTATGTTAGCCTTCATAGGAAGAGGTATAGAATATAAGAGTAGGAGTCTGATGTTGCAGTTGTATAGAACGTTGGTTAGGCCTCATTTGGAGTACTGCGTCCAGTTCTGGTCGCCGTACTACCGGAAGGATGTAGAGATCCTGGAGAGAGTGCAGAGGAGATTTACCAGGATGCTGCCTGGTATGGAAGGGCTGTCTTACGAGGAAAGATTGAACGAACTTGGGCTGTTTTCCCTTGAGAGACGTCGGCTGAGGGGGGATCTAATAGAGGTTTATAAGATTATGAAGGGGATAGATAGAGTAAATGGTGGTAAGCTTTTTCCGCTATTAGAAATGGATAGAACGAGGGGTCACGGGCTTAGGGTGAGGGGGGCTAGGTATAAGACAAATATTAGAGGGCAGTTTTTCACGCAAAGGGTAGTGGGGGTGTGGAATGCACTACCGAGTAAGGTGGTGGAAGCAGGCACGCTAGGGTTGTTTAAGAGTCACTTAGACAGCCACATGAGCGGGCTACATATAGGGGGATATAGTAGGCCTTACTAAACATTGTAGGCTCGGGAATACGTTTTGCCTCAGGGATGTTAGTCTTTGCCTGTTTAATAATGAATTTTTTTGTCTCCACAGGCATTTAAGTCCAGCAAGGGGCATGCATGCGGCAGGTTGTAGTGGGCTGCTCTTGGACGTTGCTTCGGGAGTTGCCTATTGCTTCATGTCGTCGGTGTGCTTAAACTGGACCATCTCGAGGGCAACATGACAGCTCAGAGACTATCTCTGTTGCTGTGCGGACACATGGATTTGGGCCTGTGTCTGTGGGAGTTTGCACATTCTCCCCGTGGTTGTGTGGGTTTCCTCCGGGTGCTCCGGTTTCCTCCCACATCCCCAAAGATGTGCTTTTAGGCTGATTGATTGGGTACTAAATTGTCCCTAAATTGGACCTCCCTGATCCTCGCACATTAGGCTTAGACTAAAATCATGAATAGGTCACTGAGACAGTGGGACGGCGGCGCGGGCTCGTTGGGCCGAAGGGCCTGTTTCCCGTGCTGTGTTGTTCTTTGTTCTTTGTTCTAAATGCTTGTCAATCCTATAGTTGTTGTTGTTTAGTTGTCATCAGACAGATTGATCAGGGTGGTTGACAATTGGCCAGTTTATGCATTGTTTGGGTTGCCATGGCCACAGCAGGGTCTGTGATGTAGGGACGTTCTTGAGGATGAAGTCAAGCTTTATGAGGCGAGGTGGTTCAAAGTTCTCACCAGCACTGATAACTGTGAGCACAGTGAGACGTGCTGCAGCTGCTGGGCACTGGGTTCAAACTCGTGGATGTTGAGAGGGTGGGCAATTCGGGTGGCCAAGCACCAGGAGGTTTTGGGTCCTGGTTGCTTAGCAACCTCAGCAATCGCTTGGTGAGGTGGATGAGGATAAGCATGATCAATCTGGAAGAAATAAAAGTCTGCAGAAGACATAATGCTGTTCAGACAATCAGTTGGCTGAAGGAATAGCTTCCATCCCCCAATGCCACCCCACCCAGGCAGGATGTCCCACTGCCAAAAGCTGCCAGCCTATCAGGAGGCAGGCAGCTCTTTACCCTCAGCAGTGCCACTGGGAGTGGTGGCCACTACTGGGACTGCAGCAGGGACAGACCCTGAGTTTAGCTAAGTTGGGGCTGTGGGTCAGCAGGTCTGATCATACGGGCCCTGACAAGGGCATGGTCAGGGTGTGGGTTTTCAGCAAGAGCAGGCCTCACTGCTGGGGGTGCCCTGCGTGGGCCTTAGGGGGCCTGATCAGGAGGCATTCCCTCTGCTGCACTCCTGAGCCTATAAGGAGGCCTCCAGGTTTACTGAGTGGTCTCCTCCGTTTTTGAAGTGCCCGTCTGACACTGGTAAAATACCAGCCAATTAGGAAGAGACCATCAGGACATCATGGTGGAACAGTCATTTGCAGGTTTACCATTACAGAATGGAGGCTCACTACCCAGGGAACACAGCTCAATATCTCCAGCGTTCTTAACAAAGTTTATTGAGGTGTATAAAATCATGAGGAGTATAGCAAGGCTGACTGCACATGATGTGGAATCCTCCTGTCCGGTCTACCACCGGAATTGTAGCTGGCGGCACACGAACAATGCAAAAGTCCATTTACCTCAGGTGAGATTTTCCAGCTTTGGCACGCCTGGAAAATCGCACCCATAGGCCAGAATTTTACAGCCCTGCCTGCCATGGGAACTGGTGCGGGTGAGGGGCGGAACATGGAAAAACCCGTTGGCCTCGGCTGGGATGTTTCGGGATGAGTGAGGCCAGAAATTCCCGCGCCCTGGTCTTCTTTTCAGGGAAGAGGAATTGAAAAGTAGAGGGTGTAGGTTTAAGGTTAGAGGGGAAGAATTAAAAGGGACCTTCACGCAGAGGGTGATGCGTACATGGAATGAGCTGTCAGAGAAAGTGGTTGAGGCAGGTTCAATAGCAACATTTAAAAGGCATTTGGATAAATACATGGAGGGGAAAGGATTAGAGGGACATGGGCCAAGTGCGGGCAATTGGGACTAGCTGGGAGGGCACCATAGTCAGCATCGACCAGCCGGGCCGAAGGGCCTGTTTCTGAGCTGCATTGCTCTATGACTCTATATCTCTACACAAACGCCAGCAAATTTGACCCAAATCAACAGTTCAGTGAAAGAGCCGTGCTTGTTGTTTTCTCTAGTGACCTCCTCAAACAGTGCCCCCCGCTGGCCCCACACACACACACACACACACACACACACGGAGCCTCCCTTTTGGGGTAAGGTGGACGTAGCCTGCTTGCCTGTGTCTGTTAATGTTTGAAATGTATGTGGCACTTCCCAGGTATAGATTTTTGTAGATTAAGGGCTTGGTCCATGTGCCTGACTTCAACCTCAGCTCTGCTGGAGTGTCTGCTGTCATGGGTGAGTTCTCACAATGCGAGTCGTGACTACATTCTCTCTTCGCTAATCTTCAAAAAACAGCTGATGCCTTATTCAGTGCTTCCCGTCAGCATAGAGAACACAGCCAGTATTCTCAAAAAAAATTCTAAGTTCCCAACGTGTGGGAAAATGGGAATAAGTTCCGCCTTTTTTTAGCGTGATTTCCAGAATGAATCTCCCACACTCTGTGCCCCTGCGCGATCCACTCTGGAAATCAATGGATGGGCCTATTACTGCCTGCGAAGCCAGCAGCATAGTGCTGAGTGGGCCACTGCGCATGGGCCGTTCTGTCAGCATGGGGATTGGCGCAGGTGCCGTGGCCCCTCTCTGCCGGCCTACCGAACGTTGGCCAGCCCCACAACTCCCTGACGGCTGGCCTCCCAGACCTCCCTGGGTCAGCACCTATGTCTCTCCCCATCCAGCCAGCCCCAATCTCCTGATTCCACCCCACTGGCAGTCCCAATCTAATGATCGCCCCTAACAGTCCCGACCCACTCCCCAACAGTCTTGACCCCTCACCCCACCCTGATGGCAAGCCCCCATTGCCAAGCTCCCTCCCTCTGCCCACAATCCTCTTGCAGAGTGGCAGCAGGTCCCTCTTACAAACTTTTCTCCCAATAGCCCTACCCTCTCTTGCCCCACCTTCTTGGCACAGCCCGATGCCTGGTAGACTTGCCAAGGTGCCCCTTGGGCAGTGCCAGTTTGCCCCTTGGGCAGTGCCAGGGTTTCAGGCTGGCACTGCCTAAGGGGCACATCCCCTTACCCTGACCTCCTGGTAGGGGGCATCAATGGCCTCTCTTCCCTCAGTGGGGTTGAGTGGTCTGTTCCCCATTAGTGAGGAGCAGGAGTAAATCCCGCTGGAGGGAACCACTCCTGGTTCGGGGAGATGTTTGCGGGCCCAGAGACTTCAGTCCCGGACTTGTTAATGACATTGAAATGGAGATTCCCATATAGTAATCAGCTCTGCGCCAACTTCAGGCACAGAGCTTAAGATCCTGGAAATCTATGTTACAGAGACTGCGGAGGCTATGGTACCCAGTGGGAAGCCAGAAGAACGGCCTGCATTGCTGCCTCCTGGCCCTCTGCACTACTCCAGCAGCACAGCATGCTGGGAGAATTGCCCCCCTCTGCCTGTTCCCATGGACCTGGGCTAGAAACTTGGGTTAACTGGGAATGACTGCTTCACAATGGCTGACATATTCTTACCATGCTTGACAGCTCCAGCTAGAATTTAGCATGAAAGAGCATTCATAGGCTAAGGGCAGCAGATATGGTTCTCAGACTGAAGTCAAGTTATTACCGCTGAATAAATGATTGTCTCTACCTGTATTTTGCTAGGATCTTGGTGGATTATTGTACATTCTGGACGTTGAACTGGGAAGGACTCAGTGCATGAAGGGAGCTGAAGAAGGTCTGACATCTTGCCTCAATGCCGAAATAGTAGAAAGTTCTCAGGTAAGAGATTCTTTATCTGGAGAGGGGGGATCATTAACTGAGTTCACGTAGGAGTTTGGGGTGTGGATCTAAGTGAAGAAATGGAAACAGCAAAGAGTTTTCCCACATTCCTGAGACTTTGGTCTTCTCTTCACACCAAACACATCATAGAATCTTTACAGTGCAGTAGGAGGCCATTCGGCCCATAGAGTCTGCACCAACTACAATTCCACCCAGGCCCTATCCCCATAACCCCACATATTTACTCTGCTAGTCCCCCTGACACTAAGGAACAATTTGGCATGGCCTATCCACCTAATCTGCACATTTTTGGGCTGTGAGAGGAAACCAGTATAACCAAAGGAAACCCATGCAGACATGGGGAGAATGTGCAAACACAGGCAATGACCTGAGACCAGAATTGGACCTAGGTCCCTGGTGTTGTGAGGCAGCAATGCTAACCACTGTGACACCATACCACCCTGGTGGCAATCTGCAGTAACCACCTATCCCCTCACCTGTGCGAATGCTTTCAGTGCAAACTCAATCAGAATGACATCAGATGGAAACTGGTTTAATGCTGGATTGAGACTGGCAAGGGTGTCCGAAAGACATGCTGGTTAGGTGCATTGGCCATGCTAAGTTCTCCCTCGGTGAACCTGAACAGGCACTGGAGTGTGGTGATTAGGGGATTTTCACAGTAACTTCATTACAGTGTTAATGTAAGCCTACTTGTGACACCTAGAAATAAACTTTAAACTTAACTTCAGATAAATAGCAGTGGATATGAATTTAAAAAGCCGGGAAACACATCACCTTGTAAACTATTGATTGTCAATTAATATGTCAGACTACGTAATTAAAATAAAAATTGAGACTGACAAAGTGTCTCAGATACAATCCACAAGGAGCTATGGGAGAAGCAAGCAAATTCCTCCGGGATGCTCCAGCTCCAGCATTTACTGTTTCCAAGGTGCGGCAGAAACTGGGATTTCTGCCAAAGTAAAGCTGGCAAGCCTGGAGCAAGATTCCTAGGTCAGAGTGAAAGACAAAAATCACATTCGTCCTGGGATAAGAAGGCACCGTGGCCACCAGTCCTACTGATTCCAATTAAATCATTTATAACTGAATGGAAATTAGAAATGTTATGTTTTATTTTTGTTTTTAATTTCAGAAACTTCTCTGCCATTTTGAAGTGTTGGACACTTTTTGGAAGAATGAGAAATCCCTTCTGGAAAGTGATTGCAAACCCGTCAGCTAATAGGAGGTGAACAGTGTGTGTCGCTTGTACCACTTGGACCGAACTCCAGAAACAAGCCTGATTTCACAAGGGGGCTCTGCATCCCCCAATAGCATAATGCCACTGAGCTATCAGAAGCTCCATAATAAACATTACATTTGTCTGATTTGTTGATTTCTTTTCCATAGCTTGTTAGGATATGGCCATTTTTTTGCATAGATTTGTTACAGATTTACTGTGGAGTTTTAAATGGCCCATAATTTCTGATCTCTGAGGGATGTGCCTGGGATGGGAGTCCCCCTCTCCCCCCACCCCCTTGAAAATGCACTGGGGGATCCCCCCACCCCCCAGAAGATGCACTGTGGGATCCCCCCCACCCCCCAGGAGATGCACTGGTAATTCCCATCCCCCAGCCCTCAGAAGAGCCAATGTAAGGATTTCTGATGGGCAATTACTCTGCATTGAGAACCATCCGATCCCCTGATTTCAATCAGAAACTTTGGATGGTTCCGATTCTTTTAGCAGAGCAGTTACCCAGGGAAAGTGAGCAGAATTAAAACCACTTCTAATTCCTGGGTATCTATACTGGTATCTCGTTCCCTGACCCTCACCCTCCCCCAATGGACCCCCTCTCCAACCCTACCCCAACTACATTCCCAATCCCAACCAGCCCCCTAACTACCTTCCTGACTCCCCTCATTAGTTCATCTCCTGACCAGTCCCCCAACGACCTTCCTGATCCCCAAACACATCCTGACCCCGTGATAACCCCAACTCTACACTCCCAACTAGTCCCGATTACCCTCCCAAATCCGTGACTACAATCCCGCGTCCATCACCTCCTAATACCCCTTCAGACCCTCCCCCCCATTGCCTCATCTCCTGATTACTCCCCAGACTACCTTCCTGATTCCCAAACACATCCTGACACCCTGCCATCCCACCTCCACACCCTAACTACTCCTGAATGACTAATTCACCCCCATCCCTCACCGCCTGACTACCCTCTGACCCATCAACTTTCCTCCCCCCCACCCCCCCAGCACAGCTACTTTTCCGATGCCCAGACTACACTCCCACCACCGCCTCCCCCCCGCATCCATCCCCAACTAGCCCCTCACCCCTTCAGTCTCCTTCACTTCCCTCTGACTACCCTTTTGACCCTCCAACTGCCCACCAATGCCCCTCTCCCCTGCACACTTGGCAGGATAGCCTTTCCCTGCTCCTAATTCCTATGTTTTTGTAACAGTAACCCACCCATTTTTCTCTACACACCTGGGTGTGTCAGAAGGTCATGCCAAATTCTGGCAAGAAGTGGCCAGTTTGTGCTTTATTTCCCCGAGTGTAAAGCGAAGGGAGAAGGTGCTGTTGCCTGTAAGTCTCGATCCCATTTGCAATGCTTGTTTATGGGTCAGGTTTTCACACACAAGGAGAGGCAGGGCTCTTGCGGCTGAAGCAGGTCCGAGCCTTCGCTGACTGTTCTAACAGGATGGGAGTGGCGCCTCTTGGTCCTGATACCCAATCTGCCCACTGGACTCACCAAAGTTCAGGTGCTTTAGCACGTGCACCCAGTCCCCTCAAACCGCAGGATCTGAGAGAGACCAATCCACAAAGTCTTGTGGATGGAAACAGGTCCTCTGGGCTGGTGAGATGACCCAGCAGAAAAACTGCCTTCAAAACTGATGCCTCCTGATTGAGTTTGGTTCCTGGCCCCACACCTCATGAAGGATGTTTTGACCTTGGGGAACAGAAAATGCTGAAAAAACGCGGCTGGACTGGCAGCATCTGTGAAGACAGAAACAGAGTTAATGTTTTGACTCTTTTCCAGGACTGAAGATGGATAGAAATGTGATGGTTAAGTAGTTGGAAGGGTGGAGGTGGAGGAAGAGCAGGATAAATTGTCAGGGATAGGTCAGAGCTGAGGAGAGGTTGAAAAAGATGTCAAGGACACAAGGCAAAGGAAGTGTTAATGGTCGCATTAAGGATTAAAGAAGGTGCAGATAGTAGCGTAAAGGTAAAATAGAAGAATGCCCTAATACAGATGCTCAATGAAAGCAAAATGTTGTGATCTCCTGAAGATAGAAGATTAAGGGTCTAGTAGCGAGCCCCTTTAAGGGAGGAATTTTGGAAAGTCAAGTGTCCCAATCAGCCAATCGGGTCAAACAGTGGGAATCCTGGGGCTGACTGCGACTTTCCCCAGCAGAGTCAATCCTGGAGCTGTTGAAATCGGGAGCACATCCTAGAACTCTGTATATAGTTATCGTTGTTCTAATCAATAGTTTGTTGTTGTCCAAACCTGGTGGTCACCAATCTCTCAGGTACTAGGAAAGTCATTGGAAACCCCTTCAAATTGCTGCCGAGTAAAGAGAAAACAAGCCTCAGGCAAATCATTTGGGGTGGCATGGTAGCACAGTGGTTAGCACTGCTACTTTACAGCTCCAGGGACTTGGGTTCGATTCCCAGCTTGGGTCACTGTCTGTGTGGAGTTTGCACATTCTCCTCATGTCTCTGTGGGTTTCCTTCGGGTGCTCCGGATTCCTCCCATAGTCCAAAGATGTGCAGGTTAAGTTGATTGGCCATTCTAAATTGACTGTAGATGCATAGGTTAGAGGATTAGTGGGTAAAATGTGTAGGGATATGGGGATTGGGCCTGGGTGGGGATTGTGGTCAGTGCAGACTGGATGAGTTGAATGGCCTCTTTCTGTACTGTAGGTTTTCTATGATTTCTATGACTAATTCAAGTCAAGCCAGTCTGCGACTAGCAAGTCATCAAAATGCCTCTTCCTGGTAAATTACAGCTGTTTGATCCTAACTCGGAACATTGAGTTCAACATGCCGAACATCTGCAGTACTTTTTCCAGTCAAACAAAATATCGGTGGTGGGGGGGGAAGGAGAAGGGAAAGGTCATGCTACTTACAGCCAGTGAAGCAAAAACTAATAATTTAATCGGGAGTTTGACATCTCCAGGCGCCCCGACACAAAAACTTTCACGGAGTGAGTGGCTTTTGTAAAAGGATGTTACCATTCAAAGCCCTCGGTAACTATGCAAAGGTACAAATTTACTACCAGAGCCCCTGGAGAAGAGATAGCAGCTTTAGTGACCAGATAAAGACAAATTACAGAGCACTGTGCATATCGGCCTGCCCTTAATGGCATGTTAAGAGATTGTCTAGTGTGTGGGGTGAAGAAATTGGTGGCAAAGTCCGAGATAACCCTGAAGAAGGCGCTGGAGGATGCCCTAGCTTTGGAAAGTATAGAAAATTACAGCTTAGAGCAGAAGTTCTCAACTGCTGTGCTGCAAGTGTACTGCAGCCTGCTGTTGGAATGTTTTGGTGAGTTAGTATTGGGCAAGGCAGTGGAAAGACAGCAGCCAGCAGGCCTAGCCTGGGAGACTAACCTTGAACATCCAGTGGGACTGACTGACAGAAACCTTGTATAAAAGCAACAGAATAACCCAGATTCACCCCAACTTCCAAATGGTTAAATCAATTGATCCAAGTGTGTGGAAGCAACTCAACTCAGAGAATTAGACACACAAAAAGAAAGGTTTGCCTTTACCGGAAGTCTCTTCACTGGTGAGTGCCAACCGGCATCTCCCACCTTGGTTCTTCCAAAAAATCAGGGTGTGACTCTAAAGAAAAATGTGAACTAATTAACTGTTCAATTACTCTAACACCACAGAAACTTCAGCCCGTGTCTGGGGCTGGCTCAGTCGTTCTCATTCCCCAAGTATACTGACCTAATAATCATTGCTCAGCCCTGCAATGGCTGTTAGCAAAAGGGACCTGGTCATTTTCCCAGTTGGAGTTTCCTCAGGTTAACAGGATCGCCAAGGAGGATCCACACTCCCTTCTCACCCCTTCTCCTATTTCAAACCAAACTCCCAGGAAGAAATCTTTCCATCCCTTGGCGTGATTCTACTTTTTAATTTAAAAAAAAGTCCATTGCAAAACTGTGAGGATGAAAACGGGAAAGCGAATTGGAGATGCGAGCAGAAGATGTTGGAATTGAATGGGGCAGGGTAACCCTGATATGATGTGGAGCAGCACCTGGGTTCAAACAGGAGTCCCGCTGCATAGTCACCATTCCCCCCACCTTAAAGCAGCACAGGGCAATGGGAGCTTCTCATTTGAGTTAATACAGTTAATGGTCACCACTGGGAATTACAAAGCAGGGATTTTTAAAAATTCATTCGTAGGTCATGGGCATTGCTGGCTTGGCATTTATTTCCAGCATTTATCACCCATCCCTAGCTGCCTGAGGGCAGTTGGGAATCAACTGCATTGCTGTGGCTCTGGATTCACATGTAGGCCAGACTAGGTAAAGATGGCAGATTTCCTTCCTTAGAGGACGTTAATGAACCAGATGGGTTTTTATGACATTCGACAATGGTTTTGTGGTCATCTGTAGATTCTTAATTCCAGATTTCTTTTATTGAATTTGAATTCCACTAGCTGCCTTGGTGGGATTCGAACCTCAGAACATTAGTTGGATTAATTTCTGGATTAATAATCTGGCAACAATATCACTAGGCGATCGCCTCCCTCTTCAACTTCTGTCAGGATGTGTCCACAAATTCAGAGAAAACAAATTGTTTTTATGAAATACACAGGGGCAGAAGGAGGTGAAAATATTTTTAAACTTACTCTCCAGCATGTTCAGCAAGCCAGTGGGGAGTGCGAAGAAGTTGCTTAATATGGCAGAACAAACCAACTGAAAAAAATAATATTGGGATTCACTTCTGTGAGTTTCCACACACAAATGAGTGGCAGATCTTAACATTTGACAACAAAATTAGGTGAAAGGTCATTACATTCTCAGAGTTCTATGTAATAAAAACAAAACTTAACTCATTCTGTAAATTTAGGCACCTAGCAATGTGTCCATCCTGAAAACCAGCGTGTAGTGTGTGGGGAATGTACTGCGTGTGCCTTATCATGTGGTCACAGGGAACATGCGTGTTTGATTTGTCCATCTGATTACCATGACCCAGGCCTGCAGTCCAAATCCATGCTGATTATTGGGCCTACTTGGGGTTATGGGTTGGCAGAAAATCAGGTCTAACTGACGCTCTTTAAATCCAGTCAGCTTAAGATGGAGGCGAATTCTGGCTGCATGCAGGCTGAAGGAAAATATTGGTAATTAAGGACAAAAGATCCAGCGCAAGGCACGAAGAGGCCATCCAGGTTTTCCAATACAGCTTTGGAAGGCCTATCAAGATGAGGGGTGAGATCTTGTACTCACCTGGACACAAAGCCCGACAGGGAACACCCCCACTCCCAATCAGAATGGTGGCTCACAAGGTCAATGACAGGGCATGCTCGACATGTAGGAAAAAACTTCAATGGCCTCACCAGATTTGTCAAGATATGAACGTTACTTCACCTCAATTACTCCCTTGATGCACAGGCAGCCATGTTGGTCACAGTACCTTTGTTAAGAGGCATGCACAGGGAAGGGATTCAAATCATGTTTTAGAAGAACAACAGTGGCTGAGCAACAGAATCCCATCGTAACAGAAAAGGAGAGTGCTGGAAATACTCCAACTTGAGGCTGGAGGATATGTTTTTAGTTAGGGAAAATGAGGAAATAATGGATAGGGACAGTAACACTGAGCAGATACCAGGACCTGGGAGGAGAGACGGATGGGTCACAGTTAGGAAGAGCAAAAAGAAAAGGAGTCGTGGCACTAGGACCGCCCCAGAGGAATTACCCCGGAATATCAAGGGTGGGGTGACAGCTGGGGTAGAGAAGGCAAGGGAGGGAGATCAGAATACCTCGGAGGAAGGGAAGAGTGCAGGGTGTGAGATAGTGGTGGGGGATGGGAGAGTCAAAGGGATTGACAGGCGGTTCTGTGGGCAAAAGCGGGACTCCAGGATGGTAGTCTGCCTCCCTGGGGCAGGGGTACAGGATGTTTCAGAAAGGGTAGAGGGAATTTTGAAGGGTGGAGGGACCAAGTCTGATGTGATAGTGCACATAGGAGAGAAGGATGTAGGAACAAAGTGCAGGGGGGACATACGTAGGCAGTTCAGGGAGTTGGGGGCTAGGCTGAAATGTAGGGCCTCCAGGGTGGCGTTCTCTGGGCTGCTGCCGGTGCCTGGGGCTAGCAGGGCTAGAAATAATGAGATACTCCAACTCAATGCGTGGTTGAAGGATTGGTGTAGGGCAGAGGGTTTTAGATTCGTAGACCATTGGGAAGTCTTTATGAAAGAGGGGCAAATATATAAGAGGGATGGGGTACAGTTAACTGGGAAGGGTGTGAATATCTTAGCTGGAAGGTTAGCTGGAGTGTTTCGGCAGTGTTTAAACTAATATGGAGGGGGGGTGGGGATGTGGACGGAACTGGGATTGGGGATAGGGTAAGCCCGGAGGGTAGGAAGAAGGATCGGATTGTTTCTGAGTGTCTTCGGTGCATGTGTTTCAATGCTAGGAGTGTGACTGGCAAAACAGATGAACTGAAGGCAATAATGTTCGAAAGGAAGTTGGAAGTGGTGGCGGTGACAGAGACTTGGTTAAAGGAAGGGCAGGACTGGCAGTTGAATGTTCCTGGGTATAAGTGCTTCAGGCGTGATAGGGGTGGGTCGCTGAGAGGTGGGGGAGTGGCGTTGTTAGTTAAGGATTGCATCATAGCAGTGCAGAGGGAGGGAGGTATAGAGGATATAGGAATTGAGTCGCTTTGGGTGGAGTTGAGGAATAGGAAGGGAGATGTTACTATGTTGGGTGTGTACTACAGACCGCCCAACAGCCCGAGGGCTGTGGAAGAAGGGATAAGCAGGGACATTCTAGATAAGTGCAGGAAGAATAGGGTGGTGGTAGTGGGAGATTTTAATCTCCCCGGGGTAGACTGGAAGGTGCCGAGATCAGAGGGTGCTGACGGGGAGGAATTTGTACAGTGTGTAATGGAAGGATCCCTGGAGCAGTATGTGGATAGCCCGACCAGGGAGGGGGCTATACTGGACTTGGTTCTGGGGAATGAGCCTGGGCAGGTGGTTGACGTTGAAGTAGGAGAGCAGGTGGCTAACAGTGACCACAACTCTGTCTGGTTTAAGATATTAATGGATAAAGATGAAGCCTGTCCTAAGGGGAGGGTGTTAAACTGGGGGAGGGCTAGATACAACCGGATTAGGCAGGATCTTAAAGATACGGACTGGGGTAAGCTGCTTGATGGCAGGTCGACGCTGGGTATGTGGGAGTCTCTCAAGGGAAAACTAAAATCTTTGCAGGAAAGGCACGTGCCGGTCAAGAGGAAGGATGGGAAGGGTAGGATTAGAGAGCCGTGGGTAACTAGGGATATTGAGGACCTGGTCAGGAGGAAGAGAGAGGCGTACATTAGATCTAGGCATTTGAGGACAGAGATAGCGTTAGAAGAATACAGAGAATGTAGGAGAGAACTTAAAAGGGGCATCAGAAAGGCAAAAAGGGGCCATGAAATGGCTTTGGCGGGTAGGATTAAAGAAAATCCTAAGGCATTTTACTGCTATGTTAGAAATAAAAGGATGGTTAGAGGGAAGATTGGTCCTCTCAGGGACAGAGGAGGGGAACTATGCTTGCAGCCTGGGGGAATGGGGGAGATCCTGAATGAATACTTTGCGTCGGTATTCACGCAGGAGAGGGGCCTGATGTCTGGTGCTGTGCTTGAGGAGTTTGAGGATCCGTTGAGGGATATAGTCATCACGAGGGAAGAGGTGTTGGGACTTTTAGACAGTATAAAGGCGGATAAATCTCCGGGGCCTGATGGCATCTATCCCAGGCTGTTAAGGGAGGTGAGGGATGAAATTGCTGGGCCTCTGACGCAAATCTTTGTCTCTTCTTTGGACACAGGTGAGGTCCCAGAGGATTGGCGCATTGCAAATGTAGTACCGTTGTTTAAGAAGGGTCAGAGGGATAACCCAGGGAATTATAGGCCGGTGAGCTTGACTTCAGTTATAGGCAAGCTAATGGAGAGGATCCTCAAGGACAGGATGTATGAACATCTGGAGCGCTGCAATCTGATCAGGGATACGCAGCATGGCTTCGTTACAGGGAGGTCGTGCCTTACGAATCTAGTGGAATTTTTTGAAGAGGTGACAAAAACGGTTGACAAAGGACAAGCCGTTGATGTTGTCTATATGGATTTCAGTAAGGCGTTTGACAAGGTCCCTCATGGTAGGCTGATAGAAAAGGTGAAGGCTCATGGGATACAAGGCCAGGTATGTAGATGGGTGGAGAACTGGCTTGGGAGGAGGAGACAGCGAGTAGTAGTGGAAGGCTCCTTTTCCAATTGGAGGCCTGTCACCAGTGGTGTGCCGCAGGGCTCGGTACTTGGACCTCTTCTATTTGTGGTATATATTAATGACTTGGAAGAGGGGGTAGGTGGTGTGATCAGCAAATTTGCTGATGACACCAAGATGGTTGGATTGGCGGGTACTGAGGAGCAGTGCCTGACAATGCAACAGGACATAGACAGGCTGGTAGATTGGGCAGATAGATGGCAAATGGAATTTAATCTGGAGAAATGCGAGGTGATGCACTTTGGCCGGAATAATGTGGAGGGGAGTTATACGATAAAAGGTAGAACTATCCGGAGTATAGATACGCAGAGAGACCTGGGGGTGCAAGTGCACAAGTCCCTGAAGGTGTCGGTACAGGTGCAGAATGTGATGAGGAAAGCGTATGGTATGTTAGCCTTCATAGGAAGAGGTATAGAATATAAGAGTAGGAGTCTGATGTTGCAGTTGTATAGAACGTTGGTTAGGCCTCACTTGGAGTACTGCGTCCAGTTCTGGTCGCCGTACTACCGGAAGGATGTAGAGATCCTGGAGAGAGTGCAGAGGAGATTTACCAGGATGTTGCCTGGTATGGAAGGGCTGTCTTACGAGGAAAGATTGAATGAACTTGGGCTGTTTTCCCTTGAGAGACGTCGGCTGAGGGGGGATCTAATAGAGGTTTATAAGATTATGAAGGGGATAGATAGAGTAAATGGTGGTAAGCTTTTTCCGCTACAAGAAATGGATAGAACGAGGGGTCACGGGCTTAGGGTGAGGGGGGCTAGGTATAAGACAAATATTAGAGGGCAGTTTTTCACGCAAAGGGTAGTGGGGGTGTGGAATGCACTGCCGAGTAAGGTGGTGGAAGCAGGCACGCTAGGGTTGTTTAAGAGTCACTTAGACAGCCATATGAGCGGGCTACATATAGGGGGATATAGTAGGCCTTACTGAACATTGTAGGCTTGGGAATACGTTTTGCCTCAGGAATGTTAGTCTTTGCCTGTTTAATAATGAATTTTTTTGTCTCCACAGGCATTTAAGTCCAGCATGGGGCATGCATGCGGCAGGTTGTAGTGGGCTGCTCTTGGATGTTTCTTCGGGAGTTGCCTATTGCTTCATGTCGTTAGTGTGCTTAAACTGGACCATCTCGAGGGCAACATGACAGCTCAGAGACTATCTCTGTTGCTGTGCGGACACATGGATTTGGGCCTGTGTCTGTGGGAGTTTGCATGTTCTCCCCGTGGTTGCGTGGGTTTCCTCCGGGTGCTCCGGTTTCCTCCCACATCCCCCAAAGATGTGCTTTTAGGCTGATTGATTGGGTACTAAAATTGTCCCTAAATTGGACCTCCCTGATCCTCGCACGTTAGACGTAGACTAAAATCATGAATAGGTCACTGAGATAGTAGGACGGCGGCGCGGGCTCGTTGGGCCGAAGGGCCTGTTTCCCGTGCTGTGTTGTTCTTTGTACTCAGCAGACCCGACAGCTTCTGTGGAGAGAGAAACAGAATTAATGCTGGATCAGGTGAGAAAAGCTATGAGAAATTTGCCAGCTTCGCAGCCGACCTTTCTCATCTGATTTTACAGCACTTTGTGCAATTTCAGAGTGCAGGCAAGGATTGCCCAGCCAGCTGGAGGGGCGGGGCCTAAACGCCCCACCAATACTGGTATTCAAAGGGTGCCCTGATCTCAAAATTTAATGAAAATATTCCCCCTCACCCCGTGCCACAATGGATGTTGGGGTCCCCACTTGTGGAAGGGGACTCCCCCAGTGAAGGAGGGTAACCACATACCAATGCACCATGTTGGTGCCCCTGGGAGGCATTCCCAAGGGGCAATGTCCAGGCTGTTCCCTCAAGCCTCGGGACTCCCTCTCCATTCCATCTGGAGCTTATTTTGGGGACACCGATCCTGTATCACTCCAATCTCCCGCAGCAACCTTACAGGCTTCCTACAGAACACAACATTCCACTCTTTGCCTATGTACAAACTTTGATCTTTCGTTATACTTTCGCACTCACACTCCTGCAATGAAAAGTTTTAAGGATTATTTATTAGTGTTACAAGTAGGCTTACATTAACAGTGCAATGAAGTTACTGTGAAAATCCCCTCGTCACCACATTCCAGCGTCTGTTCGGCTACACTGAGGGAGAATTTAGCATGGCCAGTGCACCTAACCAGCCCGTCTTTCGGACTGTGGGAGGAAATCACATAGCCACAAGGAGAATGTACAGACCCCACACGGTGATCCAAGCCGGGATTCGAACCCAGATCCCTGGTGTTGTGAGACAGCAGTACTAACCACTGTGCCACTGCGCTGCCCGATGTTTTTTGCCCTGGATTGTGACTTACACCCACGACTTTCTGATTTAGAGATGAGGGTGTGACTACTGAACTGAGGCTGAACACCAACAGATCATTAATCTGTTGGGATTTATTTTCTGAGGTGTCCCATCTCAGGGTTACATCATCGCTCACGCAGATCTTAAAAACATTGACCCAACTGAACATATTTTCCATCCAGCCTCCAATCAAAGCCGAGCAACTTCAGAGGAGGAGTTCTTTCACCGGTAAATTAGTAAAGAAACATTTCAGATTCAGATAAGTAACAAAATAAAAGGCTATTATCAGATTTAAAACTGAATATTCAGTTGTTAGAATTTATGCCATTGAATACATTTAACTTTAACTTTTAATACTAATAGTAGAAAATATTAACCCTGTTTATGGGATTCTGAACTCATTGAAAGCTCTGAACTTTTTGATTAAGTAACCTAACAAGCATTTGACTTCATTTGCGTTGTTGTTCATACATTTCCTGATTTGGTTCAGTTTAATTCTGTTGATTATTTTCATGCCTCACTAACAAGCAGCCATAGGACAGAGTTTCCCTGATAATGGAACACCAGGGGCCCAGTTCAATTCTGGCCTTGGGTCACTGTCTGTGTGGAGTCTGCACATTTTCGCTGTGTCTGCGTGGATTTCCTCCAGGTGCTCTGGTTTCCTCCCACAGTCCAAAGTTGTGCAGGTTGGGTAGATTGGCCATGCTAAAATTGTCCCTTAGTGTCCCGAGATTATTGGAGTACATGCGTGGGGTTACGGGGATAGTGCAGGACGTGAACGGGGGTAAATGTTCTGTTGGAAAGTCTGTGCAGACCCAATGGGCTGAATGGCCTCCTTCTGCACAGTAGTGATTCCATCTGCCCAGGGAACACTCAGTTGCCTAGTTGAAAAGTCCGGGAAAGCTACAGAGGCCCGGTTCGTGGTTTCAATAATCCTTTAACATTGTTTGATGGTTTTCCTGGAGCGCAAGGACATGAATATGTTCAAACAGAAGGATGTAGATAAGATGTGGAAGATGTTCCTCACCTTGCATCTTACTTTCTGGGTTGCTCCCCAGCCAGAGTTGCAGGAGTGCAGTTTACCCTATGTGTCTCTGCAGCCCACCCTCTCAAACTTCAGAGATTGTGGGCATTGGAGGAAATGAAATTAAGACCACCTTCTTAAATTTTTAACAATCTCCTAAAATTATCAGATGAAATCAAGATGCCAATACATGGCCTTAAGATATTGGCAGTTATATTTCATGCAGAAAAAGCAGCAAGCCTAAGGACGGAGAACATTTTAGAATTCAGTAAAATAGGGCAAAAATTGATCAAGAGGGGAAAAATGCATAAGAGTAAAGTTGCAGGGAACACAGAAACTGACCATAACAGCTTCTGTAAATATGTGAAGAGAAAAAGATTAGTGAAGACAAATGCAGGTGCCTTAGAATCAGAAGACAGGGAGATTATAATGGTGAACATAGAAATGATCACATGCTTTGGTTCTGTCTTCATGAAAGAGGGCACAAATACCACCCAGAAAAGATCGGGAACCAAGGATTTAGTGAGAGGGCAGAACTGAAGCAAATCGTTATTAGTAAGAAAATGGTGCAGGGGAAATCAATGAGGTTAAAGGCTGACAAATCACCAAGGCCTGATAATCAAGATCTCAGAGCATTAAAGGAAGTGGCACTGGAAATATTGGATGTATTGGAGACCATCTTTCAAAATTCTATAGACTCTGAAGCAGTTCCTACAGATTAGAAGGGCAGCTACTGTAACCTCACTATTTAAAAAGGGAAGGAGAGAAAAAATAGGTAATTACAGACCAATCTGACATCAGCAGGAGGGAAGCTGCTAGAGTTTAATATAAAAGATGTGATAACAAAGCATTTGGAAAGAATTAACAGGATTGGACAAAGTCAGCATGGATCTATGAAAGGCAAATCATGCTCAACAAATCTATTAGTGTTCTTTAAGGATGTAACCAGTACAAGGGAGAACTTGTAGATATCGTATTTGGACTTTCAGAAGGCTTCCTCATAAGAGGTTAGTGGGCAAAATTAAAGCACGTGTGACAGGGATAATGTGTTGGCATAGATCAGCTGACAGACAGGAAATGTCTGGCAAAATCTAACCAAAAAGTGGCAGAATGTTGGTTCTGGCAAGTGACTCTATGGACCCCTCTCCTAATATGCCAATTGTGAGACCCCTGCCCCTGGCCCGGAGTTGAACGTATCTCTTGAACATATCTATGTCCCCTGAGGTCTCTTCAGTGCCCCCTTAGCAGTGCACACTGCGGAGGGATCTAACTGCATGAGTGCCCAACCCCAGAATCCCTTGCAGAGGTGAAGGCACCAGGTTCAAGTGTATGTAGACCTGTTGTAAATGGTGTCAGCGCGTCATCACACCAGCAGCTACTGAATATTCGATGAGAGTGCAAGTCCCACGGAGAATGCTCGCTAATCACATGCTAATGTATTAAAATGAGCTTTCTGGGGTCCTGTGGCCTTTTTCATAGCCCTCCACTGGAACTCGGAAACTCACCGATTCAAATCACCTTTTCCAAGTCTCTACATTTTGAGCATGCGCCACTGTTCTTGCGGCAGAGAGTGTGGGTTCAAAATCACCCCCAGAGAGTGGCAATAAGTGTACCTTTTTCCAAGTGGCTATCAGTGGCTGGGGTGGAACGTAAGGTAGAGTGGAATGGAGGGAGTTGTCAAAAGGGAGGGAGGGAGGGGGGAAAAGTCAGAATGTGGCAGAGTCAGAACTGGGTGTGGGGTCATAACAGGATGGTGAAGTTGGAATGGGGTGAAGTTAAAACAATGGGGCAGAGCTGGAAAAGGGGTGGAGACCTGGGGAGAGAACAACCAACAGAGACACCTGAGCGAGTGACGAAGAGGAGGGGAATTGGGCAGTGGGGGGGCAGTATTGGGGTTGGAATGAAACCCAAGCGGGGAAGATCAGAGGAGATTTGTATCAGACCTGAATCGGGAATTGGGGGTCAGAGCTCGAGTAGGATGAGAGGGGGCTGGAGTTGGAGTGGAACCTAAACCAGATAGAGGAGAGGATCAGTGTTGGACATAGACTGGGAGGAGAGTGGTGTCAGAACCAGACCCAGATGAGGGGCAGGGGAAATTGGATTGTGAGGAGGATCAGTGTTGGATCCAGACTGGGACAGTGGGGGTAGGAATCTGGCCAGGGGTAAAGTGGGTATCTGGTATCAGGCTGGGTTGAGTCAGAGCAGATCTGGTTGGGTGGAGGGAATGTGGGGGATCTCTGGGTGTTTCAGGGTGGGGATGGCATGCGGGTCCCCTGGATTGTTGGCTAGGACTGGGTGTTTAATGTCATTATTCTGAAGTTAGAAGTGCTTTTTCTCCTTCTAACTCTTTCGGAGTAACTATCAGTGTAAAGCTGGCAGAACCGTTCAAAGTTAGTGAGTTAAAACACTTGATCTATGGTTCCCAGCCCAGCATCATTGTCCAGGGGAAGTTAGCAGATCTGAACAACTGCCGAGTAAACCATTATGTGGGAACCTCCTAGAGGCATCAGAGAATTATGGCCCACTGTAGTGGGAAGCAGAAATCAGCCAGACTTACTGACCAGGAGAACCTTTCAGTTTTTGTCCTCTAGCCTCTTAAATGTTCTGTTGCACAGAGATACCAGAGGCTCCAATGCTTCTCTCTGACAGTGAATACCTAAGTTGTTCAATCATTCCACTTCATTGCTTAGGAATCATTTGATCTTTCTATTCAGTGAAATCACCATATCCATCTGGTGCAATGTATGGAACATGTTAATATGGGCTAGGGCAGTCATTGAAATCAGTGTTATTGCCTAAACAGTGTTATAAATAACAAATGGGATATTTTCCAGTCAAATAAACAATACTGCAGAATAAGTCAAATTTCCTCTGTCTGATTAGTTAGATAGTCAGGATGGGATCACCTATAGGCTGCACACAAATTAGCATTACATCATATTGCTGCTGCATCGGCCTATATTTGCAACAAATGCCGACAATGAGTGTATCATTTTGCCAGGACCTTTCTGTGAGAGTTTGGTGAATTGGTTGATGGATCTTAAAAGAGGAAAAAGATAATGCATAACTGAGGGGGAGGTTAATGTGGGGAGGGTGGAGGGTGGGATGGGCCAAAATAAAAGGTCAGGAATCAGCAGACGCACGAAAGCCATAATTTCCTTCTCAGGCACTGCATATCGGTTCAACTCCATATTCCTTCTCTGCTGCTGGTCAACCTATTTCCTGCCTGAGTCAATAATCTACCTTTAATTCCATCAGTTTCAACTTCAGTCTCTAATGAAGCCTTCATCAAATGTTTCCTGAAAGTCCATTTGAATAACATCCATGGATCTCTCTGTTGGTTCTTTAGTTATCTCTTCCAAAATTACTATCCAGTTTTTCAGGTATGATCTTCCCTTTAAAAAATTATGCTGTCCCTGTTTGATCATTTGAAAATTTTCTTGGGGTTCAGTCACACTGTCCTTGATTATAGAGTCTAGATATTTCCCCACTCCAGATGATAGATGAACTAGTCTGTAAAACCATGGTTACCCTTCCACAGCTCATAAACAACAGAGCGACATATACAATTTAAGGAGATCATTGTCATATCCAGAACAATTTGAAAGAATATACTTGAGTTATTGTAGTGATTGCTTCTTTCACAACAGAAGAGGGTCACCCGGCTTGAGGGACCAATTGGGAGAGTGGGAAATCACCCCAGGGTGGAGTGCTCTCTAGACATCTAGAAGACATGTTTTTGATTTGGTTCAATTTGATTTGATTTATTATAGTCACATTATTGGGATATAGTGAAAAGTATTGTTTCTTGTGTGCTACACAAAGCATATCATACATAGAGTACATAGCATACATACGGGAGAAGACAAGGGGAGGTTGCAGAATGTAATGTTACAGTCATAGCTAGGGTGTAGAGAAAGCTCAGCTTAATGTAAGGTGGGTCCATTCAAAAGTCTGATGGCAGCAGGGAAGAAGTTGTTCTTGAGTCAGTTGGTTCATGTCCTTAGACTTATGTATCTTTTTCCCAATGGAAGAAGGTGGAAGAGAGTATGTCCAAGGTCTGTGGGATCCTTGATTATGCTGGCTGTTTTTCCAAGGCAGTGGGAAGTGTAGACAGAGTCAGTGGATGGGAGGCTGGTTTACATGACGGACTGGACTACGTTCACAATTCTAGTAGATACACAGGGACTGGGAAACTGGTGGGCTGCTTCAGGTGGCCTGTGAGGCTGCGAGCCTCTGTACAAATACCTTTAATAAATACCTTTTATGTTGCTGATGATATCTGGGGCATGGAGCATTACATTGGCAATGAGGATGGGATAGATTATGATGACACAGTCAATCTGTGAGTATCCGGTTTTAGTTGAAGTCTGAAGAAAGGTGATACTCACCTGTGTGCCTGTTTTTGGGGGAATGGACCCAGTGAGATGTTGAGATGCCCCAGACCCTGAGGGATGTACGCAGAGTCAGAAGTTTAATAAAACACAGAGAAGAAATAAGAGAACATGGCTCTCAGAAGCAAGAATTGTGACTTTGAGTTTATATCATAGAATGGAATCATAGAATCCCTACAGTGCAGAAGGAGGCCATTCTGCCCATCGAGTCTGCACTGACAACAATCCCACCCAGATCCTATCTACGTAACCCCTCATATTTACCCAGCTAATTCCTCTAACCTATGCATCCTGGAACAATAAGGGGCAACTCAGTGTGGCCAATCAGTCTAACCTGCGCAGCTTTGGAGTGTGGGAGAAACCGGAGCATCCAGAAGAAACCCACTCAGACACAGGGTGAATGTGCAGACTCCGCACAGACAATGACCCAAGCCAGGAATTGAATCTGTGTCCCTGGAGCTGTGAGGCAGCAGTGCTAACCACTGTGTCACCATGCTTCCCCAAGACACGGTTTAAGGCAGCTAAGTTTAAATAGAGGACAAAAAATTTGCTGCAAAGCTGTTCTAAAAATTGAGGAGAGCACAGAGAGCAGCGTTTAAAGTAAAAAGGGAGAAATGCCCCAGAGAGCTCAGCCATTTCTTAAAAAGCACAGGTAAATAAAAGATTTGAAACAGGTAGGTATCCAATCCTACCAGAACCTGTGGGAGCCCGGGTGGCAGTTGTGGGGGGTCCAGGTGGTGGTGCTTGCACTGAGGGACTGTCGGGAGCGAGGTTTCGGAGAGGAGAAGACTTCAACCTGTTTAAAAGAAAATAAAGTTTTGAGAAGTTTTGAAAACAGCCCCTTGGACCTTGGAAAAGTTGGATCTCCCTGTGAAATTGACTGAACAAAGTTGAGAACATGGAGAAGCAGAGAGAGGACTGGGCTCTCCAAAGGAAAAGAAAAGTAGTAGGAATCGCCAAGAGAGCTTTCCAGTGGAAGAGAGGTTTTAACAGTTGGAAATAAGATTAAAAAGGGATCAGCCAGGATTCATGCCAAGACTGCAAAAAGGACAGGAAAAACTTTGAACCAGTAACTGATAGCTGGAACAAAAGTTGACAATACAATAATACATTTAAAACAATAATGCATTTAAATCAGTCATGCACTTAAAGTGGTAATACATTTAAGGTAGCAACTACAAAAACAGAGTACAATGGATAGGAAAGTTGGAGAAGATCCCAGAGAGGGAAACTCTCAAAAAGGTCCACACGTGATGCAAAACTTAACGCAATAAGACCACAGGGATTTTTTTCCACACAGAAGGTGGCGAGTTTCTGGAACAAGCTGCCTGAGGTAGTAGTAAAGATGGGTACAATTTTGTCTTTTAAAAAGCATTTAGAACAGATACATGGGTAAGATGGGCAAAGAGGGATATGGGCTAAATGCAGGCAATTGGGACTAGCGTAGTGGTTAAAAAAAAGGATGGACAAGTTGTGCCGAAGGGCCTGTTCCCATGCTGTAAACCTTAATGACTCTAAGAGGCAATATCTTACTCAAAGGAGGAAATGAAGACCTTGGGGAAGAAGCAAGATAAGACCTCAGAGGAGGCAATGTAAAACTCCAAAAAAAAGGGCACTGCGAGACCCTGGGAGCAGGGCACTGAAAAACACTAGATTATCAAATGAAGGGCTGTGAGAGAATTGCGGAATGAAAATAAGTCAACACTTTGCCAGAGACAGAACCGATCAAAAGTGAAGACAAAAGGGTTTGTCTGAAATTCAGATGTTTCGCTGAAGTTAAGACAAGCAGAAATGAAGGTTCCATTTATGGAATATTTATGTTCCATAAGAACATGATGGATTCACCTTGGAAGGAAAGCAGAAACAAGTAAACTGAATGAATTGCAGAGAGCAGAGTAATGGACTAAAGAATGATTGTGATTCTCTTGGACAAGGGCAAGTTATTCTGACAAAAGAGAGCTGCAGGGTTTGAGGAAGAACTCTGATGTGTTCAGTAACAGAGCGTTACGCAGACAGAAGATGTCAGTTAACTGGAAATTTCTCGCAAAGAGCTGGAAGTTGAGGTTGAAATGCTGAAGGGGTAATGTTTGCAGGAACCAAATGGGTGAAAGCAAAGCTTGTACGTGCTGAGAATGAGACTCAGAAGTTTCAGAGAGGAGGAACTATTGAACATAAAGAGGAATCAGCAAAAAGAATTAAAGCTTTAGAGAAGACACTAAAATAACAAGATGAAATGACTGAAAGCTAGCTTGAAAAGAAATTGCAAAAAAATTTACAAAGAATCATAGGACCCTGACAGTGCAGAAGGGGGCCATTCGGCTCATCGAGTCTGCACCGACAACAATCCAACCCAGGCCCTATCCCCATAGCCCCATGGATTTACCCTGCTAATCCCTGACAGTAAGGGGTAACATACCATGGCCAATCCACCTAACCCGCATATCTTTGTAGTTGACCATCTCTCCCATGTTGGAATGACTAGACTCCAAATCTTGTGTCAAGTTGGAGCAGGACTTCTCCATGCACCTTTACAGCAACAACAGGCTGTCCAGCTGCTCTGCCGATACAGGAAACATTTCACTGTGCACGCCTGTGATACACCCTGCTAGTCCTCCTGACACTAAGGTCCAATTTAGCATGGCTAATCCATCTAACCCATACATCTTTGGACTGTGGGAGGAAACCAGAGCACCCGGAGGAAACCCACGCAGACACAGAGAGAATGTGCAAACTCCACACAGACAGTGCCAGAACAAGATTGCTGAAATATTCACGTGAATAGAAAAGCACAAGAACCAATATGTTAAAGTGGTCAATGAAAGAGATGCTGAATAGAAATGCTGGGAAGAGAACTAATTTTATCACATGTCTAAACAACAACCATTCCTTCACACGTGACAGGCCATAGTTGTGAAAGAATGTCCAGACATTAAATTGTGTTGTATTGTAATGACATGGGCCCCCGTGCATGATAATGTGAGGTGCTTGGCAGAGCAAGGTTTAACACAAGAGACTGATACTGCCCATAGAATGAAATATGTCATCACATGGTCAGAGAACAAGCTAGGACAGAATGGGATAAACAGCAAGCCTGCATGGAACTGCTCCATGCATGACCATACCTGGAACTGTACATTGCTGAAGCCGACTAAAGTATTTATGTTTAAGTACAATCATCAAGGTCTCACCAATGAGGAATCACAAATTGGTTGACAATTGTCCAACTCAGAGTGTATAATGTGCAGTTGGGATCTGGGCATCAGTAACCTAGTTATTGAAGAATGTATAAAAGAGCTAAAGGGTGATTGTCCCTTTAAGGGTGAAAGAGCAGAAGAGTGCCACCTGGCTTGGGGGACCAATTGGGATTGAGAGTGGGTAATCGCCCCAGGGGCTGGATTCCTATCTTAGGCAGAAGACATCCAGAAAGGATGTAGTAGATATATAGCAACTGGGCAGCTAGGCTGCTCCAGAGTGGCCTGTGGGTCTCTTTACAAAAGTAAGTAAAGCCTTGTGAGGAGCATACATCATTAGAGTTATAATGAGAGAATATAACAGATATGGTAATGGAAAAGAGTGAGGAGTTACATTGTGAACAACAGGAGCTAGTAAAGACAGTCAAAGCGGCAGGGGTGGGGGGGGAGCAGAAAGGGGAGGAAAGGCAAAAAGGTGCCAGAATATAAAGGTTGCAGGTTGCCAATGAGAACGGGAGAAGTGGATCAATAGGAGGGGGGAGTGTCGGTGTGTATTGGTGAGAGGGGAGTGTGAGTGTGTATCAGTGAGGGGGGGGGTCAGTGTGCATTGGTGAGTGTCGAGGGGGTCAGTGTGTATCGGTGAGTGTCGGGGGGGGTCAGTGTGTATCGGTGAGTGTTGGGGGGGTCAGTGTGTATCGGTGAGTGTCGGGGGGGTCAGTGTGTATCGGTGAGTGTCGGGGGGGTCAGTGTGTATCGGTGAGTGTCGGGGGGGTCAGTGTGTATCAGTGAGTGTTGGGGGGGGGTCAGCGTGTATCGGTGAGTGTCGGGGGGGTCAGTGTGTATCGGTGAGTGTCGGGGGGGGTCAGTGTGTATCGGTCAGTGTCGGGGGGGGTCGGTGTGTACCGGTGAGTGTTGGGGGGATCGGTGTGTATCGGTGAGTGTCGGGGGGGTCAGTGTGTATCGGTGAGTGTCGGGGGGGTCAGTGTGTATCGGTGAGTGTCGGGGGGGTCAGTGTGTATCAGTGAGTGTTGGGGGGGGTCAGTGTGTATCGGTGAGTGTCGGGGGGGTCAGTGTGTATCGGTGAGTGTCGGGGGGGTCAGTGTGTATCGGTGAGTGTCGGGGGGGTCAGTGTGTATCGGTGAGTGTCGGGGGGGTCAGTGTGTATCGGTGAGTGTCGGGGGGGGTCAGTGTGTATCGGTGAGTGTCGGGGGGGTCAGTGTGTATCGGTGAGTGTCGGGGGGGTCAGTGTGTATCGGTGAGTGTCGGGGGGGTCAGTGTGTATCGGTGAGTGTCGGGGGGGTCAGTGTGTATCGGTGAGTGTCGGGGGGGTCAGTGTGTATCGGTGAGTGTCGGGGGGGTCAGTGTGTATCGGTGAGTGTCGGGGGGGTCAGTGTGTATCGGTGAGTGTCGGGGGGGTCAGTGTGTATCGGTGAGTGTCGGGGGGGTCAGTGTGTATCGGTGAGTGTCGGGGGGGTCAGTGTGTATCGGTGAGTGTCGGGGGGGTCAGTGTGTATCGGTGAGTGTCGGGGGGGTCAGTGTGTATCGGTGAGTGTCGGGGGGGTCAGTGTGTATCGGTGAGTGTCGGGGGGGTCAGTGTGTATCGGTGAGTGTTGGGGGTGTCAGTGTGTATCAGTGAGTGTTGGGGGGGGGTCAGCGTGTATCGGTGAGTGTTGGGGGGGGGTCAGCGTGTATCGGTGAGTGTCGGGGGGGTCAGTGTGTATCAGTGAGTGTTGGGGGGGTCAGTGTGTATCGGTGAGTGTCGGGGGGGGTCAGTGTGTATCGGTGAGTGTCGGGGGGGTCAGTGTGTATCGGTGAGTGTTGGGGGGGGTCAGTGTGTATCAGTGAGTGTCGGGGGGGTCAGTGTGTATCGGTGAGTGTCGGGGGGGGTCAGTGTGTATCGGTGAGTGTCGGGGGGGTCAGTGTGTATCGGTGAGTGTCGGGGGGGTCAGTGTGTATCGGTGAGTGTCGGGGGGGTCAGTGTGTATCGGTGAGTGTCGGGGGGGTCAGTGTGTATCGGTGAGTGTCGGGGGGGTCAGTGTGTATCGGTGAGTGTCGGGGGGGGTCAGCGTGTATCGGTGAGTGTCGGGGGGGTCAGTGTGTATCGGTGAGTGTCGGGGGGGTCAGTGTGTATCGGTGAGTGTCGGGGGGGTCAGTGTGTATCGGTGAGTGTCGGGGGGGTCAGTGTGTATCGGTGAGTGTCGGGGGGGGTCAGCGTGTATCGGTGAGTGTCGGGGGGGTCAGTGTGTATCGGTGAGTGTCGGGGGGGTCAGTGTGTATCGGTGAGTGTCGGGGGGGTCAGTGTGTATCGGTGAGTGTTGGGGGGGGGTCAGTGTGTATCAGTGAGTGTTGGGGGGGGGTCAGTGTGTATCGGTGAGTGTCGGGGGGGTCAGTGTGTATCGGTGAGTGTCGGGGGGGTCAGTGTGTATCGGTGAGTGTCGGGGGGGTCAGTGTGTATCGGTGAGTGTTGGGAGGGTCAGTGTGTATCAGTGAGTGTTGGGGGGGTCAGTGTGTATCGGTGAGTGTTGGGGGGGGTCAGTGTGTATCAGTGAGTGTCGGGGGGGGTCAGTGTGTATCGGTGAGTGTTGGGGGCGTCAGTGTGTATCAGTGAGTGTCGGGGGGGTCAGTGTGTATCGGTGAGTGTCGGGGGGGTCAGTGTGTATCGGTGAGTGTTGGGGGCGTCAGTGTGTATCAGTGAGTGTCGGGGGGGTCAGTGTGTATCGGTGAGTGTCGGGGGGGTCAGTGTGTATCGGTGAGTGTCGGGGGGGTCAGTGTGTATCGGTGAGTGTCGGGGGGGTCAGTGTGTATCGGTGAGTGTCGGGGGGGTCAGTGTGTATCGGTGAGTGTCGGGGGGGTCAGTGTGTATCAGTGAGTGTTGGGGGGGTCAGTGTGTATCGGTGAGTGTCGGGGGGGTCAGTGTGTATCGGTGAGTGTTGGGGGGGGTCAGTGTGTATCAGTGAGTGTCGGGGGGGTCAGTGTGTATCGGTGAGTGTTGGGGGCGTCAGTGTGTATCAGTGAGTGTTGGGGGGGTCAGTGTGTATCAGTGAGTGTTGGGGGGGTCAGTGTGTATCGGTGAGTGTTGGGGGGGGTCAGTGTGTATCAGTGAGTGTCGGGGGGGTCAGTGTGTATCGGTGAGTGTCGGGGGGGTCAGTGTGTATCGGTGAGTGTCGGGGGGGTCAGTGTGTATCGGTGAGTGTCGGGGGGGTCAGTGTGTATCGGTGAGTGTCGGGGGGGTCAGTGTGTATCGGTGAGTGTCGGGGGGGTCAGTGTGTATCGGTGAGTGTCGGGGGGGTCAGTGTGTATCGGTGAGTGTCGGGGGGGTCAGTGTGTATCGGTGAGTGTCGGGGGGGTCAGTGTGTATCGGTGAGTGTCGGGGGGGTCAGTGTGTATCGGTGAGTGTCAGGGGGGTCAGTGTGTATCGGTGAGTGTCGGGGGGGTCAGTGTGTATCGGTGAGTGTCGGGGGGGTCAGTGTGTATCAGTGAGTGTCGGGGGGGTCAGTGTGTATCGGTGAGTGTCGGGGGGGTCAGTGTGTATCAGTGAGTGTTGGGGGGGTCAGTGTGTATCGGTGAGTGTCGGGGGGGTCAGTGTGTATCGGTGAGTGTTGGGGGGGTCAGTGTGTATCAGTGAGTGTTGGGGGGTCAGTGTGTATCGGTGAGTGTCGGGGGGGTCAGTGTGTATCGGTGAGTGTCGGGGGGGTCAGTGTGTATCGGTGAGTGTTGGGGGGGTCAGTGTGTATCGGTGAGTGTTGGGGGGTTGCTTGGGGTGGAGTGTCACATTGGTTTGGTTGAACCTTTCTCTGCTGAGGGATTCACCCTGAATGAGTTGCTGCAGGAATGAATGAAGTGCATTTTTCTTCAGCACCACTGAATGACCAGAGCTGCACAGAATCCTGTGGTCACTGTTGCACAACAGAAAGCACTAATACTAATCCAGAACCTCCAAATCCTTGCCTGCTTCTCACAAAGGAGTTGGTGGGAACCAAACTAAAGGTGAATGAACTGAAGGGGAACCAGAGAGTAGGGCCAGTCAGACTCAGGAAAATCAGGCTGGCTGGGGTTGTTGATCAAAGAGGGTCTGGTGGACTGAAGTGCATTTGTTTCAATGTGAGAAGTCTAATGGTTAAGGCAGATGAACTTAGAGCTTGGTTTAATTCTTGGAACTATGATGTGGTTGCCATTACAGAGACTTGGCTAAGGGAAGGACAGGATTGGCAGCTTTACATTCCAGGATACAGATGTTTCAGGTGGGATAGAGGGGATGAAAAAGGGGTGGGAGAATTGCACTACTGGTTAAGGAGAATATCACAGCTGCACTGCGGGAGGACACCTCAGAGCACTCATACAGTGAGGCAATATGGGTAGAGCTCAGGAATAGGAAGCATGTAGTCACAATGTTGGAGGTTTACTATAAGCCTCCCAACAGCCAATGGGAGATAGAGGAACAGATATGGAGACAGATTTTGGCAAATAACAGGGTTGTTGTGGTGGGTGATTTTAACTTCCCCTATATTGACTGGGACTCAGTGCAAGGGTCATGGATTGGACAGAGATTGTAAGAAGCATCCAGGAGCACTTCTTGAAACATTTTTCAGAAAGTTCAACTAGGGAACAGGCTGCACTGCACCTGGTCTTGGGGAATGAGCCCGGTCAGGTGGTCACGTTTCAGTAGGGGAGCAGCTTGGGAACAGTGACCATAATTCAGTAAGCTTTAAGGAACTGGTGGATAATGACAAGCGCAGTTCTGAGGTGAAGGTGCTAAATTGGGAGAATGGTAATTACAACATTATTAGGCAGGAACTGAAAAATGTTGATCGGGGGCAGATGTTTGAAGGCAAATCAACATCTGGCATGTGTGAGGCTTTCAAGTGTAAATTGATAGGGATTCAGGATTGGCACATTCTCAAAAGGATGATGATAAGTATGGCAAATTTCAGGAAAGATATTGTGAGCCTAGTCAAAAAGAAAAAGGAAGCTTTTGTCAAGGTTAGAAGGCTGGGGCCTTGGGAGAAATCTTTACATTCTCACTGGCTATAGGGAAGATCCCAGAGGATTGGAGAATAGCCAATATTGTTCCTTTGTTTAAGAAGAATAGGAAGGATAATCCAGATAATTATAGTCCAGTGAGCCTTATGTCAGCGGTAGGGAAATTATCAGAGAGGATCCTTTAAGACAGGATTTACTCCCACTTGGAAATAAGTGGATGTGTTAGCAAGAGGCAACATGGCTTTGTGAAGGGGAGGTCGTGTCTCACTAACTTGATTGAGGTTTTCAAGGAAGAGACGAAGATGATTGATGAGGGTAGGGCAGCAGATATTGTTTACATGGACTTCAGTAAAGCCTTTGATAAGGTCCCTCTTGGCAGATTGGTGTAGAAGGTGAAGTCGCATGGGACCAGGGGTGAACTGGCGAGATGAATACCAGAACTGGCTCAGCCATAGAAGACAGAGGGTAGTAATGGAGGGCTGTGACAAGTGGCATTTCTCAAGAATCAGTGGTGGGATCTTTGTTATTTGTAATGTATATGAATGATTTGGAGGAAAATATAACCAGTTTGATTAGTAGGTTCATAATGGTTGGTTAAATTGCAGATAGTGATGAGGACTGTTGGAGGATACAACAGGATATAGATAGGTTGGAGGCTTGGGCAGAGATGGCAGATGGAGCTGAATCCGGACAATCTGAAGTACTGTATTTTGAAAGATCTAATACAGATAGGAAATATACATCATCAATCATCTTTGTCACTTCCTCGAAAATCTCAGTCGAGTAAATGGCAGAATCCTTAAGAGTATTGATAGGCAGAGGGATCTGGGTGTATAGGTACACAGGTCACTGAAAGTCACAATGCAGGTGGAGAAGGTAGTCAAGAAGGCATACAGCATGCTTGCCTTCATCGGCCAGGGCACTGAGTTTAAAAATTGGCAAGTCATGTTGCAACTTGTTGGAATCTTAGTTAGACCACACTTGGAATATAATGTTCAATTCTGGTTGCCACACTACCAGAAGGACGTGGAGGCTTTGGAGAGGGCACAGAAAAGATTTACCAGGATGTTGCCTGGTATGGAGGGCATTAGCTATGAGGAAAGGTCAAAGAAACTTGGTTTGTTCTCACTGGAATGATGGAGGTTGAGGGACGACCTGATAGGAGTCTATAATATTATGAAGGACATGGATAGCATGGATAGTCAGAAGCTTTTTCCATGGGTGGAAGGGTTAATTACTAAGGGGCTTAAGTTTCAGGTGCAAGGTTTAGAGATGTACGAGGCAAGTTTTTACACGAGGGTGGTGGGTGCCTGGAACCTGCTGTTGGGAGATGTAATGGAAGCAGCTACCATAGTGACTTTTAATGGGCACCTTGACAAATACATGAATAGGATGGGAATAGAGGGATATGGTCCCGGAAGGGTAGGGGGTTTTAGATCTGATGGGCAGCATGGTCGGTGCAGGCTTGGAAGACCGAAGGGCTTGTTCCTGTGCTGTAATTGTCTTTGTTCTTTGATCTAATATTCTCTCACTTGTTGACCCATTTCCCCATTTTTGCAATGATGTCATGGTGCTTTTACAAATCTAATGTTTGTCCTTGCATGCGAACAGCATCTCAAAGAGTGCAATTGTCTTCAATGTGCCAGCCTTTTTACTCAATGGTGCTTCTGTTCCTAATCCTCAAAACTGACATTTGTTATTGGGATGATGGCAGTGGTGATAGGAGGAGCAGTAAATTGGAGGAACGTACCATACCGTTTGCTGCCTTTACAATGTTCAGCTCTTTCAAACTGCAGGAATTTGCCAGCGAGATTGCAGTTGCTAATTTACAAAACTGATATCAAATGGTTAGCTCCAACGTGAACTGGTCTTGCTCCTTTTATATATTAACTCCATTATTTACACAATTGCTTTAAAGACCTTTGTTCCCAAACCCCTTTGACTCGGATACTGCGTGGGCATGTATAAAAATCATTGTGCCGACTGAAACTATTTAGTAAAGAGTTGCTGGAAATACCCTGGGGCGATGACCACCTTTGATGATCTTTTGGAGGAAGTTGGAGGATTTGGCATTTACCAAAAGACAGTTTTCTTCCTCATGTGCGTAGCGACAGCAATATTCAACTACTTGTATGTTGGGATTGTTTTTCTCGCCGTAACCCCCAACCATTGGTGCAGGAGCCCCGGGGTGGCTGAGCTGAGGGATAGGTGTGGTTGGTCACTCGAGGAAGAATGGAACTATACGTTGCCCCCTGACCAGACTGGCAGCTTCCCGTACAGTCGTTGTGAGAGATACGATGTAGACTGGAACGCCTCTTCCACCGACTGTGAAAACCCACTCTCGTTTTTCCAAAACAACTCAACCCAACTGCCGCTTACAACATGTGAGGATGGGTGGATTTTTGAGGACGGTTCGTTCCCCAGCATTGTGACAGAGGTAAGCGTGCTAGCCCAACCATTGTGGCAAACACACGTTAGCAAATTAGCGGTGACAACAAGGAAAATATTCAACAGTGAGAACCAAAGGCTGCAAGCTTTTGCAGAACGTGATTTTACTGCCTCAGCAAGGCCGAAACAATGAAACCTCATCCAAGATCGACAGATCTTCCCATTGTCCGCCTCTTGCCCGCTCCAATTCCTGTGGCAGGCAGGGCGGTAAAATTCTGGCCCTAGTAGTTAAAAGTGAGTGGCACTGGACAACCCAAAGCAGACCCCGTGAATGTGACACTGAACAAGTCACATTATCCCACATGATTCACGCAATGAAGCAGGTGTGCTCATCCGGCACAGTTCACCAAGATGCTCAAAATGCAAACCTAAATTTCAAAGTCAGGGAAAGACTTCATCAAGCACTTGTCAGCTGTCAGAGCCTGGCTTAGACATCTTCAACTCTTCATACTTAGCCAAAAATGTAATCTGTACGTCCAAGCAACATGATTTGATTTGATTTCTTATTGTCACATGTATTGTTTCTTGCGCACTATACAGAAAACGTACTGTTCATAGAGTACATAGGGGAGAAGGAAAGGAGAGGGTGCAGAATATAGTGTTACAGTCATAGTTAGGGTCTAGAGAATATATAAGGTAGGTCCATTCAAAAATCTGATGGCAGCGGGGAAGAAGCTGATCTTAAGTCTGTTGGCACATGCTGCAAGAATGTGGGTTAAGACCAGGGGAATTACTGCACATAATGGTAACATGGGCACAGGTGAGATAGACTGAGAAGTTTTCTGATGTAGTGTTCTTTCTCTGATTCCAGGACACAGACATTGAAGGACATTTGTCCAAATCTCTTGGTATCAGTATGGTTGAAACTGGGGGTGAAGTTGGGAAACATGCAAGAAGACTTTGCAGAAGTCCTGAGGCACAGACATATGAAGAAATTGTCTGGGAAGTTTAAATTTCTGATTGGCTGATTTCTGCTGTCTGCATCCTTGGCAAGTGTCTCCAATTGAGCTTGGCTCGAGCCACTTGGGCTGGACACTTAGCCAGCAGAGGCTCCACAGGTTAATCTCTGGTCTAACTCAGTCGTTAACCAGCATATCTGAACTGAGACCTGTACTGATTACCCCCATCAGGCACTGATTTGATTCAATTTACAGCACACAACAGGATTCTACATCCTACCAACATCACCCTGATCCAACCCAGCTACGCCCTCAACCCAGCTACCCGCCCCCTCAACCCAGCTACCCCCCCTCAACCCGGCTACACCCCCCTCAACTCAGCTACCCCTCCTCAACCCGGCTACACCCCCATCAACCCAGCTCACCCTCAACCTCGCTACCCACCCCAACCCGACTACACCCCCTCAACCCGGCTACACCCCCCTCAACCCGGCTACACCCCCGTCAACCCAGCTGCCCCCCCTCAACCCAGCTACCCCCCCCAACCCAGCTACCTCCCCTCAACTGAGCTATCCCCCAACCCAGCTCCCCCCCCAACCCAGCTACCCCCCAACCCGGCTACCCCCCTCAACCCAGCTGCCCCCCCTCAACCCGGCTACACCACCAACCCAGCTACCCCCCCCAAACCCAGCTACCCCCCCTCAACCCAGCTACCCCCCAACCCAGCTACCCCCCCTCAACCCGGCTACACCACCAACCCAGCTACCCCCCCCAAACCCAGCTACCTCCCCCCAACCCAGCTACCACCCCCTCAACCCAGCTATGCCCTCAACCCAGCTACCCCCCCAACCCAGCTACACCCCCCCTCAACCCGGCTACACCCCCCTCAACCCGGCTACACCCCTCCTCAACCCGGCTACACCCCCCTCAACCCGGCTACACCCCCCTCAACCCGGCTACACCCCCCTCAACCCGGCTACACCCCCCTCAACCCGGCTACACCCCCCCTCAACCCGGCTACACCCCCCTCAACCCGGCTACACCCCCCTCAACCCAGCTACACCCCCCTCAACCCGGCTACACCCCCCTCAACCCGGCTACACCCCCCTCAACCCGGCTACACCCCCCTCAACCCGGCTACACCCCCCCTCAACCCGGCTACACCCCCCTCAACCCGGCTACCCCCCTCAACCCGGCTACACCCCCCCTCAACCCGGCTACACCCCTCAACCCGGCTACACCCCCCTCAACCCGGCTACCCCCCTCAACCCGGCTACACCCCTCAACCCGGCTACACCCCCCTCAACCCGGCTACACCCCCCTCAACCCGGCTACACCCCCCCCTCAACCTGGCTAGCCCCCCCTCAACCCGGCTACACCCCCGTCAACCCAGCTCACCCTCAACCCAGCTATCCCCCCCCCAAAGCAAAGTACCCCCTCTCAACCCGGCTACCCCCCCCTCAACCCGGCTACCCCCCCTTCAACCTGGCTACCCCCCCCTCAACCCGGCTACCTCCCCCCAACCCAGCTACCTCCCCTCAACCCAGCTGCCCCCCCTCAACCCAGCTCCCCCCCCCAACCCAGCTACCTCCCCTCAACCTAGCTACACCACCAACCCAGCTCCCCCCAACCCAGCTACCCCCCCCCAACCCGGCTACCCCCCTCAACCCAGCTGCCCCCCCTCAACCCGGCTACACCACCAACCCAGCTACCCCCCCCAACCCAGCTACCCCCCCAACCCAGCTACCCCCCAACCCAGCTAACCCCCCCAACCCAGCTACCCCCCCCCCAACCCGGCTACCCCCCTCAACCCAGCTACCCCCCCCCAACCCAGCTACCCCCCCAACCCAGCTACCCCCCAACCCGGCTACCCCCCTCAACCCAGCTGCCCCCCCTCAACCCGGCTACACCACCAACCCAGCTACCCCCCCCAACCCAGCTACCTCCCTCAACCCAGCTACCCCCCTCAACCCAGCTACCCCCCTCAACCCAGCTACCCCCCAACCCAGCTGCCCCCCCTCAACCCAGCTCCCCCCCCCAACCCAGCTACCTCCCCTCAACCTAGCTACACCACCAACCCAGCTCCCCCCAACCCAGCTACCCCCCCCCAACCCGGCTACCCCCCTCAACCCAGCTGCCCCCCCTCAACCCGGCTACACCACCAACCCAGCTACCCCCCCCAACCCAGCTACCCCCCCAACCCAGCTACCCCCCCCCAACCCGGCTACCCCCCTCAACCCAGCTGCCCCCCCTCAACCCGGCTACACCACCAACCCAGCTACCCCCCCCAACCCAGCTACCCCCCAACCCAGCTACCCCCCTCAACCCAGCTACCCCCCTCAACCCAGCTACCCCCCAACCCAGCTACCTCCCCTCAACCCAGCTACCCCCCTCAACCCAGCTACCTCCCCTCAACCCAGCTACCCCCCTCAACCCAGCCACCTCCCCTCAACCCAGCTACCCCCCCATCCCAGCTACCCCCCCAACCCAGCTACCCCCCCAACCCAGCTACCCCCCTCAACCCAGCCACCTCCCCTCAACCCAGCTACCCCCCCAACCCAGCTACCCCCCCCATCCCAGCTACCCCCCCATCCCAGCTACCCCCCCATCCCAGCTACCCCCCCCATCCCAGCTACCCCCCCATCCCAGCTACCCCCCCCATCCCAGCTACCCCCCCCATCCCAGCTAACCCCCCCATCCCAGCTACCCCCCCATCCCAGCTACCCCCCCATCCCAGCTGCCCCCCCTCAACCCAGCTCCACCCTCAATCCGGCTAGAACCCCCCTCAACCCGGCTGCATCCCCCCCCAACCCGGCTACATGTCCCCAACATAACTACCCTCCAACCCACTTCTCTTGTCCACTACCCTGACCCCACTATTCCCTCACCTGACTCTTTCTCCCAACCCGACCTACCCAACTGACTAACCCACTCACTCACCCACCTACCCACCCGTTCGCCTGCCTATTCGCTCACCTAATCACTCACTTACCCACTGAAAGAAAAAGGGACAATGTCCTCACTCGCACTCTCTCGCCATTTTTCTGTGGGATTGTCTTGTCCTTATCGGAATGTAGATGTCCCAAATTGTATATTCGCAGGTTTGAAACAGACATCAGTCACCATGAAGACCGTGGAACTGAACCATTGATTGATGCAATGTTGCAGTTTTGAAATATGTTTTTTCCGTACAAATCACCTGGTCTAATCGCGGCCTCTCTTCATGCTCCATTAGTGTTTTAATTCCCTGTTGCTACCCTCAGAAGTGTTTTTTTAGCAGCAAATCTTGCACTCCAATCGCCCACTGTGTAAAGAATACATTTTGCCTAAATTCCTGTTTCACTATTTTTGTGATTGTCTTCAATTTGTGTCCTCTTGTTGACCAGTTGAAATAATTGGTCACCAATTACTTTATATAATCCATAATATACTCCATGACCTTTGTGTGGCCCCCTATTAACTTTCTTGGCTCCAGTGAAAGAATTCCTGACTGCTCAATGCTGTTTTCCTACAGTTGCCCTTTCACCTCTGGTTACATCTATGTAATTTATCCCATTCTTTTCAAACTCTTTCTACAGTCAGGTTTTTTCTTTCTCTATTTGTTGTTGACCAATCGTAATTGCCCTTAAATGAGCAGGTAAGAGTGAGCTGCCTTCTTGAACCACTGGTGTATTTACACTCAGTGCTGCTGGGGAATGGGTTCCAGGATTTTGATCCAGGGACAATGAAGGAACAGTGATATATTTCCAAGTTGGGATGGTGCGTGACTTGGAGGGGAACTTCCAGGTGGTGGTGTTCCCATGCTGCCCTCATCCTTCTAGGTAGTGGAAGGGGTGGCACGGTGGCAGAGTGGTTAGCACAGCTGCCTCACATCACCAGGGACCAGGCTTTGATTCCCAGCCAGGGTGACTGTGTTGCGTTTGCACATTCTCCCCGTGTCTGCATGGGTTTCCTCTGGGTACTCCAGTTTCCTCCCACAGTCCGTAGGATGTGCTGGTTAGGTGCATTGGCCATACTAAATTCTCCCTCAGTGTACCTGAACAGGTGCCAGAGTGTGACAACTAGGGAACTTTCACAGTAACTTCATTGCAGTGTTAAAGTAAGCCTTCTTATGACCCTAATAAATAAACTTAAAATTTAGAAGTCATGAGTTTGGAAGGTGCTGCCTAAGGAGTTTTGGCATATGGTGCACACTGCTGCCACTGTGTCAGTGGTGGAAGGAGTGAATATTTTTTGTAGATTGGGTGCTGATCAAATGGCCTGCTTCATCCTGGACTGTCTCAAGCTTCTAGAGTGTTGTTGGAGCCGCACTCATCCAGGCTAATGGAAACATACATCTGAGATAGTGGACAGGCTTTGAGGAGTCCTGAGCTGTATTACCACTGAATTCCCAGATCCTGGCCAGATCTAAGAGTCACAGTATTTATATGGCTTGTCCACTTAAGTTTTTGATCAATGGTATCCCCCAGGATGTTGATGGTGGGGACTCAGCAATGGCAATGCCATTGAATGTTAAGTGGAGATTGTTAGGTGTCTCTTTTGCATTTGTTCATCACTGAGCAGTTGGACAGTTATCAGCCCAAGTCTGAATGTTGCCCAATGAGCATGGACTGTTTCAATATCTGACGAGTTGCGAATGGTGCTGATTATTGTGAAATCAGCAGTGAACATTCCCACTTCTTAACCATAGCGTCACTGCAGTGCAGAAAGAGGCCACTCAGCCCATTGAGTCTGCACCTACTTTCTGAAAGACTATCTTACCCAGGCTATCACCTCCACCCTATCCCCATAACCCTGTGTATTTACCTAGCTAATTTCCTGTAAACTACAGATCTTGGGACAAGAAGGGGCAATTTAGTGTGACTGATCCACCTAACCTGCACATTACAAAATGTAGAGGGGCAGGTAGTATTGAGGAAGCAGCGAGCTGTAGAAGGACTTGGACAGCTAGGAGAGTGGGCAAAGAATTGGCAGGTAGAATGCAATGTGGAAAAGTGTGAGGTAATGCACTTTGGAAAGAGGAATGGAGACATAGACTATTTTCTAAATGGGAAAATGCTTAGGAAATCAGAAGCACAAAGGGACTTGGGAGTCCTTGTTCAAGGTTTCCTTAAGATTAATGTGCAGATTCATTCAGCAGTTAGGAAGGCAAATGTAATATTAGCATTCATGTTGCGAGGGCTAGAAATCAAGAGCAGGGATGTACCTTTGAGGCTGTATAAGGCTCTGATCAGAACGCATTCAGAGTATTGTGAGCAGTTTTGGGCCCCATACCTAAGCAAGGATGTGCTGGCCTTGGAAAAGGTCCAGAGGAAGTTCACAAGAATTATCCCTGGAATGAAGAGCTTGTTGTATGAGGAATAGTTGAGGACCCTGGGTCTGTACTCATTGGAGTTTAGAAGGATGAGGGGGGATCTTATTGAAACTTACAGGATCCAGCAAGGCCTGGATGGAGTGGACATGGAGAGGATTCCTTTGGTAGGAAAACTAGAATCGGACAACACAACCTCAGACTAAAGGGATGATCCTTTAAAACAGAGGAATTTCTTCAGCCAGAGAGTGGTGAATCTGTGGAACTGTTTGCCGCAGAAGGCTGTGGAGGCCAGGTCATTGAGTGTCTTTAAGACAGAAATAGAAAGACTCTTGATTAATAAGGCGATCAGGGGTTATGGGGGAAGGCAGAAGAATGGGAATGAGAAAAGAAATCAGCCATGATTGAATGGCAGAGCAGAGTCGATGGGCTGTGTAGCCTAATTCTGCTCCTATGTCTTATGGCCTTACATCTTCGGACTGTGGGAGGAAACTGGAGCACCCAGAGGAAACCTATGCAGACATGGGGAAAACATTCAAATTTTGCACAGGTGAAGTCACCCAAAACTGGAATAGAACCCGAGTCCCTGGCGCTGTGAGACAGCAATGCTAACCACTGTGCCACTGTGCCACCCTTTGCCATTGCGCCACCCATAAGATATAAGGAAGTTCATTGATGAAGCAGCTGAAGATAATTGGGACACTAAGAACATAAGAACATAAGAACATAAGAAATAGGAGCAGGAGTAGGCCATCTAGCCCTTCGAGCCTGCCCCGCCATTCAATAAGATCATGGCTGATCTGTTGTGGCTCAGTTCCACTTTCCCGCCCTCTCCCCATAACCCTTAATCCCCTCTCTTATCAAAAACCCATCAACCCGCTTCTTAAAAATATTTAGCGAGGCAGCCTCCACCACTTCAACGGGCAGAGAATTCCAGAGATTCACCACCCTTTGAGTGAAGAAGTTCCTCCTCAACTCCGTTCTAAACCGCCTCCCCTTTATCTTGAGGCTGTGCCCCCTAGTCCTACTGTCTTTTTTGAGCGGGAAGAGTCTCTCCACCTCTATCCTATCCATCCCATTTATCATCTTATACGTCTCAATGAGATCTCCCCTCATTCTTCTAAACTCTAACGAGTACAAGCCTAGTTTATTCAGCCTCTCCTCATAGCTCAATCCCCTCAACTCCGGTATCAGCCTAGTAAACCTCCTCTGCACTCCCTCCAGGGCCAAAATATCCTTGCGCAGGTGCGGCGCCCAAAACTGCACACAGTACTCCAGCTGCGGCCTCACCAATGCCCTATACAGCTGCAGCAAGACCTCCCTACTTTTATATTCAATCCCCCTCGCTATGAAGGCCAGCATCCCATTCGCCTTCCTGACCACCTGCTGCACCTGCAAGCTGGGTTTTTGCGACTCATGCACAAGGACCCCGAGGTCCCTCTGCACCGTCGCCTGCTGCAGTTTTTCGCCACGTAAGTAATAGTCCTTCCTACCATTCTTCCTACCAAAGTGGACCACCTCACACTTGCCAACATTAAATTCCATTTGCCATTTCCTGGCCCATTCGCCCAGCCTATCTAGATCCTTCTGCAGACTCTCCACACCCTCCGCACAATTTGCCTTTCCCCCAATCTTGGTGTCATCAGCAAATTTCGACACCCTGCACTCGGTTCCCTCCTCCAGATCATCTATATAAATGGTAAATAGCTGAGGCCCCAGCACCGACCCCTGGGGCACCCCACTAGTCACCAACCGCCAATCCGAATAGCACCCATTGACCCCCACTCTCTGCCTCCTATTTGACAACCAATCCTCTATCCACGCTAACACCCTACCCCCAACTCCATGTCCCCTGACCTTCTGCAATAACCTCTTGTGAGGTACCTTGTCAAACGCCTTCTGAAAATCCAGAAAGACCTACCCTGAGGAACTCCTGCAGCGATGTCCTGGAGCTGAGAAGATTAACTTCCAATCACTACAACCATCTTCCTTTGTACCAGGTATGACCCCAAGCAATGGATTCTCATTAACCTCAATCACGTCAAGGCTCCTTGATGTCACACTCGAAAAAATTCTACCTTGATATCAAGGATAATCATTCTCACCTTACCACACAAATTCAGCTCTTTGTCTATATTTACACCAAAGCTGTAATGGGAGCTGACTAACCCTGGCTGAACCCAAACTCCACGTGGGTGAGAATTGTTGATGATACCCTCCATTATTTTAATTTGTTGATGATTGAGTGTAGATTAATGGGGCTGTAACTGATTGGATTGGATTTATCCTGCTTCTTGTGTGAATCTTTATGCAACACACAAAACTATATTCCAATTCAGATCCTGTGCAAGTTTCACCTTCTCTCCTTGCTACTGCCACTGCCTCTATCATGAAACATAGTGTGGCCTATCTGCCCATCTACTTTGTTAGAAGCTGGCTATTGAAGGTTTATGAATTTTTCCTACTCTTAATTCCAAAACATATTATGTCATGGGTCAATTTCCATTTTCACAAAAGTTTAGGTAATATTCTAAGTCAGAGCCTCTACCATTTCCTCCTTAAATTTCCTTCCAGATGTAAACAATGAGGTTCTGGTGATTTTTAGATTGAAGTAACTTTCTCTTGTAATAATAACCTTCCCTATGTAAAACTTTGGAACTATAACCTCAAACCTCACCTTCTCTGTGAAAACAATGACAATTTATTTACTACCAACCATTTCCCTCATTACTCACTACCCTTTGGCTCCTTCACAATCATTGTCTCATTGGCCTTTTGTTTTTTGCTAGTTTTCTCCCCCTCATTTTCACATTTAGCCTCCCTAACCTCCCTCTTTAGCTTTGTGCTGTCTGGAACAGAAGATCCTGCTCCCAACAAAGTAATAACTGGGACCTTTAGCCCTGGATTCTGGAGTAAAAGTGTTCTTCGGTGTTGGTACTAAATGTATTCCATTTCAACTCTTTAATGTTCCCAGTGACACAGTGGCAGAGTGGATAGCACTGCTGCCTCACAGTGCCAGGGACCCAGGTTTGATTCCTGGCTTAGGTCTGTGCAGGTTTCCTCCGGGCACTCTGGTTTCCCCCTATAGTTTGAAAGACGTGCTGGTAAGGTGCATTGGCCATGCCAAATTCTTCAGTGTGCCTGAACAGGTGCCGGATTGTGGTGACTAGAGGATTTTCACAGTAACTTCATTGCAGTGTTAATGTAAGCCTACCTGTGACACTAATAAATAAAACTTTAATCATAGAATTTGTAGAATCCTACAGTGCAGAAGGAGACCATTTGGCCCATCGAATCTGCACCAACCACAATCCCATCTAGGCCCTATCCCCATAATCCCAGCATTTACCCTAGCTCATTTCCCTGACACTAAGAGCAATTTAGCATGGCCAATCCACCTAATCCACATATCTCTGGACTTTAAACTTTATAAGCGGAGCTTTTTACGAGTCTACCCAGTTCAGGATCCACAGAAAAACTTCTCAAAGGATTGGTTGATAAAGAGGCAGTTGTATTAGTAAACACAGTAAGAATTCTCACAACACCAGGTTAAAGTCCAACAGGTTTATTTGGTAGCAAATATCACTAGCTTTCGGAATGCTGCTTCTTCGTCAGGTGAATGGGAAGTTCTGATCACAGACAGGACTTATAAAGACACACATTCAGTTTACAGAAAACTGATTAGAATGCAAGTCTTTACAGCTAATCAAGTCTTAAAGGTGCAGATAATGTGAATGGAGAGAGCATTAAGCATAGATTAAAGAGATGTGTAGTGTCTCCAGACAGTACAGTAAGTGAGATTTTGCAAATCTGTTGTCCTTACCGGGTTTGGCCTACATGTGACTCCAGATCTACAGCAATGTGGCTGACTCTTAAATGTCCTCAGGGATAGGCAATAAATGTTGGCCCAGCCAGTGACGTCCACTTCCCATGCACTAAATTTTTTTAAAAAAGGAAAATTAAGTGGAACTGAACTATATAGATTCTGAAAATCCCAGGTTGAGTCCAAGGCCCATTCCAAGCTCACCGTTCTCAGCTTGATCGGGGCAACATCACACTTAACCTGAGTATATTTGAGTTAGAACATTAGCAAAGGTCCCCTATCACACAATCAATGATCTTGTTGAGTAGAGGATATGCATGGGTGTGTAATGTGCACAGTATCAGGCTTAACTGTGGCAAGAAGCAGTTCAGAAAAGTCAATGTCGGATTAATAATGTAACGTTGTCATGCTTGTTTACCCATAACACTTTTACAGTTCGGGCTTGTGTGCGCTGAGGCTTGGAAGGTGGACCTATCCCAGGCTTGTCTAAACCTGGGCTTTATGCTTGGAACAATATGCCTGGGTTTTGGAGCAGACATGTATGTATAACTCAGAACTACGCAGTCACTTTCCAATGACACATTTGATAATATCCAATTTTTTTTTCACATTTTGAAACATGAAAATGCTCCTTTGCTTTTTTGTAGATATGGTAGAAAAAAGTGCTTCCTGTTTTCCATATTTGCCACCTCGGTTGCTGGGCTGGCAGTGGCTTTTGCACCAAATTATATTTGGTTCACCATTTTCCGCACTATGCAAGGTTTGCTGAGCAAGGGTGGCTGGCTGAGTGCCTACGTCTTAAGTAAGCTTTTACATTTTTCTATTCATGATACATATTGGGGTGGCACACGGCCAGGGACCTGGATTCAATTCCAGCCTCAGGTGATTGTCTGTCTGTGTGGAGTCAGCACGTTCTCCCCGTGTCTACTCCAGTTTCCTCCCACAGTCCAACAATGTGTGGCTTAGATTAATTGGTCATGATAAATTGCACCTCATTGTTAGTGGGGGGAATAATGAGGGTAAATGCTGGGTGTTATAGGACTAGGACCTGGATAGAATTGCATTGGAGCACAATGGGCTGAATGGCCTCCTTCTGCACTGCAGCGATTCTATGATTCTCTGATTTGTCCCCACAATGATTATTTACTACCAGTAAACAATCCTCTTCACTTACTTATTGCACGGGCATCATTTTCAGTATCCCATTGGCCAAGAAACACTTTGAGATGTCCTTATGAAAGACATTATATTGAAGAACTTTTTAAAAAGTTTTTATTAGATTGGTCTCAGTTGTTGATTGTAGATGCTCCAATTTAATCAGCTACTCAACATAAGGAAGATAAGCAAGAGGAGCAGGAATAGGCTGTACATTCCCTGCAGCCTGCTCTGCCATTCAATAGGATCATTACTGACCATTGGCCTCAATTCCCATCTAATCCCTGTAACCCTTGATTGTCTTTCAAATTTGGAAATCTATCTCATCCTCAGTGTCTAAGTGTTCTCCATTCTCTCTGGAGCACTGGTCAGGGAAAACTTAGTAAAAAGTCTGACAACACCAGGTTTTAGTCCAACCGATTTATTTGATAGTAAACTCACAAGCTTTCGGGTTAGCCCCGTCATCAGGTGAATGATGAAGGGGCTAACCCAAAAGCTTGTGAGTTTACTATCAAATAAATCGGTTGGACTAAAACCTGGTGTTGTCAGACTTTTTACTGTGTTTACCCCAGTCCAACGCCGGCATATCCACATCAGGGAAAACTGACCAATCCTCTTATTGAATGGGCCATTGGAATAATCCCATTTGTTACTTGGATTTTTGGATTTAGATGAACCTGCATCATCCGAGTGTACTGGTAGACTTCTTTGGCAGGCAAAGCCAGTTATAAACCACTCAACTGCAATTCAATCATGCAGTCGACAAAGGAAGAGAGCAGTGTTTGTCATAGAAAGAGCTGGTGGCTAAAGGGTTAACGTGTGATAATTGTATCCCTGGCTTAATGTCTATGAGGCACCATCTCATACGGGACTCAGGTTCAATTCCAGCCTTGGGTGGTTGTCTGTGTGGAGTTTGCACATTCTCCCTCTGTCTGCAAGGGTTTCCTCCGGGTCTCCAGTTTCCTCCCACAGTCCAAAAAAATGTGTGGGTTAAGTGGATTGGCCATGGTAAATCGCCCCTTAGTGTTACAGAGATTAGCAGGGTAAATATGTGGAGTTATTGGGATAAAGCCTGGGTGGAATTGTTATTGTTGCAGTTTTGATGGGCCGAATGGCCTCCTTCTGCACTGTAGATATTCTATAGTTCTATGATCTGGCAAAGAATTTGCCCTTTGAGTAAAGGATTGAAATCAGTTATAACATCCAGTACCATCCACACAGTGATGTAAGAGGGGACAAACGATAATTTTCCGTCACTAATACCCTTTATTGTGAACTAAAGGAAAGGGTTGTGCCTGTGGTTTACAATCAGGTAGTCTTCACCTCAGGACTCACTCAATAAGGCAACTTGTACTCCACAAATCTCACGGGGGAGATCTATCAATGATCCCCTCTGGCCTTCGTGGCCATCATAACAACACATGACCAAGGACTACAACCTAGAGGTGAATGTATAAGGACCTGGTATGAAGTCCTCTGCATACCCACTGCAGGTATGTACATAGTCCAGTTCTGTTAATAAAGACTTCCTGGTTAATTATGCAAGCACTATCCTTCAACTGTAGCAATATATATCATGGCTCCAGCCGTAAGATCCATCATTTTTCCAATAAGGGTCGATCGATTGAAATAAAATCATAACATTCCCACAGTGCAGAAGGAGGCCATTCAGCCCATCGAGTCTGCACCGACTTTCCAACAGAGCATCTTGGCCAGGCCCACACACCCTCCCTCCCCTATCGCTGTAACCCCATGTAGTTAGCCCACTGATCCTCCTGGTTAGGAACACCCTGGGACTGATTCCCTTCTTCTCCTTTTAAACGGAAACAAAATAATCAACTAATGGACAGAACAATTTCACCCAATTGTATTAACTACTTGGATGCTAATTTGGGAAGAATTCACTACAAAGCACAAGATTTAAGTTAGAAGTTAACTTCCAATGATCTGTGCTCTTTTTTACAATGTAACTGTCTGCTGGGAACATCCTTTCCTTCAGCCTGGGGCCACCACCAGGAATGTGTCCTCAAATATAATTTAGAGTGTGTAAAGTTACAAGGAAACTTGACAAGGTGTAGGCAAAGAATTTTGTGCAGATGAGAGAAAGGGGCAGATGCATTTATATAGCACCTTTCACAGCCGCTCATAGTCTTAAAGTGCTTTACAGCCAATGAAGGACTTTTTTGCTTGTAAGTATAGTCACTGTAGGAAATGCAGCAACCTGTTTGCCCACAGTTTAGGCAGAATCTTATTGAATGGCAGAGCACTCCATGGATAACTCCTCTTGTCTCCTTCAAAACAGCGCCACCTAAGAGATTTAACATCCCACCTGAAAGATTGCATCTTTGGCAATGCAGCACTCCCTTGGTACAGCATTGGAATGTTAGCCTTGATTTATGCCTTCCAAGCTGATTGAGACTTGAACCTACTGACTCGGGGGAGAGGGGTGGTGGCACGGTGGCACTGGTTAGCACAGCTGCCTCTCAGCGCCAGAGACCCGTGTTCAATTCTGGCCTTGGGTCACTTTCTGTGTGGAGTTTGTACATTCTCTCTGTGGCTGCGTGGGTTTCCTCCTGGTTCTCCGGTTTCCTCCCACACTCCAAAGATGTACAGGTTCTGTGCATTGGCCATGCTAAATTGCTCTTTAATGTCCCAAGATGTGTAGATTATGGGGATTAGTGGGGTAAAATACCGGGGGTTATGGGGGTAGGGCCTGGGTAAGAGGCTCTGTCTCTGCACTGTAGGGATTCTGATAACAGGATGTATTGAGCTGTAGACGACACATCAGAAGCAGGAAAGAGAATAACTTTGCAGAACAGAAGGGAGTCACCCAGTGCTGATAATATTTAATATTATAAGCGAGAAAAATTGCAAAGTGATTGTATGTATACTTAACATGGATAAGCTGGCATCCAGCACTGTGAATGCTGCTGTTTGCAACATTCAGGAAGGAAGCTTGATTCTGTTGGTTCGATGCGAGGCAATAGAATCATAGAATCCTACAGCACAGAAGGAGGCCATTTGGCCCATTGAGCCTCCACTGACAACAATCCCACCCAGGTTCATCCCACATATTAACCCTGCTAATCCCCTGACACTAAGGTGAATTTAGCATAACCAATTCACCTCATCTTTGGACTGTGGGAGGAAACCCACGCAGACACGGGGAGAATGTGCAAACTCCACACAGACAGTAACCCAAACCAGGAATTGAACCCGGGTCCCTGGCGCTGTGAGGCAGCAGCGCTAACCACAGTGCCACCGTGCCGCTTGTTGCTAAATGGAATGGAAATGACCAAAGCAGGCCCTGAAAAAAGTGCTGTTTTTCAGTTACAGAAATTGTTGGAATGGAGTACAGAAGGACAGTGGGGATTGTCAACCAGATGTGTTTCAGCTTTGGGATGATACTGCTCGCTGCTGTCGCTCACCTCATCCCGGCTTGGCGCAGCCTGCAGCTGACAGCGACCATACCGAATTTCTGCTTCCTAGCCTACTATTGGTAATGTCCACCAAAGTGACCGCGATTGTTAGCTTGACTCTGGAAAACCAGCTGTGCCGTGACAACAACTGGGGTGTCTTACCTTTGCAGGTTCATGCCAGAATCTCCGAGATGGCTACTGTGTCGAAAGAAAAAGGAAGAAGCCATGAAAATTCTGCAGGAGATGGCGAAAAAGAACAAGCAGACTTTCTCGATAAATATTGAGGTGGCTAACATGGCGATTGCCCATCAAAAGTTAGACATTTCTTTTCTACCAAGGTTTTCTCCCTCCCTCCCCTTGTACTGGCATGGAAGGCCATGGGTAGCAAAAACCCTCTTGGGTGGCTATTCTTCAGGTGTGAACTTTGACCCTGAGAGTCAGCAGGCTATTTGGCCTTGCTGAGAAATGGCAGCGGTGGGTGAACCCACCACCTGCTTGGCATGAGTCATTTGGGCGTGACCAACCAGAAGCTGTGCAACATGGGTGAGGTCTCCTAACAGAATCATAGAATCCCTACAGTGCAGAAGGTGGCCATTCAGCCCATCAAACCAGCATCAGCAACTATCCCACCGAGGTCCTACCCCTGTAACCCCATGTATTCACCGGGCTAATCCTGCTGACACAAATGGGAAATACCTAAACTAAAGACATTGAAATAATTGATAGCATCCCCACCCAATCTGACAAAGACTTCCTGTTGTTTTTGATCAAATTATGTATTTAAAAGCCTAAGGAAAAAAACCAAAATACATTGTGGCCATATTGCCACCCTATTCTCCAACAGGCAAGCAGTGTTATCCCTTTTGCGATGTCTATACTGCAGCACCATCTGATTCTGAACATCTGGCAGAGTGTTTGGCTTTTTTGTAAATGATTGAAATCTGGTAGAAAGCATGCTGTAACTATTGTATGCTGTGGTCGGTGCAGACTCGATGGGCTGAATGGCCTCCTCTTTCACTGTAGGAATTCTATAATTGTAACAGCCAATCATAGAATCCCTTCTGTGCAGAAGGAGGCCATTCAGCCCATTGAGCCTGTATCGACTCCCCAACAACAATTCCACCCAGGCCCTATCCCCGTACCATCACATATTTACCTCGCTAGTCTCCCTACACATCTTTGGACAATGGGAGGAAGCTGGAACACCCAGAGGAAACCCGCGCAGACACAGGGAGAATGTGCAAATACCACACAATCACCCAAGGCTGGAATCAATCCCAGGTCCCTGGCGCTGTGAGGCTACAGTGGCCATCCGTGCCCACCCCCGTACTTTGGCTATCCCAAGGAGATGGCAACTATTACTTTAGTCCTGGGCTGATGGTTATTGTAATGTCTTCACTATGTTAGGAGTTGTACATTTTAACAGAAAAGGGAAAGGCTTGATTCAACCTATACACAACAGGTTTTATTGAAGAGCTACTCTCTGCCATGGCAGTTTACAAAACTGAGGGGCGGATGTTCCCATTCCACCTGCCATTGGAATTTTAGCAGGTGAGGGGCGGACCATGGCACGGTCTGTTTACCTTGGGCAGGACTTTCTGGTTTCGAGCGGCTCCTGCCCTGAAAGTAAAACAAATCAAATAAATCAGTTGGACTGAAACCTGGTGTTGTCAGACTTTTTACTGAAAGTAAAACAGCAGCAGCAGCCTGAGCACACCCTGCTGGCATCACCATGAAATTACATGATCAGCTTTTAAAGCAACCCGCGACCCTTTTCAAATTTATAACAGTTTTATTAGAGCTTTCCGTCTCGCGGAATTAGTTAGCAAGTGACATTTCTGAAAGTTTTAACATTTTGAGATTTTTCTTTGGGCAGACAGTTCAAATTGAGGATTGTGATCTGGAGTTGAAGAGTCCTTCACTTACAGACCTGGTTAAAACGCCACAGATGAGGAAACATACTCTGATCCTGATGTTCAACTGGTGAGATCATCTTATTACTCATATATATTAACATGAATTAGCATGCGTGCCTCGATTGTCACTGGGGAAGATTTTGAGACTTCTCAGAAAGTGGGAAAAGGCCGTACTCCCTTGGAGTTTGCCTGGAAGAGCGCTCCTGCTCAGATTTTTTGGTCATTTTTTTGCTGGAATCCATGCACAAAGCTAATTTAACCATTCAAACCGGGGCTCCTCTGACATCCAGCGACCTAGGATTCAACTAGGTAAAGCATCTGAGATGTACACGGAATCGTTCTCCATCACAGTATCTGGAGGTGGAATTTGAGGGAATGCCCTTTACAAATTGTGTGACTTCTTCCTTCAGCCACAGTTTTAACTGAGTCTTTTAGCAAAATGTTATTGTCTGTTGGTCACTGCTTGTCCATTGACTGGGTGTAATGGCTATGAGGAACTATGATGGCCAACAAGACAGATACAAATGGGTTTATTTGGGGGAAGATAATTATACACAAGATAGAGATAAGAATGCTTCCGAATTCCACAACGCCCGGGCTCCAACAGACAGAAAGCCCATTCTCTCCACTCTCAATTCATGAACATTACAGTGATTGACCCGATGGGTCATCTAGCACCACCCCCAACCAATAACTCACCCCTTAAAGGGGCAGGCTACCACACTGGGAATGAATGAGAGTCCACAGTTAATATCCAAGAGGGGCAACTTGACCCTACAGAGTTCACCCCCCCCGCTGCTTCTCCCACTAACCACAGGCATTTCATTCATTCATTGGCTCGTATGCTCATCTGAAATAAGAACTGGGAGAACATGGGCTCAGTCATAAAACCCGATGGAGATCAGAGTTTAGTACATCTGCTGTTCTAGTTCTTTCATGAAAAGCTTTCTGGCCAAGCAACAAATAAATGCATGTCTCCAGTCTCAAACAAACTATTTTACTGATGTTCAGAATTCCATCCATTCCTGAAAATTCTGCTTTCAAAATTTAATGTTCCCATCTCATCCTTGGCCCTTACTTGAACCAAGCAACCATAGAATCCCTACAGTATAGAAGGAGGCCATTCAGCTCATTGGATCTGCACTAACTCTCCAACTGTATTAAGTTTTCAGAGGTAGATGTCCCTTCACCAAAATCCCTTTATTTACAATTCCAACAGCAGTACACAGAGTGCTATCAGTCTACCTTCAGAAGTCCCAGACGAACCGACATTCTCAGTTAAATACAAAGAAAAGACTCCCTGATTGGCCCATCAATTGACTACTTAATCAGGGAGTTCATATTCCAATAGGCCAAGCTCAAAGACCTGATTGAAGTCATTACAGTAAAAAGTCTGACAACACCAGGTTTTAGTCCAACCTATTTATTTGATAATATAGGTTGGACTAAAACCTGGTGTTGTCAGACTTTTTACTGTGTTTACGCCAGTCCAACGCCGGCATACCCACATCATGAAGTCATTACACCAATTGAACATCTTATCCCAGGCCCTATCTCTGTAATCTCACGTGTTTACTTCCCTAACCTACACATCTTTGGACTAAGGGGCAATTTAGCATGGCCAATCCACCTACCCTGTACATCTTTGAACTGTGGGAGGAAACCGGAGCACCCGGAGGAAACTCACGCAGACACAGGGAGAACGTGCAAACTCCACACAGGCAGTCGCCCAAGACCAAAATTAAACCCAGGTCCCTGACGCTGTGAAGCAGCAGTGCTAACCACCATGCCACCCAATAGTTGGCATGATCCACTTCCATCATCTTTACACAAACTCACTAATCGCACACGCAGGATTGGCAGAATAATATCAGTGGGTTCAATTTATTTGAAGACTGCAACTAATATATAACTTGTTCCAGTATAGTTCAACAAACAGATCCACTCTCGGGGTTCAAAACACACAATGACTGCCACCATTACTAACAGCAGCACTCAACTACGTCTGAGACTATTGGTCACATCCTGGTTATTCAATGACATGTGTATATTATTTGCATATTCTCTTAAAGCGATATCACAACAGAATGCAGCTGATCAGCAATAGAAGTGTGGGGTGTAAAGTTGAATTGGTAAGACGGACTCTTTCTTAATGACTCTTAAGGTAGCAGAAGGGACTTTAGTGAACTTTATGAATTTTTTGTCTTAAAGAGATCAGATGTAATACGTAGAGTCAATGATGGCACAAACATAGTAGCACGGTATGTAGAGAATGAAATTCTGTTCCAGCACAGTGAAAATAAACATGGGTAACATAGTGGCACAGTGGTTAGCGCTGCTGTCTCACAGTGCCAGGGACCCAGGTCCAATTCCGGTCTCAGGTGACTGTCTGTGTGGAGGTTGCACCTTCTCTCCATGTCTGTGTTTCTTCCAGGTGCTCAGGTTTCCTCCCACAGTCCAAAGATGTGCAGGTTAGGTGGATTGGCCATGCTAAATTGACCCTCAGAGTCAGAGGGTTAGCGGAGTAAATGCATGGAGTTATGGGGATAGGGCCTGGGTAGGATTGTTATCGGTGCAGTCTCGATGGGCCAGATGGTCTCCTTCTGCACTGTAGGGAATCTATGATTCTATGGATATCTAGACATACAAATTAGTAATGTCTCAAACTCTTAAAAAGGCCATGCCCCTTGAGATTTTTCTGTACCAAACTGGAGTCACAGGAAGTATGCTGAAGGCAGACATTTAATTCTTTACTATAGATGTACGCTGATGCCTGTACGCTATTACTGTATTAAACTGATAACTGCAAGAACAATTTCAAATATGGGGTTGGTCATTAGCTTATCCAAAGCATCAGCTCATGACCGTTGCCTTTGTGGCTATTGGCTCGGCCGCTTAGCGATGAGTTAACTCAAATGTGAATCCTCTGTTTCAGGTTTTCGAGTTCTCTGGTGTACCTTGGGCTTGTCATGCGTTTGGGAATTTTGGGAGGAAACATTTACATCAATTTCTTCATCTCCGGAGTTGTGGAAATACCGGCAGCGATCATTATTATTCTACTTATTGATCGCATTGGACGTCGCTTTCCCTTTGCAGCTGGCAATTTCCTAGCCGGGGCATCCTGCGTGCTAACTGCCCTCATACCTGATGGTAAATCACTTATCGTGATCTTATATCTGAATCCAGGTCCTATGTGTCTTTATATAGTCTTCAATCTGATGTCTATGATTTAATGGTACACCTAAAAGTAACAGAACATGGAGCTTCCTCATCATTCTATCATGGTATTTTATATTGGCTGGAATTTTCTGGCCGTTCACGTCCCACCGCTGCTGTCGGCGAGAATGGAGAATTTGGCTCTCAGCCACATCCCCATTCAATGCAGCGGGACTGGAGAATCCCAGCCATGTGCAACTTTGGCCAATCCCACGCATGGTGGCGGTGGGGGGGATTAAAATTAAATTAAAATAGCTGGTCCCATGCTGTTTTGCATCCTGCTTCCTCAGCGACATGTGTATATAATTTGCATATTTTGTTCAAGTGATATCGCGACAGAATGTAGCTGATCAGTGTTAGATATATGACTTGGATTGGTAGGACAAACTTTTTCTTAATTGCTCTTAAAGGGTCAGAAGGGATTTTAGTGAACTTTATCTTTTTGGAAGTTAACAAAGTGATTTTATTTTTGTCTCAAGGTGATTAAATTTTGCAGGTGGTGTCAATGATGACACAAACATATGGGCGGCACAGTGACACTGTGGTTAGCTCTGCTGTCTCACAGCTCCTGGGTCCAGACTCCAGCCTCGGCTGATCGTCTATGTGGAGTTTGCATGTTCTCTCTGTGCCTGTGGGTTTCCTCCGGGTGCTCCAAAGATGTGCAGGTTAGGTGGATTGGCCATGCTAAATTGTCCCCTTAATGTCCAAAGATGTGTAAGTTAGGGGCATTAGCAGGTTAGATATGTGGGGTTATGGGATAGGATGGGGGGTGACCCTTGGTAAGATGCTCTGTTGGAGAGCCAGTACAGACCCGATGGGCTGAATGGCTTCCTTCTGCACTGTAAGGATTCTGGGATTCTATACAGTGTGAATAATCTTTGAGATCATGTCATACTTTCTTGCGCTCTTAAAATATATATACCCTGATAACTTACTTAAAGCTCTTAATTTAGAATTAAAACATAAATTAAATATTTTAATTTTGGTGATGCTGTAAAATGAGCAACATCAGATTGACTCCGCTTTATGCACCTGCGTTAAACAGACCTGGATATAAAGACGCAAGTTCTTTAAATGATATAAACATTTTCCACTCTCTTATACTACAAGCACTATAACATAGAAACATAGAAGATAGGAGCAGGAAGAGGCCATTTAGCCCATCAAGCCTGCTCCATCATTCTTGACGATCATGGCTGATTGTACAACTCAGTAGCCTAATCCTGCTTTCTCCCCTAACCTTTGATCCCATTCGCCCCAAGTGCTATATCCAGCTGCCTCTTGAATACATTCAATGTTTTAGCATCAACTACTTCCAATGATAATGAATTCCACAGGCAACAAATAACAAATAAGGGAAAACAAGCCTGCCAAAAAAAAGCACAGCTGAGGAATTAGTCATGAGAATATTATTCATTCATGTGAGAACATCAAAATGATTGTGCTGTGCTTTTGTTTTAAATGATCTCAGTGCTCTGAACTGAGACAGTGATCAGAGAGTACTGAATACACAAGGTGGATACTTTCTGGGATAAATATCCTGATTCCCTTCTCACAGGCTACACACATTGGGATGTTGTGCAGCAACATAATTCCATACATTAGAAAGAATGGAAAGTCAACAGGCTAAACCTGGAATTCCCAAAAATCAGTCCCAGGATTTATCGGCCCACCACTGGGAGCTCTGCATCATAGACTGAACCCGGGTATCCTTACACAATCATCACTACACAACTGCGTGGAACATTTGGGGTTTTTTTTTATATAAGTGGCGCACAATTGAACATTTTTTGCTGTGTATAAATGTCAGAAGTGAATAAATGCGAAACCCTATTACACTCAAGTAATATGCATTGCTAAAAGAATAGTATTGGAAGGAACATGCAAGTAAAATTTTCATATTTGTGTGAGAAAATACTTTTTCTTTTTCAAATCATACATTTAACTTTTTTCTAATTCAGATCTGTACTGGCTGAAAGCAGTAATCTCATCTTTGGGCAAACTAGGAATTACAGTAGCCTTTTTAATGGTCTGTTTTGTAAATACTGAGTTATATCCGACATTCTTAAGGTAGGTACAGAGTATGAATTCTTTATAAAAATGCAACAGTTAACTTTTAACAAATCTACTCAGCTACAATCGTCACTCAGTTCTGAAGAAATTGCTGTGGCAAAAATTCACGTCATATCCTGTTCTCTAACTGATAGGAACATAGGAATTAGGAGCAGAAGTAGGCAAATTCAGCCCTTCGAACCTGCTCTGCCATTCAGTCAGAACATGGCTTATCTCTCCCTGGACTCAAATCCACCTCCCCAACTGTTCCCCATATCCCCTTATTCCTTTTTAAAATTAGAAATATATCTTTCCCCTTCTTGAAACCATTCAACGGTTCAAGCTCCATCATGCTATGGAGCAACAAGTTCACAAATTCGCCACACTCTGCGAGAAGTAGTTCCTCCTCATCTCAGTGTTAAATCTACCACCTTTCAACCTAAACCTGTGACCGCTTATTCTAGATTGCCCCACAATAGGAAACATTTGGTCTACATTTACTTTATCAATCCCTTTTAAAATTTTATACACCCCGATCAGATCGCCTTTCATCATTTTAAGCACCAACGAGTATAAGCCCAAATTGTTTAACCTCTCCTCATACACCAACCCTTTCATCCCCAGAATCAAATATTGGAAATGTAAAAAAGGAAAGATCGTAATGAACAAGTTAATAGAATGACTTTCTTACCATAAGTAATCTTATCAAAATGCAGGTGTGAGTACAAGTTTAGTACATGCACCAAGGATTTTACTGAGATTATTGATGGTGGAATTGCCCCTCAGATGCATTTCCTGCATTAAAAGTATTGTTTAAGCCATGGTCAAGATCTAATGGAGCTCTTTCAACTCTTGGCCACACACATAAACACATGCACACACATATATACACACATGCATGCACACAAGCACACATATGCAGAAAAACACCTGCACACACGTGTCTAACCTGGATAAAGTTTCCATGGAAAATGTGTTATATTGTAAGCATAAATGTTGTTGGCTTCTGATTTTGGAATACGAGTTATTCGAATTGAAATAATGCCTTACCCAGGTATATAAAATGTTGATTTTCTCCAACAGAAACTTTGCTGTTTCAGTCTGCTCCACACTGTCTGACATCGGGGGGATAGTGGCACCATTCATTCTGTACAGGTTGGCAGCTATCTGGATAGAAATGCCCCTTATGGTTTTTGGTGAGTGAATTGAGTTGTATTGCAATGGGTTAATCCTCCATATTAAATGGAGCAAAGCATTCTTTTTCAGAGCAGCGCCGAATTCAGTGGACGGGATTCTCCGGCCATTCATGCCAGTGGGATTCTCTGGCTGTTCGTGCCAGTGGGATTCTCTGGCTGTTCATGCCAGTGGGATTCTCTGGCTGTTCGTGCCAGTGGGATTCTCCGGCGTTCATGCCAGTGGGATTCTCTGGCTGTTCATGCCAGTGGGATTCTCTGGCTGTTCGTGCCAGTGGGATTCTCCGGCCATTCATGCCAGTGGGATTCTCCGGCTGTTCATGCCAGTGGGATTCTCTGGCTGTTCGTGCCAGTGGGATTCTCTGGCTGTTCATGCCAGTGGGATTCTCTGGCTGTTCGTGCCAGTGGGATTCTCCGGCCATTCATGCCAGTGGGATTCTCTGGCTGTTCGTGCCAGTGGGATTCTCTGGCTGTTCATGCCAGTGGGATTCTCTGGCTGTTCGTGCCAGTGGGATTCTCCGGCTGTTCATGCCAGTGGGATTCTCTGGCTGTTCGTGCCAGTGGGATTCTCCGGCGTTCATGCCAGCGGGATTCTCCGGTCCCGTTGCAGTGATTGGGAATTTGGCTGAGAGCCAAATTCTCTGTCCTCATTTACAGTAGCGGCAGAGTGTGAATGGCTGGAGAATACCAGCCAATATGTTTTTTCTATTTGGGTAACAAGATCACAAGATAATTGCAGACAATGTCGATGAGATCATCTTAATTCCTCAATCCAAATTCACTTTGCGTTTTATCTGAGATTGAGAATCTGCTGATGACCAATGATGACAATCATTGTTGATTGTTGTATAAACCCATTTGGTTCACTAATGTCCTTCAGGGAAGAAAATCTGCCATTCTTACCTGGTCTGGCCTACATATGCCTCAAGACACATAGTTGACACTGAACTGCTCTCTGAAATATCCAGTTCAAGAGCATTTAGGGAAGGACAATAATTGCTGGCCCAGCTGCAATGCCCACATTCAGTGAATGAATGGATGGGTAGCATGGTGGCATAATGGTTAGCACTGCTGCCTCACAGCTCTAGGGATCTGGGTTCGATTCCCAGCTTGGGTCACTTTCTGTGTGGAGTTTGCACATTCTCCCGGTGTCTGCGTGGGTTTCCTTCAGGTGCTCTGGTTTCCTCCCACAGTCTGAAGATGTGCAGGTTAGGTGATTGGCCATGCTAAATTGCCCCTTAGTGTCTTTACCCTTCGGGGACTAGCTAGGGTAAATGCGTGGGGTTGTGGGGTTGTGGCCGGTGCAGACTCGATGGGCTGAATGATCTCCTTCTGCACTGTAGGATTCTATGATCCTTAAAGACTCCCCCACCTGCTACCAATACCATTACTATCTCCAGTTGTTTCTGAGAATTATGCCAGGTTTTTCTACCCTGAGTCCATTCCATTTATTGATCGTTCAGTACGATGCAAAGATTTTTGACGGCAAAGATTATCAGTTGGACTCCAGACCCTCCTCTCAGAATTTAATTCGATACATCAGTCTATTTCCTTCCCAAAACTCTTCACCTGATCTCCACATGGTCTTAATCCTCACGTTTCCCCAAAGTAGGAAGTGCCTGAGAGTAGGATTTAGCCTCCTGGCTCCTATTGAACTGTGCTTCCAAGGCTTGAATCTTGTATTCCTATTAAGTGGACTGGAACACTATTGTCTGCATATCCTGAATCAGTTAGACGGGACCCTTAATTTGTCTGAACTCCAGCGAAAATGATTCTAACCTAATCGATTTCCCCTCATACATCAGTGCTGCCATCCCCGGAATCAATAATAGTATTAAAAGCTAAAAGCAAAATACTGCGGATGCTCGGATCTGAAACAAAAACAAAAAAAATGCTGGAACATCTCAGCAGGTCTGACAGCATCTGTGGGAAGAGAATAGAGACAACTGCCGCGATTCTCCCAAAAGTGCTGAATTGGTGGGAAAACTGTTCTAGATCCTGACTGTTTTGTCAGTTCAACTTCTCATTCAAATCTCTGCACTCTGTGCACTGCAGAGATCCCAATTGTGAATCTCATTAAAAACCTGGGGCGGGTGGGTCTATTCGCGCAGAAGTCTGACAGTTCTGGGACTCTGCACATGCGCAGTGGTCCCAATCTGTCAGTTTCTCCATTTCCTGGCCAGCTCGATCACTGGCCAGTCTGGGACCCCGACAGTCCTGCCCCCCACACCCTCCGCCTCCCAATGGCCCGATCACAGCCCCCATAACAATTCCCGGGCTAGCCCTGACCCTCCCCTGCTCCAGAATGCCCCGATGTCTAGGTCCCACCTCCCAGCAGTGGTGATCCCCCCCAGTCCCCTCACTCTGGCAGACCCTGCCCCCCCGAGGAGGCAGACCCCCACTCCAGCAGACCACCACCTCCCCGTAGCAGTGACAATCCACTGACTCCCTCAGGAGGCAGGCTCCCCTGACAGATCACCCTCCCCAGCCAGCCCCAATCGCTGCCCTCCCTCCATTCCGGACCAATCCCAATGCAGAGTGGCAGTGGGACCCCCACCCCCAATGATTGCTCCCTAGGCCCCGCCCACAATAGGCCCTGCCCACTTGGATCTGCCTGATGACCGATGGGCATTGCCAAGGGGGCCCCAGGCATGGGCACTTTGCCCCTTGGGCAGTGCCAGGGGCACAGGCTGGCACTGCCAAGGTGCCCATGCCCAGGGGGCACCACCACCTCCACCGCCTGACCCCTGGGGGCCCCAATTGCCTCCCACTTCATTCTGGCAGGGTCTCCCACTAGTTCCCCGAAGGTGGGGAGCAAGCCTGAACCCTGCCGGAATGAATTATTCCTGACGGGTAGGGAGATTCAATTGGGACTGGTAAGTTCCTGATAATTACATTGAAAAGACATTTAAAACATATTAAAAACAGATTCAAATTACTTACCTGCCTTCCTGCTGGTTTCCAGCATGGTCTGGCCTGCAACTGTTCTCTTCTGGCTCTGGGAGATGCGTGTGCGTTCCCGGTGTATACACAAATCCCGGAACAAGGCTGGCAAGGTGCATCTCCCACCGTGACCCAACAGAAAAGTTGTGGGTCGGGATGGGAGAATCACAGCCAATGTTTCGAGTTTAGATGACTCCTTGTCAGAACTCTGACCAATCTGCTAAGATTTTCCAGCGTTTTCTGGTTTTGTATTACAGGCTAATATTGATCCTGAGTCGGTGTTAATAGCAGAGTAAAGGTCAGCACTGCCTGAAAGCAAAGTAGCAGAATGTGTTAATAGCAGAAAAAGGGTGAGTGCTGTCTGAATTTGACGTTGTTGGATTCAGTGTTGAGTCCAGAAGGCTGTAAGGTGTTCAATTAGAAGAAGCTTGTGTTGGGCATCGCTGGAACATTGTAGCAGGCTGAGGACAGAGATGTGAGTACGAAAGCAAGTTAACGCTGGACACAACTTATGTGGAGGGGACAACAGACAGCGCATCAGAACTGTGTGTAGATAGATATAGAAATGTGTCATTATCCATATGGCCAAAAAAGATGGCCACCAACACAAATGGTTGAGATAATGCGGGGCATGCGTGTGTACTGCTGTGGTCTTGTCTACTTAATTCCCCAGCTCAAACTGATGGATGTGAATTTGTCCTTGCATGCTGCAGTTCCCATGGTTTATCAGCAGATGGCAACCATGAGACATCACTATCTATTTCTGCTTCAATGCCTGCCACTGCCATCACAACACTGACCACCAGCATTCAGGGGTCAGTTGTGGTCATTTCTGTCGGGCTTGGTGTATACACAGTTCTGCTGTCAATATGAGGAGAGTAAGAAATCTCACAACATCAGGTTAATGTCCGCTAGGTTTATTTGATAGCACAAGCCACAAGCTTTCGGAGTGCTGCTCCTTCATCAAGTGAGTGGGAGTTGTGTTCATAAACAGGGCATATGTAGACACAAACTCAATTTACAAGGTAATGGTTGGAATGCAAGTCTTTACAAATAATCAAGTCCCGAAGGTACAGACAATGTGAGTGGAGAGAGGGTTAAGCAAAGGTTAAAGAGATGTGTATTGTCTCCAGACAGGACAGTTAGTGAGATTTTGCAAGCCCAGGCAAGTCGCAGGGGTTACAGATAGTGTGACGGCCTTCAGGAGAACAGTGACCACAACACCACACAACCCTGCCACAGCAGCCTCTGCAAGACATGCCGGATCATCGACACAGATGCCATCATCTCACATGAGAACACCATCCACCAGGTACACGACACATACTCTTGCAACTTAGCCAACATTATACACTGCAGGAAAGGATGCTCCAAGAAATGGTACACTGGGGAGACTATGCAGACGCTACAACAACAGATGAATGAACACCACTCAACAATCACCAGGCAAGACTGTTCCCTTCCTGTTGGCGAACACTTCAGTGGTCACGGGCATTCAGCCTCTGATCTTTGGGTAAGCATTCTCCAAGGTGGCCTTCACGACACACAACAGCGCAGAGTCGCTGTGCAGAGACTGATAGCCAAGTTCTGCACACGAGGACGGTCTCAAAAGGGATCTTGGGTTCATGTCACACTATCTGTAACCCCCATGACTTGCCTGAACTTGCAAAATCTCACTAACTGTCCTGTCTGGAGACAATACACATCTCTTTAACCTGTGCTTAACCCTCTCTCCATTCACATTGTCTGTACCTTTAAGACTTGATTACCTGTAAAGACTCGCATTCCAACCATTATTTTGTAAATTGAGTTTGTGTCTGTATACGCCCAGTTTGTGAACAGAACTCCCACCCACCTGATGAAGGAGCAGCGCTCTGAAAGCTTGTGGTCTGTGCTGCCAAATAATCTTAATGGACTTTAACCTGGTGTTGTGAGATTTCTTACTGTGCTTAGCCCAGTCCAACACCGGCATCTCATATCATGTCAATATGAGGGCCAGCTAAGGAAAACCTTACATTCTGTTCTAATCCTGCTATCACTAGAGGCTCATTAGCTGCTGCACTCTGCTGTAACGCTGCAGAATAAAGGAAAGTTTATTTATAGTCGCAAATAGGCCTTACATTCACATTGCAATGAAGTTATTGTGAAAATCCCTTAGTTAAGTATTATAGTCGCTCCTGCTGTGTGATCTGACACTCAAACCAACACCCACAGCTCTTTAATGTGTTGCTCAGAGCTCCCACAGTGTTAGTGGCAGAACATAGTCTTCAGCTATTAAGTTTAAAATTTATTTACTGGTGTCACAAGTAGGCTTCCATTCACACTGCAATGAAGTTACTGTGAAAATCCTCTAGTCACCACATTCCAGCGCCTGTTTGGGTACACTGAGGGAGAATTTAACATGGCCAATGCACCTATCCAGTATGTCTTTCAGACTGTGTGAGGAAACTGGAGCACCCGGAGGAAACCCATGCAGACACAAGGAGACAGTGCAGACTCCGTGCTGACAGTGACCCAAGCTGGAAATTGAACCCGGGTCCCTGGCACTGTGAGGCAGCAGTGCTAACCATTGTGCCACTGTACTACCCACAGCGCAGGCCACAGGGCTGTCACTTACTGTGCTTCAAAACTCAGAATACCCATCTCCACCTTATCCATGTTGTTCAGCCTACTGAAGGTTTGCAGCCATGGCTCTTATGGAGTATTTTCTGTTGTTATATAGTCCTCAGATAGAATCAGCACTGCAGCCACGTGTCCCGGGTTTGCAGACAGCCTGGTTCATTTGATGTACTGGAATGTGATCTAAAAGAGTTGTTGCCATTGCCAGTTGTGCCATCAAAAGCAATATACACTGGGGACAGAATTCCACTGTCCTTAAAATGGGCATGAGGTTCACACTGTGGAATTAACCTGTGTTTGTCCTTTCCAGCGCAAGCAGCAATGTAAACTTTGTGCATGGTTGCTGCATGTAGCTCAGCACAAAACACCCTAAAGAGTGGCTGCACACCACAGAAAGGGGCCCAAGTCGTGACCAGGCTATAAGCATCATTTGGGGTGGTCTTCTGAAACAGTGGGTAGTGCCCCTGCTTCAGAGCCAGAAGCTCCAGGTCCAAATCTCACCCCAAGACTTGCTGGTCAAGGAAGGTGCATTCATAAGGTAGTGAAACAGATCAGCCTGCAGATCCTTCCAAACATGCCAATAGCTGGTGCAAGAATGGGGCAGACTCCTGGTCAGTCTCACTTGATATGGACTGGTGCCCCTCAAGCCCCCAGTGACAGAGTAGCAACCTGTTCCAGGAATTACTGGCTATGGAAACAGAGGAAAGCCTGCCTTAGTACACAGCTAGGTACGGGAAGAGAATTGGAGTAACGTCACTTCTGAGCCCACCAGACCGAATGTGCAAAGGCATTGGGAGCAGATAGCCATGGGCGGCACCATGATTAGCACTGCTTCCTCACAGCGCCACAGATCCCGATTCAATTACCAGCTTGGGTCACTGTCTGTGTGGAGTTTGCACTTTCTCCCCATGTCTGCATGGGTTTCTTCTGTGTGCTCCAGTTTCCTCCCACAGTCCAAAGATGTGTGGGTTAGGTTGATTGACCATGCTAAATTGACTGTAGTGTCAAGGGGTTAGCAGGGTAAATATGTGGAGTTATAGGATTTGGGTTGGATTGTGGTCAGTGCAGGCTCAATGGGCCAAATGGCCTCCTGCAGGATTCTATGATTCTATGGTGGTCGACGCAGGATTCAAAATCCAAGGTGTTGGCCACAGTAACTGCAGAAAGTTCAATCACATCACATGAATGGTCAAGGTCAGCGAATTTAACTTCAAATGTCAGATCCAACCATTAGCCTCTCTGGCCTGCTCAATGCACCATAGTTAGCAACAATCTCCATCAGTCAGAACTCCTACCTAGTATTCATATTCCTCACACACTTCAGACTGCCACTAAGCTCACACCCACATCTCACAACTTGCACTCACTGTACGAAGATGATGGCCCTATCACCCAAATCCATCCTCACTGACAGATTGCCTGCCTTTTGCAGGACAAGGTGGCAAATCAGCAGGTCAGGGCTCGGGCACGGCTGCGTGTCCTTATCACCGTGTCAGACACAGTGCTCACCATCATCGGAGCGTCCACAGCTGATGCCATAGCTAGCAGTGAAGCTGAAACCATAGACCATTACCCTCATATCTAATCCTCCTCCTCACATCCCCACTTCCACCTTGTCCCAGAATCTTTTCTATTTCTATGCTTCCGATGGGCAGTTCTTTCTTTCCTCATTCCCCTCATCACAACCCTGCCCTGTGTCTTTCTACTTTCAGATACCCAAGGACTGCAACCTGGTCCAGCAGTGATGGAAGAGCAAGCAGATAGTGATGATGGAGAAATATTGTCACTCGATTCTACACTTCCAGCTCCAATCTATCACCGCACCTCATTTAGAGTCTAGTGCAGCATCTGCTGGTGTTTCAGTCAGGGCAGGGGGGAGAATGGTGCAGGTAGAAGCTAGCAGGAGAAGGAGGAGAACATAAACGTACTGGAAACCCCTCTAGAATGGTTCATGCAGCGAACACACTGCTTCAGCACCCTATTGCTCAATCACCTTTCATTGTATCTAGGTGGCTGCCCATGTACGCATGGATTGCCCACTGAAGTCATGTCTTGTGTCATCAGAAGAGCGCTCTTGTTGCCCCGTAGCCACTCCCTGGGCGTACCAAATACCGACGGACAATGTTGCAGAATGAAACCATCCTGGCTGCTGCCAGGATAATGGGCGTAGACATACATGATTCTCTGTGTATAATCGTGTTCACTCACCAACTGGGCATTGAGGGAGTGGAACCCTTTCATAGTTACAGTGCATCTTAGGGATTATATAAAGCACCCACAAAGTGATCAGTACACAGCCAATGGCACCCAACACAATGGGAGACCTGTGACCCTTGAGAAGCCATAAGCACACTCCTTCTGTGTCTTTCTAGCCTTGGAGAAAATGAATGTATTCAGCACTCCTAGAATATAGAGTCTCAGTGACCCTCCTTATGCACCAGTGCAGAACAAAATGCGAGATGTTACAGATATCACCTATTCTAGCCTGGTAACAGCCCAATATAATAATGTTCATGGCCATCTTTACAGTCACAGTCACTGGTAATGGTGTCTCACCCCTCTCTAAGGTTGAAGATGTGGTTGCATAAGTTACTGATTTCAGTGAGGACGTCCTTTCATAAGTGTGGACACATGATTCACTGTTTCTTGCTGGGATGTTTCCTGGGTGAATATGACCTCTTGCTAAGGATCCTCTTCCCCCCTCCATCTTCCAGCAGCTTATTCTACTCAGTGCCACCTCTGCTCATCCTCCCTGCCAAGGGGAATGGACATTATAACACCAAGTCTGGGAGATGCAGTATTCTTTAAGGCTGGTCAAATTCCTTAGCAAGGTGCCGCGCCAACCACTGTAGATTTCAGCAACTTCAAAGAATGCAAGGAACTGCCAAAAACTTTTACCATTGCAATAGAAGTCATCAATAGAAGTTCATCAACATCTTATCTGTAGGCAGTAGAACTGGTGAGGGGTTCTTCCTGCTGCTTGGCACATGTTCAGTTGTGCGTGTTGCCCAATGGACACTAATGTTGAGTCAAAACTGTACTCTTGGCATAGAAAAACCAGGTGCTAAGAGGACAAATTTTGTAGCCAGTATTTTGAAAATGCATTTTAAAATATCAGCCTGCTTTTTGATGGAGTAAGTTAGAAGAACATCATCAGTGTTCATATACATTGTTCCCATTCATTTACAGGGGTGATTGCTTTGATTGCTGGTGGCCTTGTCTTGCTTCTACCTGAAACTATGGGGGTGACCTTACCAGAGACCATTGAAGAGGCAGAAAACATTGGACAGTACGTAAAGTGTGAATGGCTTGTGCAGCTAGTCTTAAGCTTGGAGGTGGATAAACTTTGCCGTAATAGATAATGGGTAAAACACACTCACAGAATGGTTACAGCACAGAAGGAGGCCATTCAGCCCATCATGTCTGCACCAACTCATTACGAATGAGCAATTCACCAGCTGCCACTCTCCCACCTTCTTCCAGTAACCCTGCAGTCATGGTCTACTTCCTCCTTGAATACTGTAGTTGAACCTGCTCCCACTACACTTCCCGGCAATGCATTAATTAAGCCCAGAATACTATATGCTTTATTAACTGTTCTCTCAACTTGTCCTGCCACCTTCAACAGTTTATGCACATCTACATCCAGATCTCTCTGCTCCCACACCTCCTTTTGAGTTATATCCCTTATATTGTCTCTCCTCATTTTTCCTACCAAAATGAATCACTTGATATTTCTCTGCATTGAACTTCATCTACCCAAGCCACCAACTTGTCAACGTCCTTTTGAAACTCCACGCTGTGCTTTTCACAGCTCACAATGCTTCCAAGTTTTGCATCATTCACAAGATTTGAAATTATCCCCGGCACACCAAGATCTAGCTCATTAACACATGTCAAGAAAAGCAATAGTCCCAACACCGACCCTGGAGAACTCCACTACTAACCTTCCTCCAACCCAAAAAACACCTATTAACCATCACTCTGTTTCCCTTTACTCAGCCAATTTTGTAACCATGTTGCCCCTCTCCCTTTTATTCCATCAGCTATGACTTTCATCAGAAGTCTGTTGTGTGGCACTGTATCAAATGCCTTTTGGAAGTCTATGTACACCACATTAACAGAATTACCCTCATCAACCCTCTCTGTTAACTCTTCAAAAAACTCCAACAACTCAGTTCATCATGGTTTTCCCTTAAGACATTCACGCTGGCTTCCTTTACTTAACCCACACTGACCACGTGACTAATGATTTTGTCCTGAATTATTGGGCCCGATTCTCCCATTGCGACCAGCGAATGTTCAGGCGGGTTGGGTTGGGAGATGTGCGTGTCGGCCATTTCGCGGGTTCCTCACCAGCTTTTACGACCCACGCGCATCTCCCAACCAGAAGAAAATGGCACCACAGGGAATGCGCAGAAGTCTGGTGGGAAGTAGATAAGTCATTTGAATATGTTTTAAATATATTTTAAATGCAATCTAAACGTGATTATCGGGCCCAGCAAATTCCATGCCAGGCCCGATAGCGCCTCTTACCCTGCCAGGAGTACTTCATTTCGGCAGGGTTTAGAAAAACTCCCCACATTTGGGGAACTAGCAGGAGACTCCGCTGAAGTAAAGAGGGGGCAATTGGGGCCTCCCCAAGGGGTCACATGGTGGGGGGTGGTGCCCTCCCTGGGCATTGGCGCCCTGGCAGTTCTAGCCTGTGCCCCTGGCACTGTCCAACAGGCAAAGTGCTCATGTCCAGGGGACACCTTGGCACTGTCCAGCAGATATCGGGCAATGCCAAAGGGTGGGGCCTATTGTGGGTGGGGCTCAGGGGTGATTGATGGGGGTGGGGGAGGTCACGCTGACACTCTGCATTGGGATCAGTCTGGGCTGGACGGAGGCCAGCGATTGGAGCAATCGCGGGGTGGTGGGGTGGTGGTCTGCTGTGGGAGGGGGGAGACGCTGCCTTCTTGGGGGCTGGTCAGTGGAGGAGGGGTGGTCTGCTGGTGTGAGAGGGACGGAGTGATTGCCACTGCTGGGGAGGTGTGCCGGACATCAGGGCACTCTGGAACAGGAGGTGTCAGGGCTGACCTGGGAATTGTCGTGGGGGCCACGATTGGGCGATGGGGGGTGTTGGAGGGGCAGCACTGTGGTGGTCCCGTGCTGGCCAACAATCAAGCTGGCCAGCAAATGGGGAGACTGACAGATCGGGGCCACTGCGCACGTGCAGAGTTTCAGATCTGTCGGACTCCAGTGTGCATAGGCCCCCCCTCCACTGGGTTTTTAATGAGATTCCCAGTTGGGACTTCTGCAGTGCAGAGAATGCGGAGATTTAGGTCTAAAGCTGCATTGATAAAAACAGTCATGATGTAGAAGAGTTTTCCCACCAATTCAGCTCTTTTGGGAGAATCACTCCTATTGTTTCTAGAAGTTTCCCCACCACTGAAGTTAAACTGACTGTTGCTGGGCTTATTTTCATACCCTTTTTGAACAAGAGTGTCACGTTTGCAATCATCCAGCCCTCTGGGACCATTCCTGATGGCCGGGCCCTCTGTAAATTCCACTCTCACTTCCTCACTATTCCTGGATGTATCTCGTCCAGCCCATGTGCCTTAATAACATTAAGTTCAGACAGCCGCTCCAATATCTCCTCCTGCTTAATTTTAAAGCTTTTAATAACAAAAGTTTCCTCGTTCCTCCAGAGAGAAGAAAACAGCCCCAAAGATGAATTATGAGCTGTGTGCTCTCCATTCTCCAGGAGAACCAAGTAACAACAAGGAACCAGCTTCAGAGAAGATGATCACTTCTTGAATTAGATTAAAATGTTGGAAACAAGTATTAACTATATTTAATAGTCTTTAATAATCTATACACAACTTTAAATGCACTTCATAGTCTGCTAAAATTTCATGCAATTCAGTTTTATTGTAATCAAAGAAGTTAGGGATTAAAGATTTATGATTATGGCTCACTCTACATGTTAAGCGTGTGTGGATGTATAAGTGATACTTGCTTTGCTACCTCAGTCCACACACTGTGTAATAAGAATATCTGTGAAATTCTCATGGCTTGGTTACATTTTTGGACTGAAGAAGGAATACCCGTAATTGGTTTCTACTTGTCAGAAGGTCAAGTGTTTTCTAAATTCAGTGACTCCGCAGTCAATTACCAGAATGATAGGGAGTGGGATAGCTTGGTCTTGGGTTTGGACATAGCTTGGTACAACATTGAGGGTTGAAGGGCCTGTACTGTGCTGTACTGTTTTATGTTCTATGTTTAATATTACTGTAAAATCTGGAAGTTTCACTAAAAGACACTTTCCAATATGAATCTCACTCCATCTCCTTCTCTGACACTCTAAACTATGGCTTTGTCACTGAGCTTACATCCTTTTCATCCCCATCACTGCTGCTACATCTCCTTTTTGTGGGCCTTAATTAGATTTATAAATTGATGCTTTGACTTGATTTGATTTATTATTATCACATGCACTGGAATACAGTGAAAAGCATTTTGTTCTTGCGTATAAGATAACACATACTGTACATGAGGAAGAAGGAAAGGAGAGAGTATAGAGTGTAGTGTTACAGTCATAGCTATGGTGTAGAGAAAGATCAACTTAATGCGAGTTAGGTCCATTCAAAAGTCTGACTGCAGCAGGGAAGAAGCTGTCCTTGAGTCGGTTGGTACGTGACCTCAGACTTTTGTATCTTTTTCCCGATGGAAGAAGATAGAAGCGAGTATGTCTGGGGTGTGGGGGGCTGACAACTATGCTTCGGAGCTTGTACTGAGATCAACAGATTTTTGTAAGCTATTCAGCCCATTGGGCCTACTCCCTCCAGTTCCTATTATTATGGTCGATCATCCACTTCGATCCTTGTATTAAGTTGATCTTTCTCTATATCCTAGTTATGACCCTAGGGTCCATTCTAAAGCAGGGAAGAAGCTGTTCTTGAATTGGTTGGTACGTCTCCTCAGACTTTTCATGCTTGTCTGTGTTTCTGCACCTTGTGCTCACAAGGTGAGGCACTCAGACAAGAAAGAATGGGCAATTGCTTTTGCTGATTTTTGGGGCAACCTGTTAGGGGCACCTGGCTGTGAGTCTTCAGTAATTCCAATGTGAAAGAGGAGACTCCATGAGGTTCATTTTAACATCCCCACATTGGGGAAGAAAGAATCTTGGGGGGAGGGGGAGAACATAAGAACATAAGAAATAGGAGCAGGAGTAGGCCACCTAGGCCTTCGAGCCTGCCCCGCCATTCAATAAGATCATGGCTGATCTGTCGTGTCTCAGTTCCACATTCCCGCCCTCTCCCCATAACCCTAAATCCCCTTGCCTATCAACCCGCGTCTTAAATATATTTAGCGAGGCAGCCTCCACCACTTCAACGGGCAGAGAATTCCAGAGATTCACCACCCTTTGAGTGAAGAAGTTCCTCCTCAACTCCGTTCTAAACCACCCCCCCCCCTTATCTTGAGGCTGTGCCCTCTAGTCCTGCTGTCCTTTCTGAGCGGGAAGAATCTCTCTACCTCTACCCTATCCATCCCCTTCATTATCTTATACGTCTCTATAAGATCCCCCCTCATCCTTCTAAATTCCAACAAGTACAAACCCAGTCTATTCAGTCTCTCTTCATAGTTCAACCCCCTCAACTCCGGTATCAGCCTAGTGAACCTCCTCTGCACTCCTTCCAAGGCCAAAATATCCTTGCGCAAGTGCGGCGACCAAAACTGCATACAGTACTCCAGCTGCGGTCTCAACAGTGCCCTGTACAGTTGCAGCAAGACCTCCCTGCTTTTATATTCTATCCCCCTCGCTATAAAGGCCAGCATCCCATTTGCCTTCCTGATCACCTGCTGCACCTGCAGACTGGGTTTTTGCGACTCATGCACAAGGACCCCCAGGTCCCTCTGCACTGTAGCATGCTGCAACTTTTTGCCCTTTAAATAGTAATCCCTCCTACTATTATTCCTGCCAAAGTGGATAACCTCACACTTGCTAACATTGTACTCCATCTGCCAGGTGCTCGCCCACTCGCTCAGCCTATCCAGATCCCTCTGCAGACTATCCACACCCTCCGCACAATTTGCTTTTCCACTTATCTTTGTGTCATCAGCAAATTTCGACACCCAACACTCAGCCCCCTCCTCCAAATCGTCTATATAAATGGTAAATAGCTGAGGGCCCAGCACCGATCCCTGGGGCACTCCACCAGTCACCAACCACCAATCCGAATAGCACCCGTTGATACCAACACTCTGCCTCCTATTAGACAACGAATCCTCTATCCATGCTAACACCTTACCCTCAACTCCATGCCCCCTAACCTTCTGTAGCAACCTTTTGTGCAGCACCTTATCAAACGCCTTCTGAAAATCGAGAAACACCACATCCACCGGTTCCCCTCCATCTACTGCACTAGTCACTAGGGAGGGCGAGGGGAATGGGAGAGAGGGGTTAAAAATGGAAATCAGGAAACATGTCCTCAAACTGTCACGTGTGAGCCTGGGTTGTGTCGAACATTCTTGGGTATTTTGAGAATTTGTGAATGTGAGGCACTGAGAGATGAAGAGGATAAAGAAGAAGGCAAGGTTTGCATGGGCCAATAGTCCAACCTGAACTCAACCGCTGCCCCTCTTGTTATGAGTCGAATGTTCTGCCTGCCTATTTAGCTAATGTATCATATCTCTTAATCTAGTGACTCCTGGATTACATCGCTGGTAGCCTATCTATGGGAAAGGTTTGTGTTCACAGTATTTGTTCAGAGGCCAGGATTTCATAGAATCATAGAATCCCTTCAGTGCAGGAGAGGCCATTCTGCCCATCGAATCTGCACCATCTCACTTGCAGAGTATCTTACCTAAGCCCTCTCCCCAGTCCTATCCCTGTAACCATTTCCCACGGCCAATCCACCTAACCGGCATATCTTTGGAGTGTGGGAGGAAACGGGAGCGCCCGATGGAAACCCATGCAGATATGGAGGGAATGCTATGCTAAGGCCAGAATTGAACCTGGGTCCCTGGCGCTGTGAGGAAGGAATGCTAACCACAGTGCCACCATACCAAGTGATTTCCGACTTTTAGGAAGTTGCTTTGCCGACTTGGGTCTTCCTTTTACTCACCTTGATCCGAAATTCCCAGCTGTCAGTTTTTCCTGGGAGAGGATCTTCTGCAGCTTCACCTTGGGCTGCTGATGAGGAGAAACAGGAGCAGCAACAACGTCAGCAGCACACAGACCCCCAGCCTGGAGGAGGGGATACATCCCACTCTGGTTATACAGCTGGAGAGTCAACCTCCTCACCACGATCAAACACCAGAGCCTCAGGAAGCTCAGCTTTTTACCCAGGCCGTTACTGATATCTGTACACTCCTGGATCAAGGTCTCCTTCCAAGTGAATCAGGTGAGTAGATATTGCTAGTGAACATCACGCTCAAAACTCCTTAAAATCTCATTCCTTCCAGGGATCTGCTGGTGACATTGACAGGATTTCATAATCAATTGCCCACAAGAGTTGAAAAGCATTTAAAATAAAATGTAATAAACATTTGAATATGTATTTGGATTCTGTAACCTATAGAGCTATAGATCAAGAGCTGGAAGGGGGGTGTAATAAATGGGGGTTAATAAATAAGTATTTTAAAGCAAAAAGTCTGACTGAATCAACGATGCAACTGAACAACTCTCTTCCCAGGTTCCAACCATGGGACCTCCTCAACCCAGCATACGTGCCCCTTGCTCCCAATTGGTTCTGCTTCCCTCCTTGACAGTCCAAAAGATCTGGTCCAATCATGTGGCCCTCAGGTAATGCCCCATTCAAGGTTCACACTATCACAGCAGGATTAGACTGGATGGTTCTATTTCAACTGACAGAGGTACATTGGGCCAAATGGCTCAAGCCGCTCAAGATGTGGCTCCGCTGCCTGGACCACCCTGGTTGTGCAGTTCATTACAGCACCCAGAGGGTCTCCCGCATCGTGGTGGTCTGCTGTGCCCTCCTCAACCTGGTGCAGCAATGGGGCAACATTCTGGAGGAGAAGGACCACGTGCATTCTGCTAAGGAGGAGATGGACCAGGAGGGAGTGGAAGGAAAGCCGGAGGAGGACCCCAGGATAGAGGACAGGTCGCAGCAAGAGTCCAGTATGCCAGGGAGGACTGAATTGCTGTCAGATACTCCGATCAGGAAGCATGGCATCCAACAGCTCCAGAGTCTCATTGGCATCACACCAGGAATGGGTTTGGCCTGGGCTGTGACTGCAGGTGATTGTGCAGGCGAGAGGGTGATGATGGCTTACTGTAATGCTGCTCTGGTGCTGCCTAAATCAGATCCCCGCCTGTCTCCTGACTGCTCACAGACTTCTGGCCTCATTTCTGAGTGAGGGTCAGGGCACCATTGCTTGGCCCAATGTTCTGGAGGTGGCAACGGGGGAGATGGGGGGGCAAGGCCTAGGGTTCAGTGAGTGATGAGGCTGTTTGTACCAAGGGTCTCCATGGCTCTCACTGTTGGGATTCCCTGTTGGGCCAGCAAGAGACCCTGAGTACAGATAGGGAGATAAACTGACTCTCTGTGGGGGAAACAGGACAAATAGAGGCATTGTGGCTTTAACCTGATTATTTACAGTGCCAATTACCCTATCTTTATTGATGGTGTCTGCCTTCACCTGTGCCCTCTTGGTGCTCTTAAATCTTTTTAATCTTGTGTGGCCTAGTGCTATGCCTAAGTGATTCCCCAGGATGCACATCAGAGGTGGAGGTGGCCTGCTGTGTGCCATGCCCATGGTCTTTGATGCCTTTGATGGGCATCCTTTGGACCTGGAGGGCCTTGGCCAACTTCACGGATGCAACTGTGCCACTTTCTTCAGCTTGCTAACCTTGAGATGCATCAGTGAAAGGAAGGGGTGTGGATTCAGAATGGCAGGAGTCTTCCAGTATCTCCTGGCTGGAAGACACAGGGATGGCCTTCAGTGCTTCTTCCTTCGGGACGATTCTGGATCCCTGGGTCACTCCATGGGATGGAGAGTAGCTGGAGTGAGCTCCAGAAGCTTCTGTATTACCTGGCACTGCCAATCCTGGAGGCCAAGTATTGTCTGTGCTATGGTGTGTGAGCCCTCAGCAATGGGCCTCTGCATCTGGACCAAGCTCTGGGGGTTCTCAGTGATAGTCTGCTGTGACTGGGCCATGCTCTCAATGCCTGCAGCCCTGAACCTCAGAGACCTGGCCATGCCTTGGACCCTGCCACCCATGACAATCATTTCCTTCTCCAGACTTTCCACTGCAGTCGCCACCCTTGCAGTATTGGCCTGGGTGCCACACAACTTCCTGCACCTGAGAGCTATGGGATACCTCCATCCTGTGCTGACACTCCATTCTACAACCCCCAGCTTTGTTTCTGCATCTCCAGCAGCTTCTGGAGAGCAGACCCCAGCAGCTCGGCACCTGGCCGGCGGCCAACTAGCTCCTTGCCTCTGACAGACTTCCAATTGCCTGATCCTTTGGACATTTCTGCCTCCACCTGATGTGCATCAACAGGTACTCACCGGGAAGAGGCCCAGAAGCCTGACTGCTAATCCTGCCCAGTAAGGTGGTGTCTCTGCATTGGTGGATGGTGTGGGTGATAACTGTGCTGACTGGTCAACACTTTCCTCAGAACTACATACATTTAATGTGTTCCAATCAAACCAATCCCATAGACAAAAGACACTATTCATTCAGCAAAGACTAATGCTCACGTGATAGTGGACTTGAGACCTTTAGCTGGAGTCTGCAGCTCTCTGGATAGACTCAGAACAGTTTGAAGTCAGAATAGCTTCCCAAAACACCAGGGACCCGAGGCAAGCCACCTATGGCCGATGCCCCCATTCAGGAAAGCAACACCTTGCTTTCAGCTAACCAGCAGAATTTCCAAAACCCGGGAGAGAGGGGCTTCTTTTCAGCTTAATGGCCCTTCTAAAATCAAACCTGCAGCTCCAAACTGAAAATGAAAAAAAGACACCTATCACCTGACCTGCACATAGTTTTTCACCTAATAATGCTGTGTCATAAATCTCCCAGTAAATTTAAGCAAACCCCCTTTTAAGCAGCAATACAATGACTCTCATAGACAGCCCAGCAACAAAGAGAAAAACAAAGTGAAAAAGGTTGCTTACAACTGCAGAGTACATTAAAAAGACACTCCTTAAAGATACACTAATGTCGCAGTCTTCACAAGGAACATTGGCTGCAGCCTCTGTCAGGGTTCCTTTAAATGGGAAGCCTTTCATTGGCCTGCGTTGTTATCAAGCCCACATTTTGTGATTGGTCAAGAAATCTAAAAAGCGGGATGCTGAGTTAAACAGCAAGGAGAAAGCCATGGCTTTCTGAACATGTAAACATATGAGCAAGGAGTAGGCCATTCAGCCCCTCGAACCTGCACCATCATTCAATAAGATCATGGCTGATTATAATCTCAACCCCACATTCCCACCTACACCCAATAACCTATCATGCCCTTGCTTATCAATAATCTATCCACCTCTATCTTAAAAATATTCAAAGACTCTGCTTCCATTGACTTCTCAGGAAGAGAGTTCCAGAGACTCGCCACCCTCTGAAAGAAAACATTTCACCTCAACTCTATTTCAAATGGGCGACCACCTTATTTTTGAATAGTAACCCCTAGTTCCAGATTCTCCCATAGGGCGAAAAACCTCTCCACCTGCACCCCGTCAAGATCCCTCAGGATCTTTTATGTTTTAATCAAGCCGCCTCTTACTCTTCTAAACTCCAGCAGATACAAGCCTAGCCTGTCCATCCTTTCCTCATAAGAGAACCCTCCCATTCCAGGTATTAGTCCAGTTCTCTGAACTGCTTCAAAAACATTTTCATCCTTCCTTCAATAAAGTGTGCAACAGTCCAAATGTGACCTCATCAGTGTCCTGTGCAACCATAAACTCCCGTTGTAACCAATTCCTCCCGCAATAAACAATAACATTTGATTAGCTTTCTTAATTACTTGCTGTACCTTTATACCAGCTTTTTGTGATTCGTGCACTCGAACACCCAGAGCCCTCTGCATTTCACAGTTCTGCAAGCTCACCAGTTAGATAACAAGCTTCTGTTTTCTTCTTCCTGTCAAAATGGACAGTTTCACATTTGCCCACATTATTCTCCGTTTGTCAGATCTTTGACCACTCACTTAACCTTTCTATACTTTTTTGTAGCCTCCTTAAGTCCTCTTCACAACCTACTTTCCTACCTATCTTTGTCACCATCCAATTTGGCAGCCATCACTTCAATCCCTTCATCCAAGTCATTCAGATAACTTGTAAATGGTTGAGGTCCCAGCACTGACCCCTGTGGCATGCCATGCCTGCCAACCAGAAAATTACCCATTTATGCCTACTCTCTGCTTCCTCTTAGCCAGGCAATCTTCAATCCATGTCAATGTGTTACTCCCTAGCCCATGCCCTTTTATTATCTTTATTATCTGGGGCAAGGTTTCAAGGAGATGTATGAGGCAAGATTTTTACACAGAGGATGGTGGATATCTGGAATACGCTGCCGAGGGAGATGCTGGAAGCAGATACAATAGATACGACTTTTAAAGGGCGTCTTGACAAATACATGAATAGGATGGGAATAGAGTGATATGGTCCCCAGAAGGATAGGGGTTTTAGTTCAGTTGGGCAGCACGGTCGATGCAGGCTTGGAGGGTCGAAAGGACTATTCCTGTGCTGTGATTTTCTTTGTACTTTTTTGCTCCTAAGCCAGTGCCATCTTCCTCACCCAATGCCAACTCTTGACCAATTGTCATCTTCCTGACCCAATGCCAGCTTCCTCACCCAGTGCCATCTTTCTGACCCAATGCCAACTTCCTGACCCAATGCCAACATCTTGACCCAATGCCAACTTCCTGACCCAATGTCATCTTCCTGACCCAATGCCAACTTCCTGACCCAATGCCAACTTCCTGACCCAATGTCATCTTCCTGACCCAATGCCAACTTTCTGACCCAATGCTGGCTTCCCTCTAACAGTACGTATGTGAGGGGATAATATTCTGACACTGTGTCTAAAATTCACTGCCTCAGAAGCAATGCGTGCATTTGAGTACAGCTCCAGTTTAGATTACGGCAAGCTCACCGGAATTTGGGGGGTTCTTGAGTCGGGAGCAAGATATTTAGTGAGACCGAGAACAACACGTGCTGTTAAAACAATGACCTTGCCCCGCACTTGCTCTTGTAATAATGTTAAATTATTTTGAGGTACTGGACTGTATTCAAAACTATTTCTGAATTTTGATTTTGAGTTGTTTGGAGGCTTGTGTTGTCAGTTTTCTGTGCGGTGTGAGGCTGAACTCTGTACCAGTTTCACTCTGTACCACTGAACCGTGACAACCAAGGAACAAGGAATGCGAGCCTACGAAGTTGGGAGAGCAGTAAATCTTTGTCTCTTCATCCAAGACATTCTTGCGCACAGCCTGCAAAGATGTTAACCTATGATGACGTTTTGAAGGATATCGGGGAGTTTGGAAAATGCCAGAAGTGGATCATTCTGATTTTGTCTTTAAGTGGGCTGACTTTTTCATTCCTGATTGTTGTATCCGTTTTTCTGGGACAGATTCCAAATCACTGGTGCAGGGGTCCCCCTGGCACGCTGGAGCTGAGAGAGAAGTGTGGGTGGTCTCTGGAACAGGAAAGGAATTACACAGTTCCCCTGGAGAATCCGGGAAGCTCTTCCCACAGTCGCTGCGAACGTTACAATATAGACTGGAATGTAACTTTTTTCGACTGTGACTATCCCGTCTCCTTAATCACAAATAGTTCTGGTGACATACTACTCACACCCTGTAAGAATGGTTGGTTTTTTGATGGTTCACGTACAACAATCGTAAGCGAGGTAAATAAGATTCATTTGTTTTACCAGGATCTGCATTAACAAATATTTTTGTTGATTCTTTTTGATCTACAAGTGGTTAAACGTAAAAGTGAACCTTCCTAAGGTTTATTGCACTAAGTACAGCTGGAAGCTTTGTAGTATCAAATAAGTTTACAATGTAGAAGGAGGCCATTCAGCCCAATGTGCGTGTGCTAGCTGTTTAAAACAGTTATTCAAATATGGACCCACACCTCAGTTTGTTCCTCTTGGTCCTGAAAATCAGTCTCCGTGAACAAGGATTCGCCAATCTCACCTGTACCTACAATTATCCAGTCCCACTGCAATGAATGGAGATTCTCCAGTCCCGCTGCAAGAATGGAGATTTGGCTGCATGCCAAATTCTCCATGCTTGTTGGCAGTGGCGATGGGGCGTGAATGGCCAGAGAATCCTGGCCACATAATTTCCTTTTGAACGTTTCTATGTACTTACTTGCACCTACCTATCAAGCTGTGCATTCTAGATCTTAACATGCTCTGTGAAAAAAAATCTCCTCATGTTAATCCTTGTTCTAACACCAATGATTTCAAGTGTGCACCCTCTAGTTACCAACCCAGTTGCCAGAGGAAACCGTTTCTCTCCGTTTGTTGTATCCAAACCCCCTCACAATTTTGAATAGCTCTAAAAAGTCTCATTTCAACAACATGTTTGGAGGAGAACAGTCCCATATAATTGATGTCTGTCACTGACCCCTGTATCATCCCAGTAAATCATTAGCAAAACAACCGGAAAAAAAGGTGACAGATTCTGTTTATTTTTCCTTCAGGCGTGAGTCGTAATTAAAATTTAATTTACAACTGTGAATAATTTATCAGAACCGCAATAAACCATTGTAACTCACCCATTCTGCAATCGGGACACATGTTTGTTTCCTAATTCATGGAATGCAAGTGTCCTTTTGTCCTCGTGTCTTGTTTGGTTGAAGAAGGGTACAGAGTTCAGACCCTCCAGCTTTTTCCAGACAATGAACAATCTTGGATAGCGGTGGTACATCTCCACAAAATGGTTTCCTTCTCACCCTATCTGTTAGCTGGTTTTTGCATTGGAGAGGCAGTGGAGCTGTGGTATTTCTCTGGACTAGTAATCCAGGGGCCCATGGTAATCCTCTGGGGATCTGCATTCGAATCCCACCATGGAAGATGGTGAAATTTGAATTCAATAAAAATCTGGAATTTAAAAACCTAATGATGACTGTGAAACAATTGTTGTAAAAACCCATCTCATTCATGAGTCCCTCTTTAGGGAGGGAAATCTGCCATCCTTACCTGGTCTGGCCTACATGTGACTCCAAATCCACAGCAATGCATTCTGAAATGGCCTAGCAAGCCACTCAGCTCAAGGCCAATTAAAGGTGGACCACAAATTCCAGCCCAGTGAGTAATACCCACATCTCATGAATGAAAAAAAACCTCAGGAAGATTTTATAAAACAAATTGTGGCTAGGAATGAGAATGTAAAAAAGGCAAAATCAGTTGTAGAACCCTACAGTGCAGAAGGAGGCCAGTCAGCCCAGCAAGACTGCACTGACCACAATCCCACCCACCCATGCGTTTACCCTAGCTAGTCCCCCTGACACTAAAGGTAATTTGGCATGGTCAACCCACCTAACCTACAAACCTTTGGACTGTGGGAGGAAACTGGAGCACTCAGAGGAAACCCACATGGAGAATGTGCAAACTCCACGCAGACAGTGACCCAAGCCCAGAATTGAACCCGGATCCCTGGTGCTGTGAGGCAGCAGTGCTAACCACTGTGCCACCCAGTAAATAAAATTATTGTGCATCTGGCTTGCTAACATCATTGTGTGGATTGATTAACTTGACTTTTTGATTTTAGACTTTCATTGGGTCCATCCTCTAAGGGCTGCAGCTAACTATCTAAAATAATGGCTTTGTTTTAATCACACACCCTTTAAAAAATTGCAGATTTAATTCCTAGAAACCCCAGTTAATAGCTTCTTGCCAACGGTGTCCCTCATAATGTTTCCAAATCTTCCCCTCCATTCTGCTGGTGTGGTTGCTAACTCCCATGGCCCGACATTTTCTTTCCAATCTATTTAAAACATCTAGGTGAAGAATTTCTTTCCATTGCTTCAATTAGCATGTGGAAGAAGATTCTTTTGGAGAGATTAATGGGGCTGCAATTTGTTAAGTCCTTGGGATTTGATATAATGCATCTCCTAATGTTGAAAGAGGTTGCTGTAGAGATGGGCTGAATGGCCTCCATCTGTGCTGCAGGGATTCTATGAAAATAGGTGCAAACCAATTTTTAGCAGCAGAATATCATTTGACTAATAGTCCTTGACCCTTATCTGGGCTTACTTTAATCAAAATCTGTCATTTGCACATAGCTTTCCCTGTGTGACTGAGGTTCAGCTTGCAGCTTATGTGATTTTTAAACTTGTGTGATCTTTAACCCTTTTGATTGACCTGAGACAAATGTGGCAGCCAATCTCCACACAATACAGAGAAATAATCAGTTCGTCTTTTTTAAACACTGAACATTGGCCAGGTCATCTGCCCAGAACTCCCTGTTACTAGACCATGAAGTCTTTCCCCTTTCCCTGTATAGAGAGATTGAATCGTTACCTGACAGGCGTGAGAATGAAATGATATTTCCTACCCGGATTTTGCAATGTTATTTGAGGAAGTTTGTTACCGGGACTGGAAGGTTTGAATTATAAGGAGAGGCTGGATAGGCTGGGATGTTTTTCCCCGGAGCAGAGGAGCATCAGGGGTGACCTTACAGAGGTTTATAAAATCATGAGGGGCATAGATAAGGTGAATAGCCGAGGTCTTTTCCCCAGGGTAGGGGAATCCAAAACTAGAGGGCTTAGGTTTAAGATCAGAGGAGAGAGATTTAAAAGAGACTTGAGGGTCAGCTTTTTCATACAGAGGGCAGTGCGTGTATGGAACGAGCTGCCTGAGGAGGTGGTGGAGGCGGGTACAGTTACGACATTTAAAAGACATTTGGACAGGTACATGGGAAAGGTTTAGAGGGATGTGGGCCAAACGCAGGCAAATGGGACTAGTTCAGTTTAGGAAACCTGGTCAGCATGGACGAGTTGGGCCAAAGGGCCTGTTTCCATGCTGTATATCTCTGTCCTTGGGACTTCTGACTGAGAGGGAAGTGAGGAAGAGATTGTCAATTTGTCAGACTAATCCACTTGGTCAATGCCAATGGAAGGAGAGTATGTGTATATTAAATGTTCATTTGCTAATATTGCCAAGTCCAGTTTCTAGACTTGTGAGTTTTGTAATGTGTGAGATTGTAATTCTATACATGTAATGAATTCGCTCCTTTATCTTCTCCTATTTTCTCCTTTTAAAGTATGAACTTGTATGTGAAAATGCCTGGAAAGTGGATATGTCTCAAGCCTGTCTTGAAATCGGCTTTTTTCTTGGTGCACTCGCCACAGGCTACACTGCAGACAGGTAAGTGACACCCACAGTCTGACTGTTACCTTGTCCACTTGACTCCTTCAATTGCCTAACTGAAAATAATCATTCCGTTTGTAGGTTTGGCCGAAAGCTTTGCTTACTGGCTTGTTTGGCTGGAACAGGAGTATCTGGGATTGCTGTCGCAATTGCGCCAACTTACCCAGCGTTTGTGATTTTTCAAATCCTGGAAGGCTTGTTTGGAAGAGGGGTATGCCTGATCAACGCTGTCATTGGTAAGCCTGAATGTCACTTGAGTGTAGCAAATGCCTTTCAAAAATACAATTTTGCATTCATGACTATGAACACTATCAGCATCAGACTATCAGACTGTCAGCATGCTACGGTGCAGAGGGACCTGGGGGTCCTTGTGCACAAGTCGCAAAAACCCAGTCTGCAGGTGCAGCAGGTGATCAAGAAGGTGAATGGGATGCTGGCCTTTATAGCGAGGGGGATAGAATATAAAAGCAGGGAGGCCTTGCTGCAACTGTACAGGGCATTGGTGAGGCCGCAGCTGGAGTACTGTGTGCAGTTTTGGTCACCACACTTGCGCAAGGATATTTTGGCCTTGGAGGGAGTGCAGAGGAGGTTCACTAGGCTGATACCGGAGATGAGAGGGTTAGACTATGAAGGGAGACTAAATAGACTGGGTCTGTACTCGTTGGAGTTTGGAAGGATGAGGGGGGATCTTATAGAGACGTATAAGATAATGAAAGGGATGGATAGGGTAGAGGTGGAGACTCTTCCCGCTCAGAAAGGACAGCAGGACTAGCGGGGGGGGGGCAGTTTAGAACGGAGTTGAGGAGGAACTTCTTCACTCAAAGGATGGTGAATCTCTGGAATTCTCTGCCTGTTGAAGTGGTGGAGACTACCTCGCTAAATATATTTAAGTCACGGGTAGATAGGTTTTTGACAGACAAGGGAGAAAGCAGGAAAGTGGAACTGATCCACTTCAGATCAGCCATGATCTTATTGAATGGCGGGGCAGGCTCGAAGGGCTAGATGGCCTACTCCTGCTCCTATTTCTTATGTTCTTATGATCTTAACACTTACATAGTCCAGATTTCACAATCAGCAAGAACACAATAGTACTTACGTGATAGAAATTTGTCCATAAGGAACTGGCAATCTTTGTGGGATGAATTACTCTTTGTTGGTTGGAACCTGGTGTCAACTCCAGCTGCTTAACAACAGTGTTGGAAGCCAATCACATTGAAATATTCTCACAGATAGCAAAGAAGGAAGTAAGCTTACAGGACTATCATTCACTTTGTAAGTTATCATTTCACAGAAAGCAGCAAAACATTGGGAAATATAGATTGGATTGAGGTAGAATCTGAAGTATCAGCAAATATTTATTTAAGAAAACTATTATTTTTAAAATATGCATGTTTTAACATGATACAGAAACTTGACATTTATAAAATTAGGTTTTCAGGATCATTCAAGCAGTAATTATGCACTTAGTATGACGTTAAAACCCCAGTTAAGTGTCATTCAATAAGCTGTAGTTTCTTCAGTGCTTTTTACAGAGAAGGTTAGTAATGTAAACAGGAAAGCTCTCGTCAGTTGGGTGCACAGTGGCACAATGGTTAGCGCTGCTGCCTCACAACATCAGGGACCTGTGTTCAATTCCAGCCTTGGGTCACTGTCTGTGTGGAGTTTGCATGTTCCCAGTGTCTATGTGGGTTTTCTCCGAGTTCTCCAGTTTCCTCCCACAGTCCAAAGATGTGTGGGTTAGGTTGATTGGCCATGTTAAATTGACCCTAATGTCAGGGGATGAGCAGGGTAAATTAAGGGGTTATGGGAATAGGGCCTGGGTGGGATTGTTGTCAGTCAGACTTGATGGGCCAAATGTCCTGCTTCTGCACTGTAGGAATTCCATGATTCTCTCATTCATTTCAGTGATTTCCAATTCATTGTAACATTGGGGCCTCCAGTGCATGCAGAGTTTACTTGTTACATTCAGAAGATACCAACGCTGGAGGTGCACTGGCTAGTCCCACAATCCTGCAGCACCAATTGGTACATGAGGTTTGTATGTTGCCTAACTGGATCCAAATGGGGGGTGGCATTGATGGAGAGAGAAACAAAGTTAATGGCCAGACCTTTTTAGCTTTCCATGATGCCGGGACCTTCCACCTACAGCACACCCCCACTGCGGCTTTCACAGCAGCAAGGGATCCAGTCAACAGGAAACCCCATTGACAGCGGCGGGATCAGAGAATCTTGTTGTTAGCCAATAGCAGGCCATCTCATGCAAAACACATGGCAAGTTGCGCAATAAATCCTGCCCAATGTTTCAGGTCAGTGACCTCCTATCAGAACTGGGGAAAGTTAGTGATGTGACAGGTTTTAAACAAGTAAAGAGGCAGGGAAAGGGGACGAGACAGTGGAAGGTAAGAACAGAGCTTGGTGCAAGGTGCGCTATTGTGATATAACCCTTGGGTTTATTTACTGTACAAGACACAAGGCATCAATCACTATAATGGATTGGGTAAACATTTGTGGGCACATTTATTAAAATTAGACAGCTATACATTGGCATATCACTTGAAGACACCAGAACTGTGTTTGCTGTGCTCTGTTCAGATTAAAAGTAAAGCTAAGACTGGATTGCATGACAAATTTCCATTCTAGTAATATCATGCTGATATACCTTAAAGGTTTATGACAGGGCAAGTTATGTTCATGAAGCTTTGAATGGACTCAAGTTTTCAGAATGTGCAGAGTGGGATGCTGACTATGATATTAAAACCATGAAGTGTAAGCTACAGCTTTGACCAGGATTTACCTGGAAGTAGTAAAAATGATACTTATTTCCATGCCCAGACCTTTCCTATTGACACAAAAATCCAATCAGGTTTCACTCATCCCTTAGATGCACTGCCATATGCTTGGGCTAGTTAGGCCACAGTTGGAGCACTGAGTGCAGTTCTGGTCACCTCACTATAGGAAGGATGTGATAGCACTAGAGGGGTTGCAGAGGAGATTCACCAGGGTGTTGCCTGGGATTCAGCATTTGAGCCAAATGGAGAGACTGTATAGGCTTGGATTGTTTTATTTAGAGCAGTGAAGATTAAGGAGGGATATGATTGAGGTGTATAAGATTTTGAGAGATATGGTCAGGGTGCGCAGGGAGCAGCTGTACTCCTTGGCTGAGGGGTCAATCACGAGGGGGCAGAGTTTTTAGATAAAGGGCAGGAGATTTATTGGGGATTTGAGAAAAAACCTTTTCACTCAGAGAGTGGTGGGAATCTGGAATGCACTGTCTGGGAAGGTAATGGAGGTTGGAAAGCTTACAATCTTTAAAAAAGTATTTGAATGAGCAATTGAAATATCATAATATCCAAGGATATGGGACAAGTGCAGGAAAATGGGACTAGTGCACATTCAGTGGTAGATATTGTGGGTGCAAACACGATGGGCTGAAGGGCCTTTTCTGTACTGTCTGACTCTATAGCCAGATTTTTCCTGTCCCGCCATCATGGAAATTGTAGCGGGTGGGACACGGACTATGCAAGGACTCACTGACTTAGGACGGGATTTTCCAGACTTGGGGCAAATGAGGCCAGAAATTTCCATCCTATGACTCTGCGACGAAGAGTCTTGTATTCTTATCATTGGCAGCTGTAAGGACAACCCTCATCGGTTATAGTCAAACGCAGACCAGCAGGTAAGTGTAATGTTTTGTTATGTACCTTCCATTATAATCTTCCAAAGCAAATGACCTTGTTATCTCTTTCAGCCACAGAATTGGTTGGACCAAGATACAGAAGAGTTGTCATATTTGTAACCCAAGCAGTCTTCTCATTGGGTGTGATGTTACTTCCTGTTTTTGCCTACTTGGTTAAGTCTTGGAAAGGAATCCAAATGGCCATTAGTGTCCCACACTTTGTTTTGCTGCTTTACTGCTGGTAATTTGAATTTACAACAAAGATTCCCATTGATTAATATTGTGCCACAGTCACATGCTGCACCCTGGAATGGAGTTTACATGTGATCTTTTCCAATTGTAGCTTAATCCCAGAATCTCCCCGTTGGTTGTTATCGCGGAAGAGAATTAAAGAAGCGTTGAAAATCGCCCAGGATATTGCAGAGCGGAATGGCAAGAGTCTCCCATCAACTTACAAAGAGGTAATGGACTGAGTTTTATACTAGAAATATTGGGAAGGGGACAGATTGGTTAGCAAGTGGACTCTGATTTGTGGAGGTGTTGCCATTGGAGAATGGACCAGGAAACAATTATCCCCAAGCTTTTGTTTAAATTAAAACCAGGCAAGTCAAATATGACTGGTCAGGGTGTTGCCATGGGGAATGCCCCTGGGAAATGTTGTCTCCAAGCATTTGTTAAATTGAAAAGCATGCAATGCCAGAGCATGTTCTATTCCTTTACAGAGGACGTGGTCCAGTGTAAATATATATATCTTTAAGCAAGTATAAATGAGTCTCACTGCAAGCCCAGCTGATAATCTTGATTTGGTTGTTGGTGTAATTCCTAGCACACTCAGGGTTGTTAAGTAAGTGCTGCCCAACCATAGAATCACATATAATGTTGGACCCTATGGTCTGAATTTTCTGGCTCAGTACAGTCCAAACTTTGCCTGTTGTGAGCTGCAAAAGGGATTCACCAGTTGTGGTAGTACTGTCTTTATACCCAGTATTCTGCCTCCCATGCAAATTAGAGATGTGGGCCAGAATTCTCCAACTTGCCCGTGGCTGGGATTCTCCGGTCTCACTGCGGTGAATGGCGTTTTGGCTGAGAGTTAAATTCTCTGTTCTCGCTGGCAGCAGTGGTAGGGCGAACAAGGTTGGAGAATATCAGTGCCAGGGTGATGCAACCAAATCATCTTTCCCAGAAGATTTCCTATCCCAGATCAGCAAGCTGCTTATGAAGGATACCCTTTGCACTGGCAGCTCATCAGATTAATTGAAATGAAAGCACTAAAGTTAAAGCAAAATACTGCAGATGCTGGAAATCTGAAATAAAAACAGAAAATGCTGGAAAGGCTCAGCAGGTCTGGCAGCATCTGTGGAGAGAGAAACAGTTAATGTTCCATAGAATGAAAGAACCATACAGTGCAGAAAGAGGTCTTACTGCCTATCCAGCCTGCACCAATACATGAGAAATAGCTGTCCTCCCATCTAATCCCATTTACCAGTACTTAGCCCAAAGCCTTGAATGTTATGATGTGCCTTGTGCTCATCCAGGTACAAGAGTACATATGACTTCTTCTGAGCTCTGTTATGTTATGCCATTCAGGATGCTTCAATGCAGAGGGATCTGGGCGTCTTTGTGCATGAGTTGCAGAAAACTGGTATGCAGATACATAAGGAAATGAGGAAAGCAAATTGAATTTTGGCATTTATAGCTAAAAGAATAGAGTATAAAAGTAAGGAAGTGTTCCTGCATGTAAACAAAGTGTTGGTGAGATCCCGTCTGGAATACTGTGTACAGATTTGGTCTTCTTATTTGAGGAAGGATGTAGTGGCATTAGAGGCAGTTCAGAGGAGGTTCACCAGATTGATTGTCTTATGAAGAGAGATTGAGCAGGTTGGGCCTGTACTCTACAGAGTTTAGAAGAATGAGGGAAGATCTATTTGAGTTATACGAGATGCTAAAGAGGATTGACAAAATAGACGTAGAGCAGATGCTTCCTCTTGTGGGCAATCTAGAGGAAGAAGTCATAGTTTTAGGATAAGGGGGTTGCAGATTTAAAACAGAGATGAGGAGAAACAACTTCTCTCAAAGGGTTGTGAATCTGTGGAACTCAGTACCTAGAGTGCAGTGGATGCTGGGGCATTAAGTCAATTTAAGGAGGAAATGGACAGATCTTAATTAGTAATGGGCTAAAGGGTTATGCAGCATGGACAGGAAGGTGGAGCTGAGGCCGAGGTGAGATCATCAATGATGGTATTGAATAGCAGAGCGGACTCGAGGGGCTGAGTTGCCTATGCCTGCCTCTAGTTCTTATTGTCTAATGAGACATGTTGCAAGCTGATCGAGGGTAAGTAAATATTTCAGCGTGCACAAAAGATCAGAAAGGCAGACAGAATGGCAAAGGAGGGGAGGGGGTAGTGAGGATGACCTAAGGGTATTAGTCAGAAAGGCATTAGAAGATCATGAACTTGGATCAGGATGTGTGGATGTTAACAATAGCAAGAGTTAGAAGCAGTGGTGGGAGTAACCTATACGCCACCTTACAGTAGTTATACCATTAAACAAGAAAATATGGTTGCATCTAATAAAGGCAACGTATTAATTATAGGGACTTCAATCTTCAAATAGACTGGGATAATTAAAACTGGCAAGTGTGGTCTAAAAGATCAGTTTGTAGAATGTTTTTATGAGTGTCTTAGAACAGGTTTTTTCAGAGTGGGAGTCATGATTCCTGGGTGGGTCACAGGCAGGAGTACAAAGGATTGCGGTTTTCCCCAAAGATCACTGGGCTTAGGTGCCAAGAACTGCACACATTATAAATGTAGCCAAACCCCTCTGCCTAAATTTATACTCCCCTGGAATATTAGTCTCTGACCACGAGAGGCACAGGTGAGCAGGTCAGTGTGCCCTGCGTGTACATTGGCTCCATGCATCTTCTACATATGCGTTTTTGGCACAAATACACTTGGAGGTGAGCTTCTTTCACTTACAAGCAAGTCAAGAGGGCGGTGGGCATGAATCATTTTGTTACAAGCAACGGCCAGTGTACCTATTGGCCAAAATCTCACATTGGAATCTGCTGGAGAGAGTGTGATAAGACAGAGCAGTGCCACTGTTAGCTCAGCAAAGTATGCCAGGGCCTCTGGTGAACAGCCTACAAAGGAAAAACCTAAAATCACGAACAAAGCAATATAAAGATGAGATATGGTTTTGTTAATTGTGACAAAGCAAATCAGGATGCAAAGCACACACGTGTTATAGAATCATAGAATCCCTGCAATGCTAAGAGACCATTTTGCCCATCGAATCTGCACTGACTCCCTGACAGAGTATCTTACCCAGGCCCTCTCCCCTGCCCTATCCCTGTAACCTCACACATTTAGCATGGCCAACCTACCTAACCCGCACAACTTTGGACTATGGGAGGAAACCGGAGCCTTTGGAGGAAACCCACACAGACACAGAAAGAATGTGCAAATTCCACACAGACAGTGACACAAGGCTTGAATTGAACCTGGGTGCCTGGCAGTGTAAGGCAGCAATGCTAACCACTGTGCCAACCTTGTGGGGAAATATTGGCGAATGAATGAATGTGGCATGGGTCCCGAAGCTTGGCCAGTTGGCAAAAGTGGGTCCTGGGGAAAAGAAGTTTGAAAAACACTGCCTTATGTTGTGGAACTGACTGGAGATCAAGCTAGCTTAGACCTAGTATTACGTAATGAAGCGGGGTTAGTTAGTAACCTCACAGTCAATGAGCTACTGGGAAATAATGATCATAATATTATTGAATTCCACATTAAGTTTGAAAGTGACATTCTCCAATCACAAAGAAATCTTAATATTAAACAAAACCAACAACTTAGGCACGCGTGGAGAGCTGGCTACGGTTAATCGGGTAATCGGGTAAATAGACTAAAAGATATGGAGTAAGTGAACAATTCAAAATATTCAACAAAAAAATGCAATTGAAGATCAAGAACTCAGCAAGAAAAACACATCTATGTCCACTTAGAAGTTTAAATATAATAGTAGGTTAAAGAAAAAAGCTTAAAATGTTCTAAAACAAAGAACGACTCTTGAGGATTGGGAGAGTTTTAGAAACTATTAAAGGGCCAACAAAAAAGTTGATAAAAATGAAAAATCCTTTAATGCTTTTGATGCTTGGACATCCTGATGACATTGCTCCATCTCCACACTGGGAAGTTTCCAATGCCAGCATCTCCACATCAAGTTTCAGGAGGCCAGGCTGCAATCAGGTGTAGCACCACTGGATGGCGATAGAGCTGAAATTCACCCCAGTGAGGTTGCTATGTCTTTAAGGACATAAGAACATAAGAAATAGGAGCAGGAGTAGGCCATCCAGCCCTTCGAGCCTGCCCCGCCATTCAATAAGATCATGGCTGATCTGTCGTGGCTCAGTTCCACATTCCCGCCCTCTCCCCATAACCCTTAATCCCCTCGCTTATCAAAAACCCATCAACCCGCGTCTCAAAAATATTTAGCGAGGTAGCCTCCACCACTTCAACGGGCAGAGAATTCCAGAGATTCACCACCCTTTGAGTGAAGAAGTTCCTCCTCAACTCCGTTCTAAACCGCCCCCCCTTTATCTCGAGGCTGTGCCCCCTAGTCCTACTGTCCTTTCTGAGCAGGAAGAGTCTCTCCACCTCTATCCTATCCATCCCATTCATCATCTTATACGTCTCAATGAGATCTCCCCTCATTCTTCTAAACTCGAACGAGTACAAGCCTAGTTTATTCAGCCTCTCCTCATAGCTCAACCCCCTCAACTCCGGTATCAGCCTAGTAAACCTCCTCTGCACTCCCTCCAAGGCCAAAATATCCTTGCGTAAGTGCGGCGACCAAAACTGCACACAGTACTCCAGCTGCGGCCTCACCAATGCCCTATACAGCTGCAGCAAGACCTCCCTACTTTTATATTCAATCCCCCTCGCTATGAAGGCCAGCATCCCATTGGCCTTCCTGACCACCTGCTGCACCTGCAGGCTGGGTTTTTGCGACTCATGCACAAGGATCCCGAGGTCCCTCTGCACCGTCGCCTGCTGCAGTTTTTCGCCACGTAAGTAATAGTCCTTCCTACCATTGTTCCTACCAAAGTGGACCACCTCGCACTTGCCAACATTAAATTCCATTTGCCATTTCCTGGCCCATTCGCCCAGCCTATCTAGATCCTTCTGCAGACTCTCCACACCCTCCGCGCAATTTGCCATTCCCCCAATCTTGGTGTCATCAGCAAATTTCGACACTCTACACTCGGTTCCCTCCTCCAGATCATCTATATAAATGGTAAAAAGCTGAGGCCCCAGCACCGACCCCTGGGGCACTCCAGTAGTCACCAACCGCCAATCCGAATAGCACCCATTAACCCCCACTCTCTGCCTCCTATTTGACAACCAATCCTCTCTCCACGCTAACACCCTACCCCCAACTCCATGCCCCCTTACCTTCTGCAATAACCTCTTGTGAGGTACCTTGTCAAACGCCTTCTGAAAATCAAGAAAGACCACATCCACTGGCTCTCCTCCATCCACCGCCCTAGACACATCCCCATAGAACTCCAATAAATTTGTCAGACACGACTTCCCCTTAACGAAACCGTGCTGCGTCTGCTCTATCAAGCAATTCCCCTCAAGATGCCTCACTATTTCCTCCTTGATGACGGATTCTAACATTTTACCTACAACAGACGTTAAAGTAACCGGCCTATAATTCCCTGCCTTTTGCCTGGCACCCTTCTTAAACAACAGCGTAACATTAGCCGTTTTCCAATCTTCCGGCACTTCCCCGGAATCCAGCGACGTCTGGAAAATAAGCACCAAGGCATCCACTATCACCTCCGCCATTTCTTTCAGAACCCTCGGATGCATTCCATCCGGTCCTGGGGTCTTGTCCACAATCAGTCCCTCCAGTCTGTCGAGCACCACCTCTCTAGTAACAATAATGTCATTGAGACCCTCCAGTCCTACCACCTTTCCATCGCTAACACCCGACAAATTATTCACGTCCTCCTCCGTGAAGACCAAAACAAAAAAGTTATTCAAGACCTCAGCCATTTCCCCATCCCCTACCACTAAGTCCCCCTTCTCATCCTCTAAGGGTCCAACATTCACCCTAGCCAGCCTCTTCCTTTTTATATATTTATAAAAACTCTTGCTATCCTTTTTTATATTAAGCACTAGCCCAGCTTCATAGTTTCTCCTACCCTCCTTTATCAACTTCTTTGTCAATCTTTGTTGACATTTAAACCTCTCCCAATCCTCTTCTCGCCCACTACTCTTAGCTACTCTAAACGCCTCTGCTTTTAATTTAACACTTTCCTTCACCTCCTTCGTTATCCACGGCTTATTACCTCTCCTCCTACGGTCCTTTTTAACCATCGGAATAGATTTCTGCTGAGCACCAAGAAAGATCTCCTTAAAGATCCTCCACTGCTCCTCAGCAGACCTACCTTCCAACGCGCTCCCCCAGTCCACATTCGCCAATTCTTCTCTCACCCTACCATACTCCCCTCTGTTCAAACAAAGGACGCGTGTTCAGCCAGGCTTGCTTTGAGGCCTGTGATGGGCACTGACTGCAAACTCTGGGTCACTAGGGCAAAGTGTTGTTTTTCCCAATTCATCAGTTCATAGAATTTATCCCTCAATCAATCTCTTAGAAACTAATTATCTGGTCGTTGCTGTTTTTGGGAGCTTGCCATGCATGAATTTGAAATATTCAAACAGACTGTAAGAGCTCCTGAAGGATGCTTGATGCAGCTCTGAAAGATGAAGGGCATGATTTAGAACTGGCGAGATGAAGGAGTTAACCATAGCGCACATTTCAGTAGTTGCTGCCAACACATCAACATGAGTGAGTGTTGTATGTCACAAGGCTGTGTGTATGTGATTTTGTCACCAGGTGCCTGGGAGATGTACATGTTTCCAAGTACAATTCTCGGAGACCCGGCTTGCCTCTGCGAGCAGTCAAGGTGGAGATGACACAAGAAGAGACACCTCTGAATTGTGATTTTATTTTTTTTTCTTTCCTGGTTGAGCTTCTGCAAAAATCCTTTGGTGCCATTGGCTGCTTGGGCATCCTGATGGCATCGTTCCATCTCCGCAGTGGGAGGTTCAGAAGTAGTCTCACAACACCAGATTAAGGTTCAATAGATGTATTTGGTAACACAAGCTTTCAGAGCACTGCTCCTTCATCAGGTGAGTGGGAGTTGTATTCATAAACAGGGCATATAAAGACACAAACTCAATTTACAACATAATGATTAGAATGCGAGTCTTTACAGGTAATCAAATCTTAAAGGTACAAACAATGTGAGTGGAGAGAGGGTTAAGCACAGGTTAAAGAGATGTGTATTGTTTCCAGACAGGACAGTTAGTGAGATTTTGCAAGCCCAGGCAAGTCGCAGGGGTTACAGATAGTGTGACATGAACCCAAGATCCCGGTTGAGGCCGTCGTCACGTGTGGAACTTGGCTATCAGTCTCTGCTCAGCGACTCTGTGCTGTCGTGTGTCGTGAAGGCTGCCTTGGAGAACGCTCACCCAAAGATCAGAGGCCGAATGCCCGTGACAGCTGAAGTGTTCACCAACAGGAAGAGAACAGTCTTGCCTGGTGATTGTTGAGCGGTGTTCATTCGGCCAACATTATCTACCTGATACGCTGCAGGAAAGGATGTCCCGAGGCGTAGTACATTGGGGAGACCATGTAGACACTACAACAATGGATGAACCCCCGTGACTTGTAAAATCTCACTAACTGTCCTGTTTGGAGACAATACACATCTCCTTAAACTTTGCTTAACACTCTCTCCACTCATCTTGTCTGTACCTTTAAGGCTTGATTACCTGTAAAGATTCACATTCCAATCACTAACGTGTAAATTGAGTTTGTGTCTTTGTATGCTGTTTGTGAATAGAACTCACCTGATGAAGGAGCAGTGCTCCAAAAGCTTGTGCTACCAAATAAACCTGTTGGCCTTTAATCTGGTGTTGTGAGACTTCTTACTGTGTTTACCCCCATCCAACGCCAGCATCCCCACATCAAGTTTCAGGAGGCCAGGCCGCAATCAGGTGTAGCACCACTGGATGGCGATAGAGCTGAAATTCACACCAGCGAGGTTGCTATGTCTTTCAGCCAGGCTTGCTTTGAGGCCTGTGACGGGCATTAAGTGCAAATTCTGGGTCACTAGGGCAAAGTGTTGTTTTTCCCAATTCATCAGTTCATAGAATTTATCCCTCAACCAGTCTTTCAGAAACTAATTATCTGGTCGTTGCTGTTTTTGGGAGCTTGCTGTGCACAAATTTCCTGCCACATTTCCAACAGTACAATAACTGATACACTGTGTCGAGTTTGCATGTCTTGCCTGCATGAGCTTCCTCCGGGTGCTCCAGTTTCCTCCCACACTCCAAAGATGTGCAGAATAAGTGGATTGGCCATGCTAAATTGGTCCTTAGTGTCCCAGGATGTGTAGGTTAAGGGATTAGTGAGGTAAATGCGTGGGATTATAGGAATGGGACAGGGATGGGCCTGGGTGGGATGCTCTGTCGGCAAGTCAGTGAAGACTCAATGGGCCAATGGCCTCCTTCTGCACTGTAGGGATTCTATGATTCTACTCTATGATTCTAAAAGTACCTCATTGGCTGGAATGCACTTTGGGGCTTTTGGGATTGTGAAAGGCGCTATACAGATGCAAATCTTTTTTCCATTAGAGCAAGAAATGATAAGGGGAGAGTTAATAGAGCTGTTTGAAATTATTGAGTAGATATAAGGAGAAACTGTCCCTATTGGCAAGAGAGTTGGTAAGCGGAGGGCACGGATTTGAGGTTGTTGGCAGAAAAGCAAGCAGAGTGATGAGGAGAATTGTTTTCTATCAGTGAGTTGTCATGGTGTGAAAGGTATTACCTGAACGGCTGGTGGAAATATGATTTAATAGTGACTTTCAGTAGGGAATTGGATACTTACTTAAAAAGGAAAAAAAGCCAAGGTAAAGGCAATGCTCCCTCTAAGCTGCAGAGTGCCTGGCTCTGCGGCATTCAGGAATGTACTCCACAGGATCTGGGCAAATAGGTCGCACACAAGCAATGTTCCCTTTAAGATGTATGCATAGTCCCGTGTTAGCCTTAAAGGGACCATGCAGTCCAACTAGCTAATTGCAAACAGAATTTTGAGGGAATTTAAAATTATTTTATTCCAATGACGCGACTTCCTGATGTTTTTCAGATGGTGAGAGGAGAGAACAGTTCTGAAGAGATCAAGAATCCTTCCTTACTGGATTTATTTCGGACACCACAAATGAGAAAGCGGACACTTATTTTGATGTATTCCTGGTGAGATCACAAATAGACACTGTAGATGGTAAGATGCATTACTGAATGGATGAGATTGTTTTGCTTCCATAAGTATAATGATGCTGTACTACTGTATACTATTTGCATGACTCTTGTGTAGGGACTAGATCAGAAACTCCAAGATATATTATGAAGTTAGACTAGATCCCATTCAATTGACACATCAGGAAGCTTTTATCAAAACAAACTTATTTTAACAAATAGTTTAATTATAATAAATGAACTTTTACCAATTGAAATACTTAAACATGACAAGAGATCATTCTTAGTTTCTAACTATCTCTATATTTTTTATTCATTTGTGGGACATGGGCATCACTGGCTGGCCAGCATTTATTGCCCATCCCAAGTTGTGCTCGAGAAGGTAATGGTGAGCTGCCTTCTCGAATCGCTGCAGTCCATATACTGTAGATTGACCCACAGTGTTGTTAGGGAGGGAATTCCAGGATGTGGACCCAGTGACTATGAAGGAATGGCAATATATTTTCAAATCAGGATGGTGAGTGGCTTGGAGTGGAACTTGCAGGCGGTGGTGTTCCCATGTGTCTACTGCCCTTGTCCTTCTAGATAGAAGTGGTCATGGATTTGAAAAGTGCTGAATAAGAATCTTTGGTGAATTGCTGCAGTGCATCTTGTAGATAGTACACACTGCTGCTACTGAGCGTCGATAGTGGAGGGAGTGGATGTTTGTGGATGTGGTGCCAATCGAGCTGGCTGCTTTATCCTGGATAGTGTCAAGCTTCTTGAGTATTGTTGGAGCTGCACCCATCCAGGCAAGTGGGGAGTATTCCATCACACTCCTGACTTGTACCTTGTAAATGGTGGATAGCTTTTGGGAGTCAAGAGGTCAGTTACTTGCTGCCGTATTCCCAGCCTCTGATCTGCTCTTGTAGCCATTTATTACTGTGGTGAGTCCAGTTGAGTTTCTGGTCAATGATAACCCCAAGGATGTTGACAGTGGGGGATTCAGTGATGGTTACACCATTGAATGTCAAGGGGCAGTGGTTAGATTGTCTCTTATTGATGATAGTCATTGCCTGGCATTTGTATGCCACAAATGTTACTTGCCACTTGTTAGCCCAAGCCTGGATATTGTCCAAATCTTGTTGTATTCGAACATGGAGTGCTTCAGTATCTGAGGAGTAGCGAATGGTGCTGAATATTGTGCGATCATCGGCAAACATCCCCACTTCTGACCTTATGATGGCAGGAAGGTCATTGATGAAGAGCTGAAGATTGTTGGACCTAGGACACTACCCTAAGGGATTCCTGCAGAGATGTCCTGGAGCTGGGATGACTGACCCTCCACAACCACAACCATCTTCCTCTGTACCAGGTATGACCCTAACCAGAGGAGAGTTTGCCCCATTGATTCCAGTTTTACTAGTGCTCCTTGATGCCATACTCAGTTGAATGTGGTTGAGTGCTTGATGGCTCACCCAGTGAAAACTCCACTGACCTACTGATTACTTTCTTTTATTCAAACTTGGGATGTGTGTGTTGCTGGCTAGGCCAGCATTTATTGCCTATTCCTAATTACCCTTATAGCTGTATGGCTTGCTAGTCCATATCATGGTGCAGCCATATTGCCTTGGACTGGGAATCACAGGTATTATGGTTCTTGTGAGGGGTATGTTTAAAATTCAGCCCTGGTTTACCTGGTGCCGATCTGTCTACAGACCAAACAGCTCCATGCTGAGAATGTAGGAGAATAATTAATCCTAGATAATGCGGTGTTTGTTTTAATACGTTTTTGTTTATTCTTGGTTTTCACCCTGGGGTTTCAGAGTAGCATTTAATTAGGTTGATTGACAAGAGACAGAGTTATGTGAATGGGTGGAATGAAATTTATAGGGGGGAAAACAGGTTAGTTTCTGCTTGATCCTGAAAGAAGCAAGAGTTTTTTTTCTCTCTCTGGAGGCTGCTGTTTGAGTGTCGGAAGACAGGAATCCCACTGTATCTCTCTCCAGAAGTGTGCAAATGCTCTCACACTGTTAACACATACCATCACATAAGCCTCTGATGTTTACTAACTGGTTTTGAAGAGAGGCTTAAAGCTATGAGAAGTATTGCTTAAATTGGAACTAATAGAAATAGACTAGCGGTTAAGAATTATACCTTGTCATGTTTAAGTATGACGGAGGGAAGGTTATTGATGAAGTAGCTAAAGGATGGCATGGTGGCACAGTGATTAGCACAGCTGCCTTACAGCATCAGGGACCTGGGTTCAATTCCAGCCTCAGGTGACTGTGTGGAGTTTGCACATTCTTCACGTGTCTGTGTGTGTTTCCTCCAGGTGCTCCGGTTTCCTCCCGCAGTCTGAAGATGTGTGGGTTAGGTTGATTGGCCTGGATATATTGTCCTTCGTATCAGGGAGATTAGGAGGGTAAATATGTGGGGTTACGGTGATAGAACCTGGGTGGGATTGTTATCAGTGCCGGTTCAATGGGCCAAGTGGCTTCCTTCTGCACTGTAGATTCTATGATTCTATGAATTGGTAAAAGTTCAGTTAATTCATTCATTATAGTTAAACTGTATTGTTAAATAAAGTTTGTGTTGATAAAAACTTCCTAGTGATTCGATTGAATCATACCTGGAGTTAAACAACCTTATCCTCACACTAATGCCACAATCAAAGAAAATGGTTGGGATTTGGTCTAATTTCATAATGTACCTTGGGGTTTCTGATCTGGTCCCTAACAGTGGGAGGAATGGTTTGAGTGATATAACAGTTTATTTGATTTTGTTTCTTTTTCTCTCAGGTTCACCAGCAATGTGGTGTACCTCGGGTTAATCTTGCGTTTGGGAATCCAGGGAGGTGATAGCTATGTTGACCTGTTTGTAGCTGGAGCTGTGGAACTGCCGGCAACATTACTGGGTTTCCTGCTGGTTGAACGTGTGGGAAGGCGGAGTCCCTTTATGAGCTCCCAATTACTGGCAGGAATATTCTGTCTATTAGCAGCGTGTGTTTCAGAAGGTAAGTGCTGACTGCTTCTGTATCAAAAAATTTATCTGTACAACACATGGAAGAAATGTTGAAAAACTTAGGTTTTAAAATGGACTTTGTGCTTCATTCTTCTGGAGATATTCTGCCTTTTCGTAAAGTGTCATCTGTTACTGTCTTAACCTGTTTCATGTCTTATTGGGATGATCACTTTTGGGGTAAAATCTTGCACTTGCTATTATTAAATTGCAATTACACTCAAACAATGGAACTCAGAGTACTAGAGTTTCCAAAACCGTCCTGACCATAGCCTAGATTTCCCCGTGAGCATTACAACTGAATTGTTACAGCATCAACTCTCTGAATGAACATTTTGCTCACCAAAGCCTACTTCCTTATGAACCAGGCCAAGTACTAGCCACTTGTTTCTCTGTACACACTCAGTGTCCCCCTTCACTCACTTTGGGATAATGTGTGAGTGAAGGCTGTGCAATAATAATTAACAATTGTTTCTGAGTATTTTGATGGGTGGCTTACCTTCTGGAAAATTATTGCCTGTACTCATTGGAGTTTAGAAGATTGAAAGGTGATCTTATTGAGACATAAAGGATTCTCAGGAGGTAGATGCAGAGAGATCTTTTCCAATTGTGGGAGAGTCCCGGACCAGACAGCAAAATCTCAGAGTAAGGGGTCGCCATTGAAGACAGAGATGAAGATCATTCACAATCTCATTGAATGGTGGAGCAGACTCAGTGGGCTGAATGGCCTACTTCTGTTCTTACATCTTATGGTCCATTGCCCATTCTAGGGGGCATTGCCTTAAAAATATAATTTGATTTCATGGGTGTGTTTAAGATTTGGTGAAAGTCTTGTACCAGTTGTAACTGTTAGTAACTCATTGGGACCTTATGTTAACTTTGTTTTTTCATCTTGAAGATATGCACTGGCTCAAAACTGCTGTTGCCACACTGGGTAGGTGCGGAATAACGATGTCAATCAGTATACTTTTCCTTGTGACCAATGAACTACAACCCACATCAATAAGGTAACTAATTAAAATCTTTACAACAATTTTAAATTGTATGAATAAGGGACGGATACACCCTCACAGTATGACGGTTAGTTGTAACCCAGTGCTGGCATTGCCACTTACTTAACTGATTGTTTTTGTCACTTGGTCATACAGAACCTGAGTATTGTTGAAACAAGAGACAAGCTGTCAAAGTTTTTCATCTTGTACTCATCAGCGTAGATGTAAGAACATCAAACTTCAAAGGGGAGGAAAACAACTTATACTGCATGAGAAATGGGTGCCAATTGGTTGGCAAGTTGATTCTGATTTGTTGAGGCATTGCAATGGAAAATTTACCACGGAACATGCTTTGATTTAAGTCCAAAAAGGCACCATGCCTGAACCTGTTCCTTTTGCTTATAAAGGATAGGCTCCTGCGTCGGAATGTATGAGGCTTCGAGCAAGAATAAGTGAGCCATATTGTGCAACTTTTAACGCAAATTCTTAGTGTAATTCTTTTTTCAGTGCAAATAATTTTTGTCTTGCTACAAAAGGAGAGCTGCTATCAAAGTTTTACTTCTTGTATTCATCAGGGCAGCTCGCAAGATAAAGAAAACAACAATTTATACTGCATGGGATGAGAGTGGTGGTGGTTGGCAAGTGGGCTCTAATTGAGGCCTTGGAAAAGGCACAATGTTCCCTTCCATCCAGGCATTCGCAATCAAACAAAAGCTTGAGGGGCAGCCATTCTGTAGTTCATTCCCCATGGCAATGCCTTCATCAATCAGAGTTGACTTGCCAGGTTGAATTTGAACAACAGCTTGGCAGTTAACAGTTAACTGTTCCCTGCTGCATTTGCCATGCCAACACCTGTACCAATCAAAGTCCAATGCCAACCAATCTCATCTTGGGCAATATAAATTGTTCACTTTACTATTGGGTTAACTTTCCTGGTGAGGGCGAGATGGAAAGCTTTGATAGCTTGTCTCCTTTTTTTCAACAATACTCAAGTCTGTACCACTAAACAAGAATTTTTGTTTTAAACTAACAGGAATTTTGGCGTTTCAATATGTTCATCCCCAAGTGCTATTGGTGGGCTCGTAGCCCCATTTGTGCTCTTCAAATTAGCAACCGTCTGGAGTGAACTTCCTCTGGTAATTTTTGGTGAGTGTTTTTTTTAATTTACTCTTTGATGGAATGTCGCTGGCAAGACCAACATGTTTTTTGCCCATCACTAACTGCCCTCAAATTGAATGGTTTGCTTGTCTGTTTTATGGTCAGCTACATCACTATAGCTCTAGAGTCTTGTAAGCCAGACCAGTTAAGAATGGTAGATTTCCCTCCCTTTGGGACATTAGTTTTTAATGACCGCTGATGATAGTTTCATGGTCATCATTATTGAGATTGGGGCTGGAGCTTTATTGACATGCCTGTCCCGATTCCGGGGGTGGGCAAGGCTCAGAGAACAACATTCTTTGTTGGCCTTGGGCAGGATTGTACGAACCTCGAGCGGATGTGCTGGTAAAAATCCGCCCAGGATCACAATTCTAAATTTGATCAATAACATCTGGAATTCCACCATTGTGGTACCTGAACTCATTCCCCCAGAGAATTAGCTCCGGCCTCAGGATTACCACCATCTCCTCTTTTAGGAGCATTTCAATGAATAATTATCTTTTATCCATTCTTTGTCATTATTGAGTTAATTTTCTCTGAAAAATGATTCTTGATGAAGTCATGTGAAGATATCCTAAAGTACTGTTGAGGCTATATCGAAGGAGAATTCCAAAACTAAAGTTGATCAATATTTTGTTAAAGAAAGGTTATCTATTAGTGTCACCGGTAGGCTTACATTAACACTGTAATGAAGTTACTGTGAAAATCCCTCAGTCACCACATTCTGGTTCAGGTACACTGAGGGAGAATTTAGCACGGCTGATGTTAGTGAAGGGAACTGAGGATTATGTAACCAAGAGGTATAGGCGGAGTTGACTTATAGCTCAGCAATGATCAAATTGGACAGTGGAACAGACTGAATGGCCTCCTGCTATACCTATGTAATTGGGGTGACGGGGGGGGGTCGGGTGGAGGGAGAGGTCTGAACTCCTGTCTGGGCACATCATACAGTGGATGGCTGTGCATCTAAAGGGGTGTGTCACATCCCTGGGTTTAAAGCACACAATGGAAGCCCAATACCAAGGGTACAATATCTATAATGATTAAGGGGGTGAAATTGAAAGTGGCTCATTTTCAGGTGCAGGGATTGCGATGCATGACTACATCACTGTCCTGTTGAGGCAGGTAGCCTCAAAGATCCTGCTTCCCCCCATCTCAATATCAACGCACTCAACAGGGAGGGCGTAAAACAGTGTGTGCACCTAGCAAGGTGTACAGTAACCAGTTAACCTGAGCCTCTTAGAGGCAATCTGTTCTTTCTTAAAGGGAAGCAATGGATGTTGTTGTTGACTGCCTCTCTCTGTGAATCCCTGGCTGGAAAGGAAATGGAGCAAGAGGCAAGGAAGAGGCCCACAAGGTTTTTGGCAGCAGTGAATGGCGGTAGAGAGGAGAGACATCACGTTCTAGAAGGAGAACAGGGGAACCTCGAGGCTCACTGTGAGCGGGTGGCCATGAAGATTCATACCCTCTGCACCAGGCTGCAGAGATGGAAATATTTTACAGGGTGATCAAGGTCACTGAATGGATCATCACAGGACATCTCTTCCCAACCACACAGCCATCATTCACCCCTCAGCATTCAGTACATTCAGATGCTCCATTCATTTACCAATGTTGGCAGCTCCTCAAACACCTCGCACAGTGTCCACTTACTTCCAGCTATGTCGGGCACATTACCAAAATGCATTGGGCCCCACTCACTGACCTTCTCTCTCTCTCTTGCACGACAAGATGGTAACTAATCGCAGGGAGCAGCAGGGAGCCTGTGAGGAGAGGCGTGTGCCTGCATACCCTGAACCCTCTGGAGGAGACAGTGCTGAGCATCCTGGAGCCAGCTACAATCCAGGATACATCCAGCATCCCTGAGATCTTTCAGGATGGGGCTGTATTCCTACTCAAATTCCTCCTCATCATCACACTGCAACCTGGCATGAAGTACACGCTGCCAGTGTGGTGACTGAGAGCTTCTTGCTTTCCAGCCCCTTCCCTCTTCTCCCCAGCTGCTAATCCCCCCATCGGTATCTCTGCTTGCCAGCCTAGTGCAGAGTAAGGGCTCCCTCCCAACCCTCTGAGGGAAGCACCTTCACTCAACCTGACTCTTGCAGCTGGCAGCCCGGACACACCTTAGAGGGCAGTATAGAGTGGGGATCAGCATGTGGTGAGTCACTGGGCACAAGAGGGTTGTGGCAAGGCCAGGAGGGAAGCTTGTGTGTCAGACCAGGGAGCAAGGCTGCACCCACTGGGAACTCAGCCACGGGCTTTACTGGGGACTCAGGCTGGGGAATATTGATGAGCCGGCATATCAAGGTGCTGGGGGCATTAGCAGGCCTGTCACTGGGCCTGTAGTCACTGTAAAGCTGGAGGGGTCTGGCCCAGGGCTGCAGGCAGTACCTGGAGTCCATCCTTTCCATTGCAAATGTGATGATCAATAGTTTGACAATACTTGAAGAGCCTCCTGTGATGACAGCCCCCTGCTGGTGTCTCAGTTTCACTGCAGCAGGGGCAGAGGTCACCAATGTCTCAGTGTTGCAGTGAGGATTGAGTGATTAAGCACCTACAGAAAGTTAAACTGACTTGATCTGATATGGATTTTGTACAGGATTGGTCATGTCTAATAGACATAACTGAACCTTTCTGAGGAAAAGATTTCGGGAACTATTTATGGGTATAGTTAAACAGACTTCAGAAAGTATTCAACAAGATTCTACACAGGAGACTGACCTTACTACAAAATTAGTTAAGGGGGAGGGGGAGGATCCGTGCTGAAATCTTCACTATATTTATTAGTGACTCAGTTAATACAATGGTCACGCAAAGATAGGTGGAATAGGTTTTCAAAGATAAAATTACAAAGAAACAATGACGGATATCCAGAAAGATCTTGATGAATTGAGAGTTCATTCTGGAGCAAAAGAGGATAGATCAATACTTTTTTAAAAATTTTGAGCAGCTAGGAACAGGCCTAAGAAGTTTAGGGATTCATGCCTACGCAACGCTGAAAGGTCAATGCAAAACATTCATCAAACAATGCTGATATAATGCTGCTGGTCTTTGCGGCTAAGAGGGTTAGAATGTAAGGGAAGCAAGTTTTACAACAGCTGTAAAAAGCAATGGTTAGAACATATCAGGGGCACCGAGTACAGTTCTGGGCATCATATCTTAGAAACTATCTCCTGGCCTGTAAGAAGGGTGCATCCTATTTTTTAGTTATTAGGTGCCCAGATCACCACAACCTGCCCTGGTCCCCCCATACCAACACTATAGGCAAGAAAACCCACCAACACCTCTACTTTCTCAGGAGATTAAAGAAATTTGGCATGTCAGCTACGACTCTTACCAACTTTTACAGATGCACCATAGAAAGCTTTCTTTCTGGTTGTAATACAGCTTGGTATGGCTCCTGCTCTGCCCAAAACCGCAAGAAACTACAAAAGGTTGTGAATGTACCCAACCCATCACACAAAATGACCTCCCATCCATTGGCTCTGTCTACACTTACTGCTGTCTTGGCAAAGCAGCCAGCATAATTAAAGACCCCAAGCACCCTGACATACTCCCTTCCACTTTCTTCCGTTGGGAAAAAGATACAAAAGTCTGAGGTCACATACCAACCAACTCTAGGACAGCTTTTTCCCTGCTGCAGTCAGACTTTTGAACAGACCTACCTCGCGCTAAGTTGATCTTTCTTTATACCCTTGCTATGACTGTAACACTACATTCCGCACTGTCTCCTTTCCTTCTCTGTGAATGGTATGCTTTATTGCACGCAAGAAACAATACTTTTCACTGTATACTTATACACGTGACAATAATAAATCAAATAAAATCAAAATCGTCAGAGTGTTACCAGAGTACAAGGATTAAATTATGAGGCGAGATTACATAAAGTAACCCACGTTGCTGTGGGTTTGGAGTAATAAGTAGACCAGACTAGGTAAGGAAGGCAGATATCCTTCCCTAAAGAGCATCAGATTTTTTGACAATCCATGATAGTTGGTGTGTGGCTGAAAATCCTCGGTTTTACATTTCATAATTATTTAATTTAAATTCAACCAACTGCTCCAGTGGAATGTGAACTCATGCCCCAAGGCATTATTCTGGGCCTTTGGATCACTAGTCCAGTGACATTACTACTACATCACCACTTCCCCAATATCAGAGTGCACCAGGGGAAAACTCAATCTTACATTAACAATACAACAGAATTTCAACTATACATACTACCCCAGAACAAACAAAAAAAAGCATATTTGTTCATAAATAAGTATTGAAATGTAAATAAATAGGCTGATTTTGGAAATCTGAAGTGGAAGTGGAAATTGGTGAAATGATACCATGGTTTTTTGTATTTGTTCATGGGACATAGGCATCATTAGCTGGGCCAGCATTTATTGCCCATCCCTAGTTGCCATTGGAGGGTAATAAAGAGTCAACCACATTGCTGTGGCTCTGGAATCACATTCAGGCCAGATCAGGTAAGGACAGCAGATTTCCTTCCCCAGAGGACATAAGTGAACCAGATGGGTTTTTCTGACAATAGTCGTCAGTAGATTCTTAATTCCATATTTTTTGACAGGATTCAAACCCAGGCCCCCAGAACATTAGCTGGATTAATGGTCTAAAGATAACACCACTCAGCTATCGCCTCCCTGTGACAGATAGCATCAGAATACAAGGGATAATTAGCAGTGTTGTCTTTTGTTCTTCGTAGCTGGGAATCAATGTGTCAGCTACATCGGCAGAAACATTTTCCTTTATCCGTTCTCGAGATGTGGGTGTTATTGGCCAGGTCGGTATTTATTGCCCTTGATGCTCCAAGCAGGTGGGAGTAAACATTCTTCTTCAACCAATGTGACTGTATTGATATAATCCTGGGCCACTTTGGAGAGCAGTTCAAGAATTTCCAATGTGTTCTGTCGTGATTTGCGACTTTATTTGTGTACTTAATTTAACCTGAGACAGCCAAGTTTAGGTTCGCATTTTCTATACATTCAACTTGCCCAGAAGTTTCCTAACTTTGGCCAGAACCATTGTGGACTCGATCAATGCAGATTAGCAACAAATACAGTGGACTTGAATTTATCTCCATTTTTCTCTAGGTGTCCTTTCTCTGGCAGCCGGTGGCTTGGCACAGCTTCTGCCTGAAACCAGGGGCACGAGGTTACCTGAAACGGTCGACGATGTGGAAAATGTTATGCGGTAACTATCAACAAGGGGCCTGTGTTTGAGAGGAGGTTGCTGTGCTTACTTTGGAACTGTGGCTGGTGGCTCACACTCTGTTCCGGTTTGTACCAACAGGCTTTATGAATATGACCAGGATGAATGCAAGGAGATGATTGCCCTCCACATTTCCACCTAGGGATTGAAGAGAAACGTGTGGAGGAGGGCCTCGCAATGCTGGCTCCATCCTAAATCAGGACTTTAAAAAAAAGGAAATCTTACTTATCAATCACATTGCAATCAGTTATCTTCATTCTTCTGGTAGACTATTGTGTAAAGGCAAAATTGAAGGAATAATTTTCTACTTAACGTATCAAATGGAAATCTGTTGTGTATTATTCTAGTAAGGTTGCAAAACAGGCAATAATAGATTGTCTGCTACAACTTATGTGGGAAACATAAAAGAATAGAGAAATCCCCAGCTGTAACACAATAATGAGCACAAGGAGTTTAATCATCAAGATTCACAGATTCTTAAGTAGAAGAATAGCCCAATGAAAATAAAATGACAGGCGTACATTTTGAAGCAACAGTCTTTCACATATTGTTAAGGAAAAAAACTGGCAATAAATACTCAATGGAAGTGGCTTTCAAATTCCTGCGTCAGTGTGGGTTTCCTCCGGGTGCTCTGGTTTCCTCCCACACTCCAAAGATGTGCGGGTTAGGTTGATTGGCCATGCTAAACTGACCCCAGGTGTCAGGGAGACTAGCAAGGTAAATACGTGGGGCTACAGGGATAGGGTGGGATTGTTGTCAGTGTGGGCTTGATGGGCCAAATGGCCTCCTTCTGCACTGTGGGATTTCTATGATTCTTTGATGGACAATATTAAAAAAGGCAATGAATCAAATTGGACGTAAAAGTGAAAGGCTTCAAAATGGTAAAAGCAAAATTAAGGGAAATGTTTGTTAAAATTGAATTAAAATTGTGTGATTGATTCTGTGTTCTGTTTAATGTTGATATAGAAGTCTTTGGAAATTTGCACTGCAAAATAAATCAGGACACAATGGATTGCTATTTCTACATTTCTCTCCACTTGGGTAACACTGGATTCTGGGCAAAATGCTATGGTTTGGTGTAACAGACTGCAGAATTTTAAATATACATTGCATCATACAGTGGCATAGTGGTTAGCACTGCTGCCTCACATCTCCAGTGGACCCAGGTTTGATTCCCAGCTTGGGTCACTGTCTGAGTGGCACATTCTCCCTGTGTCTGTGTGGGTTCCCTCCGGGTGCTCTGGTTTCCTCCCACAGTTCAAAGATATGCGGGTTAGGTAGATTGGCCGTGCTAAATTGCCTCTTAGTGTCAGGGGGATCAGCAGGGTAAATATGCGAGGTTATGGGAATAGGGCCTGGGTGGGATTGTAGTTGGTGCAGACTCACTGGGCTGAATGGCCTCCTTCTGCATTGTAAGATTCTATGATTCTATCAATTTACACCGGAGTATTGGCCACCTTTTACACCACAGGAGCCAAATGTCCATTCATCTTCGCCCACAAAACTGGCCATGCCTCTGGGTCAGCCTGAAGCCAATACAACAGTAAAACCAAAGGCATGAATCAGTCAATGAAGAATGACTTATTTCTTAGTAATATCTTGTGAGGCAGCCGGAGAATCCAGTCCATCACATGAGTGAGGAGAGGGTGAATAAACTAGGAGGCTGAAGGGAGACCTGATAGAGGTCTACAAAATTATGGGAGACATAGACAGGGTGGATAGCCAGAGGATTTTTCCCAGGGTGAAAGTGTCAATTACCAGGGGGGCAGTAGTTTAAGATGAGAAGGGGTAAGTTTGAGGGAGATGTGCACGGGAAGTTTTGCACACAGAGAATGGTGGGTGCCGGGAACGCACTGCCAGAGGAAGTGGTGGAAGCAGGAGCAATAGCAACATTTAAGAGGCATCTAGAAGGGTACATGAATAGGGAGGGAGTGGAGGGATACGGACCGTGTAGGGGCAGAAGGTTTTTTATACTTTAGTTAAGGCTTCATGATCAGCACGGGCTTGGAGGGGTGAAGGTCTGTTCCTGGCCTTTATTCTTTGTTCAAATCAATTATGATGGAGTACACGACAGGGGAAATTTAAATCAATGCTTCTACTGCTGAGTTTGCACTGACACTTGAATGAAATTTTACCTCAGCAAGGCAGTGTCCAGTGAATCCTGGGTGTGTTTTACATTGTATCCCAGTGGAAGCTCACTGATGCTATCATGCTAGAATGTTCTGTTGGATGTATCAGGAGTAGATCCGTCCCCATTGTAGTTACCGTGTTTTTGGTTTGATTGATTCAGAAGTAGGTTCCAGAGCAAAGCATTGAACATTGTGAGGTCTAGTGCAAGGTGGCAGTAAAGTGTGGACTTTGATTGTGGGAAAAGATCACAAGGTAGATGGATAGTGGGGGGGAATTTAGAAGCAATGTTTAATTTAATCTGCCTATTATTTAAACTAGATTCAGGCGTTTGTAATTATCCCACTTCCCGGGATGAATGCAGCTTGAACAACACAAGATGCTCACACAATCCAGGACCCATTTGATCAGTACCCCATCCACCATTGTGAATGTTCACTCTCTCCATCACAATGATAGTGGGAGCAGTGTGTACCTATGGGATCCTCTGTATGGTTTGCCCAGTTAAAAGGCTTTTTAAGATATCTCTGCCTAACGTAACTAATTGCACTACGCTTTAAGCTAACTTAAGCTTATTTGGCCACATCAGCTTGGAATTCTGGGTCCAGCCTGGAAACTTAGCTATATTCTCTGTAAGTACAATGTAAGGTAAACAAACTTTCTCATAAAGTAAACAGAAGCTTCCATGGCGCCAGCTGCTAAGTATTATTGTGCAGCTGGAAACTACTTGTACCTAACTCTTTAATAACACAAGATAAGTATTCAGTAATATTGTAGGCACAGACCGATGTTTAGTTAGTTCAATCCAGGATACGTTTTGAGTTGTTCGATCCAGTGCTGGCTTTTGCTGCTTTCTCTCTCTCTTTCTCTTTCTTTCTTAAGTAATCCTTATTTTGCTTCCTGTAAAATGCTAAGTATAAAGGACAACTTAATAAAGAAGTTTCCACTTTGAACCAGTCGTGCTCAAGTTTATTCTGAAGAAGAAAGCAGAGCCTTTACACAATGCACTGGGGTACAGCTCCTTTGACAGCACCTTCCAAATCCACCTCTACCACCTTGTGCCGTGATGTCATGTTGCAATTTTTCTTGTTGCTTCCTGTCCGTTTAACTTGTACCATGTAACTCTGTGCTGCAGAGTTGTTGGTTCTTAAACCTGTGTGAGGCTAAAGCTAACCTTAAAAAGGATTCTGGCTGGGGCAGGGTGTTGGAAGTGGCTGAGGAAAAGTGTCTGATCCACAAGAATAGTGACTAATAGTGCAACAGGGGGTGAGAAGTTGCTGCTATATTCTCAGCCACTGCACTGGAGGCCTTGGTGGAGGAACATAAGAACATAAGAAATAGGAGCAGGAGTAGACCATCCAGCCCTTCGAGCCTGCCCCGCCATTCAATAAGATCATGGCTGATCTGTCGCTGCTCAGTTCCACATTCCCACCCTCTCCCCATAACCCTTAATCCCCTCTCCTATCAAAAACCCATCAACCCGCGTCTTAAAAATATTTAGCGAGGTAGCCTCCACCACTTCAACGGGCAGAGAATTCCAGAGATTCACCACCCTTTGAGTGAAGAAGTTCCTCCTCAACTCTGTTCTAAACCGCCCCCCCTTTATCTTGAGGCTGTGCCCCCTAGTCCTACTATCCTTTCTGAGCGGGAAGAGTCTCTCCACCTCTACCCTATCCATCCCATTCATCATCTTATACGTCTCAATGAGATCTCCCCTCATTCTTCTAAACTCGAACGAGTACAAGCCTAGTTTATTCAGCCTCTCCTCATAGCTCAACCCCCTCAACTCTGGTATCAGCCTAGTAAACCTCCTCTGCACTCCCTCCAAGGCCAAAATATCCTTGCGTAAGTGCAGCGACCAAATCTGCACACAGTACTCCAGCTGCAGCCTCACCAGTGCCCTATACAGTTGCAGCAAGACTTCCCTACCTTTATATTCAATCCCCCTCGCTATGAAGGCCAGCATCCCATTCGCCTTCCTGACCACCTGCTGCACCTGCAGGCTGGGTTTTTGCGACTCATGCACAAGGACCCTGAAGTCCCTCTGCACCGTCACCTGCTGCAGTTTTTCGCCAGGTAAGTAATAGTCCTTCCTACCATTATTCCTACCAAAGTGGACCACCTCGCACTTGCCAACATTAAATTCCATTTGCCAGTTCCTGGCCCATTCGCCCAGCCTATCTAGATCCTTCTGCAGACTCTCCACACCCTCCGCACAATTTGCTGTTCCACCAATCTTGGTGTCATCAGCAAATTTCGACACCATACACTCGGTTCCCTCCTCCAGATCATCTATATAAATGGTAAATAGCTGAGGCCCCAGCACCGACCCCTGGGGCACTCCACTAGTCACCAAATGTCCTCTACTCACACAGGAACTGATAGATCATCCTGCAGACATTGAGAAAGCAAAGCAGTTTCAAATATCACCACGGCAGATGGTGAAATTTGAATTCAGTAAAAAAAATCTGGAATTAAGAATCTACTGATGGCCATAAAACCACTGCCAATTGTCAGAAAAACCCATCTGGTTCACTAACGTCCTTTAGGGAAGGAAATCTGCACTCCTTAGCTGGTCTGGCCTGCATGCGACTTCAGATCTAAAGGACATTAGTGAACCAAATGGGTTTTCCCGACAATCGACAATGGCTTCATGGTCATCAGTAGATTCTTAATTCCAGATATTTTTTACTGAATTCAAATTCCACCATCTGCTGTGGCAGGATTTGAACCCAGATCCCGAAAACAATTAGTTGGGTTTCTGGATTAATAGATTAGCGATAATCCCACAAGCTGTCGCCTCCCCTGCTGCAGCTTGGAAAGGGTCAGAAGAATGAAGGCTTCTCACCACAGTCACCTTCCCAGCCACTTGCTGTGCTGTCCCTGCCCTGCTCAATGGCTAATGTTCAGACTGTGGCAGGTTTCAGGAGGGGATCTCCTTAGCGAAGCAGAGGCATCCTACACACTGTTCCTCACTGAGGTTCAGATGGAGAATTTGCTCCCTGGGTGACAAAGATCTCCAGCTGGGAGCTCTCTTCCTCCCCCTCCTCCTCCTTCTTCCAGCAGTGTGTCCTGTGTAACCGTGGGCAATTTTCTCTGCTGCGCAGTGAGCCAAGAGGGATTGCAAAGGTTAAATATTAATAAATACTATCACATGCTTCTACAAAACTCAGCACAGAACCAAACATCAGATCATCTGAAAGGAAGTGATTCCTATTAGAAGCACTAATGTGAGGTCCTTCCTAATGCTGAATGTGTGCCTGGCTGTATGTAGTTAAGAATGGGTGACGGCTGGAGAACTGAGTTCTAAGCTGGCAGCACTGGTGTCAAATTGGTATAATGCGCTGTTTGTGGTTATAATCTGCCTATCCCGCAAACTCTCTGTGCAGTCTCTCTGCACTGTCTACCCAAGATGGCACTGGGCGAGCCTGTGCCAGAAGCCACGCCACTTTGGATTCAGGCCTCCATCCGTTAGATTGAAATTATAAACACTAGACCACCAAATGTTGCAGCCATTGAACTTCAATTCATTCCTTCATTGAAGTGAAGTTAGATAGGGATGGCATGAAGAGCATGCAGGGGTTTGCAGAGGGTAGTGTGATTCAGGCAGGGATTTTCCACTCCTGATAGTATGGGAAGGGTTTCGTAACGAGAGCAAACTATATCGCGAGAAAACCAAAGTCACATTTTACACTGGCCATGAAAGCTTGCGGCAATAATCTTCAGTGGCAGGCCACGAATCCCGCTATTCAATGTTGGGAATCTCATTTGAATACATTTGCATCTCATTATCGGGCCCATACAAGAAGAAAGGAAATTACAGGAACAGGCCCTTCGGCCCTTCAAGCCTGCACCGACCATGCTGCCCAACTGAGCTAGAACCCCAAAGAATGAAGCAGTAGAATATACCCCCCCCACCATCCTATTCCATCCCATTCCCTCTTCACAGTAGGGATTCTATGGAAACAGATCAAAATCTGCCTTAGTTTCCCAAGCAGTGTGGTGGAAAATTAGAAGAGGGAGAGATCTCGACGAGGCGGAGGTACCTTCGGACTCCCCCCTTCCCCCCCTGCCCAACCCCCCCATGTACCTTCCAGTATACAGTATAGTTAAGGATTATAGGGAGAAAGCGGGAAAGTGGAACTGATCCACTTCAGATCAGCCATGATCTTATTGAATGGCGGGGCAGGCTCGAGGGGCTAGATGGCCTACTCCTGCTCCTATTTCTTACGTTCTTATGTTCTTTTACCATGGTTTTGCTCCAGTCTTCCTCCAATCAAGACTGGTCACTTCCCCCAGCCAGAGCCAATAATCCTGAGGAAGCCCCTTAATAAATGAAGCCACTTTGTGAGCTTATCTCTGAGTTCCATATCGAACTTCCTTCGCTTCAATGAAGGAGTGAATTTAAGTTGAATGCCTGCAAACCCCTGAGTTCTATCTGTGGCAGGGAGAATGCAGAGTGGTGGGAATTGTAATTGTCTTCAACAGGCATGCCCCTGGCGAGCACCCACCCCTCCGAGGGGAACTCAGAGGTTAGCAATTAGCGATGGAGAATAAATGTCTCCCACCATTATGCATTGCAATATGCCCTGTATTCATACCTCAAACACTGGCCAACCCACCAGCCATTTCAGTAAGTGTAGCACCTTTTTATTTACCTCCTCCCACACTACCGGTCAGTACCTCAAAAATCCACAGCATTCTCTGTTCCTGGGGCAGTCTCTCTCAAAAGCGGGGAAGCAAGATCTCGATTCAGGAAACTCTTTGGGTTACCGTACACGAGTGTGGAGCGAAGCTATCGGTAGCGTGGCCATCCTCTCGCTCTCATTCTGGCCTCTCCCTCTTTGGCATCCTCCAGCATTCCATCCGATCCCAATGCGGGCTTCAGAAACAGTGGGAAAACATTATCTGGGATTTCGGGCCAGCGGCTGGGCCGCACCCACAATGGGTGTGTCTCCAACAAATGATGGGTTCTTATTTCTCCCCATACAAAGTGATGAGCAACGCTGGCTTAATTCCCCTTGCTGTGTGCCAGGCATTGCTGGTGGCATGTTTAATTGGAAAATGTTGTCCAGTATGCTGCCTTTCTCCTGCATACTCTGCAGCTCTATTATCTGTACATAAAAGCAGATCTACACGTCCTCCTTAACTTCCTTTCCAGCAGGGGTACTTGTGACGTAGAGTTAGGGCTGTCAGTTTGAAGAGGGTGATGGGATGATATTCAGGGTGGATTGGATTTTCTTCATTGACAAGTTTACCATTGGAAATATCTTATAATGATTATGGCTATCGGTGATATACTGCTGAAAATCTACCTGAGTTTCCTCAACATCTTGATTATATATTCAAGTAACATTCATGTATCATTTCTGCCACACAAATGTCAGCCAGTCACCATCTCCAACAATACAGAATCTCTCCTTGACATTCAATGGCATCCACCTTGCTGACCAGTGGCACAGTGGTTAGCACTGCTGCCTCACAGCTCTAGGGACATGGGTTCGATTCCCGGCTTGGGTCATACTCCGTGTGGAGTTTGCATGTTCTCCCCATGTGCGCATGGGTTTCCTCTGGGTGCTCTGGTTTCCTCCCACAGTCCAAAGATGTGCAGGCTAGGTGCATTGGCCATGCTAAATTGCCCCTTATTGTCCAGGGATGCATAGGTTAGAGGGATTAGCCGGGTAAATATGTGGGATTACAGGGATAGGGCCTGGGTAGGATTGTTGTCAGTGCAAACTCGATGGGCCAAATGACCCCCTTCTGCATTGTAGGGCTTCTATGATTCTATGAATCCTCCTCTATCAACATCCTGGGGGTGTTATCATTAATTGGAAACTTAATTGGATCAGCCATATAAATACTGTGGCTGCAAAAGCAGGGGAATCCATCCTGCAGTGTGTCGAACATCTCCTGACTCCCCAAAGTCTGTCCACCATTTCCAATGCATCAGTCAGGAATGTGATGGAATACTCTCCACTTTCCTGGATACATACAGCTGTAACATCACTCAGGAAGTTTGACACCATCCAAAAGTCTGCTTGATTGCCACCTCACGCAGCAACTTCAACGTTCGCTCCCTCTAAAACCAATGCACAATATCAACAATGTGTACTATCTACAAGATGCACTGCAGGAACTCAGTAAGGCAGCACCTTCCAAACCCATGGCCCCCACCACCTAGAAGGGCAAGGGCAGCAGATACTTGGGAACACTATCACCCGAAAGTTCCCCCCCAAGTCACACACCATCAGAATCCCTGCAACACAAAAGGAGGCCATTTGACTCATTAACTCATCTCTGAAGAGTATATTAGCCTATCCCCATAACGCCACATAGCTATCATGGCTAATCTATCTAATCTGCACATTTTGGAACACTATGGGTCAATTTTGCTATGGCCAATCCAACTAGCCTGCTCATCGTTGGGCTTGGTTTGATATCAGTGCTCCTTTGCTGTTGCTGGGTCAAAATCCTAGAATTCCCTCTCTAACAGCACTATGAGTGTACCTACACCAGATGGACGGACTGCTTCAAAAAGGTGGCTCATCACCACCTTCTCAAGGGCAACTAGGGATTGGTGGAGCCTTCTCCTCTGGTTAGTTGTTTAATCGTCCATCACCATTTATGACTGGATGTGGTAGAACTGCAGAGTGTTCATCTATCCATTGGTTGTGGGATCACTTAGCTCTGTCTGTTGCCTGCTGCTTCCATGTTTAGCACACAAGAAGTCCTGTGTTGACACCTCATTTTTAGCTGTGCCTGATGCTGCCCTCCTGCACTCTTCATTGATCCAGGGTTGATTCCCCGGTTTGATGGTAATGGTGGAATGGGAGATGTGCCAGGCCGTGACGTTATAGTTTGTGGTTAAGTCCAATTCTGCTGGGCACTTCACGGGTGCTGAGATTTCAGTCACAGAGATATACAGCACAGAAACAGGCCTTTCGGCCCAACTCGCCATGCTGACCAGGTTTCTGAAACTAAACTGGTCCCATTTGCCTGCATTAGGCCTATCTCCCTCGAAATGGGTGGCACGGTGGCACAGTGCTTAGCACTGCTGCCTCACAGTGCCAAGAACCCAGATTCAATCCCTGGCTTGGGTCACTGCCTGTGTGGGGTCTGTACGTTCTATCCATGTCTACGTGCATTTCCTCCGGGTGCTCCGGTTTCCCCCCACAGTCCAGAGATGAGCAGGTTGGGTCAAATGGCCATGCTAAATTGCCCCTTAGTGTCAGGGGGACTAGTAGGATAAATAGGTGGGGTTATGGGATAGGACTTGGGAATGGGCTTGTGGTCAGTGAAGACTTGATGGGCTGAATGGCCTCCTTCTACACTGTAGGGATGCCGTGACGATTCTATGAAACCTTTCCTATCCATGTACCTGTCCAATACACAATTGTAAACAAATTGTTTCTGAACCCTACTTAACACAGTCGTTGTTCTACACAATATGATGGTTGGTTAGGCTTAGGGTATAAGTCAGAGCTCAGTCTTTACAAGCAGTGTGCGGTGGTCACTCTTACAAATACTGGCTTGGATCGTTGCTGTCTCTTGAACGTTAGATGAAGGTGTTATCCAAGAACAGTTATGATCAGAATGGAAGTGCAGGGGAGAAATGAAGCGATCAGTCTCAGGAAGCTCAGGGTTATGTGTGTGGACCGAATGGAGCTGTGTTGTAGGGCGGTTACCCCAATCTCCATTTGGTTGCCCCAGTGTGGAGAAGACTACATCATGAATAGTGAATACAAGGCACTAACTTGGAAAGAAATACAAAGAAATTGCTGTTTCCTGTAGGAGGAGAGCTCAGGGCCTTGGATGGTGAGTAAAGGGCAAGTAAAATGACGGGTGTGGCATCTCCTGCGCTTGCATGGGTATCGTCAGGAAGGGAAAACATGTTGGGATGACTGAGGAGTGGACCAGGATATCATGGAGGGAATGATCCCCTCAGAATATTGAAAGGAGAGAGGAGGGAAGGATGTGTTTGGTGGTGGTGGTGTCACATTGAAATAGGGAGAGAAAGGCCCATTGAATATAGAGGCTGGTGGGACGGTGGACGAGGACATGGGGAAACCCTGTCAGAGCTGGGAGCAGGAGTGAGAGCAGAAGTGCATGAAATGGAACAGACATGGCCATGAGCCCTGTCAAGCCCTGTAGAGGGTGGGCTAGCATCAGTGTGGGGTCTCAGTGATGGGGAGGGACCCTGCCACATGAGGCAAAAAACCCTCTCACTTGGGAGGGGGGAATGCAGTGAAACCTACACCCCTCTGTCAATGGAGTGAGGCCAGAGGGGATTACTGGAGAGGAAGTTGATTTCTGAGGCTCACGCTTCCATGCACATGTTGGTAGAGCAGGCAATCGGACTGTTGAAGATGTGGTTCCAGTACCTAGACCGGTCAGAGGGTACCCTACAATACAGCCTCAGGGAATCTCCCGCATTACTGTGGTCTGCTACACTCTCCACAACATAGCACTTCAGAGGGGCATCAACCGAGGCATGGGGGAGATGAGCGAGTCCCTGATCCCCTCGGAGCAGGAGGATGTTGAGAAGGGTGAAGGGCCTGATAATGCTGAGGAGGAGAAGGAAGAACACTGGCAGTGGACAAGGCCAGACTTGGCTATCAAGCAAAGGGATGCCCTTTGTCTCATGGGCAAGCAGGAGTGGCACGTGGTGAAATCTCCCACAATGGATGCAAGGTCAAGCTAATGATGTAGTACCACCTTGATCTAACCATTTGGTTGCATGTCAATGGCGGGGGCCTGACTCTGCAAGAGAATGAGGATGACTTGCAGTGAGGACAAAGTGATGCTTCTCTCATCCTCACCAATATCTCTGACTCCTGCCTCACACAGAGTGTGTATGTGCCCTGCCAATAAACGGGTACATCATGGGGTTCGTCAAAGCTGGAATGAGTAGTCTCAGGCACTGAAGATGTATGTGGCCAGGTTTTCACTTTCATCTTATACCTGAGGGGGGCAGAAAAGCAGCACCTCAGAAGCCCCTTGGCCTCTCCCGCTCAGGTGAAGAGATGCAACGTTGAACTGCTCTGGTCCACATGGATGGATAGGTGTGTGTGGGTGTGGGGGGGGGGGGGGGTTTGCTCCTCCCACAAACAGGCCTCAGGAAGGGTGATGGGTGCTTAGGGGGCTGGTAGGTTTCCTGCAGCAGGGCTGCTTTACTCTGTCCTCAGTGTGGGAGAGATAAAGCACGGCCATTCACACACTCCACCAGGTATGTGTGTGGGTCTGTCGAGTTTGGCGGCATGAAGTGACAAGGTAAAAGCTCTGTGAGTGAGCAAAGTGATTTATTATTTGTAACTATATATAGTGGTGACTTCTCGATATTAGTGCATATTTTTGCCTGTGCCCACTCGGTGCCTATCACTTCTTAATCTTCTTCACCCTCCATTACATCTAGCTACTTCCCAAGGGTCTGCAGTTGAGGTTGAGGAGACCTGCTGACTTTCCCGACTTGTTACCTGAGGTGACCTTGGTGGGCATCCACTGAGGGGCCTGGACCTTGAGGGCCCTGGCCTGCTTTCGGGCAACACGGGTACTGCAATGCTGCCCTTACTACAGCACCAAGGACCCGGGTTCAATTCCTGGTTTGGGTCTCTATCTGTGTGGAGTTTGCGCATTTTCCTCGTGTATGCATGAGTTTCCTCCGGGTGCTCCAGTTTGTTCCCGATGTGTGGGTTAGGTTGATTGACTGTGCTAAATTAACCCTAATTTTGGGGGATTGGCGTCATAAATATGTGGGGTTACAGGGATAGGATGGGATTGTTGTTGGTGCAGGCTCGATGGGCCAAATGGCCTTCATCTGTACTGTGGGATTGTATTCTATTCTATTCTTCTATTCTGTATCTTGAAACAGTCACACAAGCCTTAACCAGGGCTTTACCTGTGATAATTCAGTCCTTCTGAGTTGCAAACACTCATCCATATTTCAGGCACTGATTCAAAAAGCCCATCTCCCCAGAATTAAATCTGTCAGGTTAAACAAGCCGGCCAAACTGTGGTACATTTGGAATGTTGGAAAAGAAAGAAAATGAACGGTGGCAGAAGCAGCAGGAAGAATACCCAGGATTTATTATCCTGAAACCTTGTAATTTACTGATTCTGTCTATCCCCGTAACGACAGTCACAATCCGTTCTCTCAAGGAACTCACTGATACTCTGTCTCTGCCAGGCAGTCAATTGAAAATAAGATGTACATTGAAATAAAACATTGCACAAAAGGCAGATCATCAGATAATATACAGCATTCTACAATGTATGATTACAGATTGGTTGTCAAGGATTGTTCCAAAGGGACTGTTTCTTACTGTTGGACATATTTGACTCCAATGGGTAATGAGTAGTCTATAGTCTGAGAGTTAACACTTCAACTAATGGCAAAACCATATTTTTCCCTGTGACTCACAATCTTGCAGCATTAAGGAAATTGGAGCTTTACTCTCTAATAGCTCATTACAAAAAGTCCATTAGGTTCTTTATGTTACTAATTACACTTGTCCCTCAGCATGTGAAGGATAATGGAAGGTTCCTGATTGAGGACCACTAAGTGTTTTTCTAACACAGAGGTGTTACAAATGGCAATGGTTCCAGAGAAGAGTTTAAACATTAACCGAGTTAGTATTGAGCTGGTTCAGATACTCTATCATGAGAAAACAGGGACCATTCACCATCGCCTCCTATAGACCCGATGTAATAAGCAGGACTGGCTTGTAAGGAAAAATAGAAAAGCAAAAAAGTGATCCCAAAACATCAGCAAATTAATTTAAAATATCACATCAACAGGATGGGATTGCCTGGATCACTCCCCCTTCCCACTTTCCATGCCCCCCCACCGCGCCCCCACCCACCACAGCATCATTGCGGCAGTAGAGGCACCCCCCCATTGGCCAGCGATAAGGTATTCCAGTCCCCCCAATGTCTACAGGATTTTGCATGCTCCCCACACTCTCTCCCACCCATCATGGGGGATCACCATTGGCAGGACTGGAAGATCGTGCCTGTGGGAAGGAAATTTTACCCATCTCCATAAATCGGGAGCTTTTGGAATTTGTTCATTAAGGATGTGGGCGGCACGGTAGCACAGTGCTTAGCACTGCTGCTTCACAGCTCCAGGGACCTGGGTTCGATTCCTGGCTTGGGTCACTGTCTGTGTGGAGTTTGCACGTTCTCCTCATGTCTGCATGGGTTGTTCTCCAGGTGCTCCAGTTTCCTCCCACAGTCCAAAGATGTGTGGGTTAAGTTGATTGGTCATGCTAAAATTGCCCCTTAGTGTCCTGAGATGATTAGGTTAGAGGGATTAGTGGGTAAAATGTGTGGGGATATGGGGGTAGGCCTTGTTGGGATTGTGGTTGGTGCAGATTCAATGGGCCAAATGGCCTCTTCCTGCACTGTAGAATTTTTATGATTCTATTCTATGAATTGAACCAGGCAGTCTATCATTTTACCATTGAACAGGTAGCTGCAGAAAGACCTTAGTCCAGGTAAATTGCCTGGTCCTCGTCTACACTGTGAACACTGGAACTCATGTATTGCTGCCTATTAACTCTACTTGCCTCTTCTATTGTGAATGTCCTCATTCCTGGAAAGATGGGTCATCTCGCAACAGTTTAGCCTCTGAATAAATACATCACTGGATTCTGGATTCATGTGAAGTTGTAACTCTTATTTTTATCGTGGTCTTGCCCTGTACCCCTTCCTTTCTCTTATCCCTCTTTTATTGTGTAAGTACTAAAAGGGGCAGACATTGTGAAATCCCTTCCCGCATTTTGTGTGTGTGTAAAGTAAATCAATTCTCTTATCTGACTTTACCTGGAGTTCACTGTGAGGTTATTAATGGAAAATCAAACCACTCCAACTGAGAGGTTGGGGAAAATATGTCACCACTTAGAAAGGAGAAGTCAGAAATCAAAAATACCTTTCTGCTTACAGATGGACAGTGAGAGGAGAAATCAGCAAAAATTAATCCCCCTCCTTTTCAAAACTCTTTAGTAAACATGACAGTGCTCTCCTTTAACATGGGAGCCGGTATCAATCCCATTCAGAGCATCACCAGCCTGACTTCTGGGCAAGGAATCAAATTCCAGCTCCTATCTCTCCCTCAACTTCGGAATCAACTAGAACTTATTTGATGTTCAATTCCATTTGCAGCATTAAATAAATGCACAATTCCTCTCCAATTCTCACTACGGGGATCTGACAGGTTTGTTTCAATCAATTTTACAGTTAGTTGGAAGGTTAACTGTCCTATTACTATCAGAGATAACCTTCTGTTGGTTATTACCCCCTCCAGCTAACATTGTTAAATTAATGCAAATTAATGCATGTTGGTTAAATAGAAAGAGTTTGTGACAATGTCTCTGAAGAATGGCTGGAGGTGAACTTCATCTCCTGAGATGGGGTTTTACTTTTTTGCTTGTCTGCAATCCCAGGCTGTATTATCCTGGGACTTCCCTCCATATTGACTGATTCCAATAGCTACAGTACTGGCACTGACACTACCTAAACAGCAGGTGGAGCTACATTTCAACCCAGCATCAACACAAATTAATGATTCTTCTTCCAGCCCAACAATCATTGTCACATCTCAACATTACTAACTGCTGCATCTTAATTTTAATCAGTGTCGCACCTTAACTTTAATCAGTGTGACACAACTTAACTTTTGTTACATTTTATTTTTAAAAATCATCATTTAAAAAGATCATAAACGATCACGATGACACAATGGTTAGCACTGCTGCCTCACAGTGCCACGGACCCGGGTTCAATTCCAGCCTCGGCTCGCTGTCTGTGTGGAGTTTGCATGTTCTCTCCTTGTCTGCGTGGGTTTCCTCCCACAGTCCAAAGATGTGCAGGTTAGGTTGATTGGTCATGCTAAATTGCACCTTAATGTCAAGGGGTCCAGCAGGGTAAATATGTGGGGTTTACGGAGATAGGGCCTGGGTGGGATTGCTGTTGGTGCAGGCTCGATGGGCTGAATGCCCTCCTTATGCACAGTAGGGATTCTATTCTATTCTATTCAATTTTATCATTGTCCTTAGGGTTCAGTATGACCAGGTAAACTTCCTTTGCCATGCACTGATTGCTAAGTATCTTTACTTGTTGAGTTATGCAAAGTCAATCTATTATATCAATGTACATAAAATATACAGTCCAGAAAAGGCCACGTGATCCAACCAGTTCACACTGCCATTTATAGTCCACTGGAGTCTCCTCCCATCCTCCCTTATCCAACTCCATCAGCATAATTCTCTAATCTCTTCTCCCTCATATTTCTTATCCTTAAATACATCTATAATATTAATTTCCACTGAACTCCATGTTTAATTTTTTTCCTCTTTCATTTATGTGCTTATGGGATGTTTGAATCCTGGGCTAGACCAGCATTTATTGCCCATCCCTCATTGTCCTTGAAAACTATCTTGAACTGCTGCAGTCCTGAGGTGCAGTTACACCCACAGTGCTGTTAGGGAGACAGTTCCAGGATCTTGACTCAGCAATAATGAAGGAGCAGTGATATAGGTTCAAGATGGTGTGTGGCCTGGAGGCGGTGTTGCAGTTGGTGGTGTTCCCATGCATCTACTGCCCTTATCCTTCTAGACGGTAGAGGGTTTGAAAGGTGCTGTCGAAGGAGCCTTAATGAATTGCTGCGGTACATCTTACAGATGGTACTCACTGCTGTCACTGTGCAATGGTGACGGAGCGTTTGAAAGTTTATGGTGATGGATGGGGTACCAATCAAACAGGCTGCTTTGTCCTAGATGGTGTCAAACATCTTCAGTGTTGTTGGAACTGCACTCATCCAGGGAAATGTAATTATTCTATTACAATCCTGACTTGTGCCTTATGGATTGCAGACAGGCTTTTGGGAGTCTGGAGGTGAGGTACTTGCTGCAGGATTCCTAGCCTCTGACCTGCTCTGCTAGCCACTGTATTTATATGGTTAATCCAGTTCAGTTTCTGGTCCATGGTAATCCCCAGGATGCTGGTAGTGGGGGATTCAGCAACGGTAATGCCAATTTATGTCAAGGGATGATGGTTAGATTCTCTCTTGTTGGCAGATAGTCATTGCCTAGCACTTGTGTGGTGTAAATGTTACTTGTCACTTGTCAGCCCAAACCTGGATCTTTTCCAGACCTTGCTGCATTTGGACATGGACTGCTTCACTATCTGAGGAGTCGCGAATTCACCATGACCCATACCAGCAGTCTTGGGTTTTCCTACAGCCTTCTCTCTGGATTGGATTTTCCAAGGGATTGTGGGGTCAAAATCAGGATCTTGGGATCCATATGCCCGCAGGACAGTCTTGAGTTTTCAAAAGATAGGGTGGGGGGTGCGGGGAACATGGTCACTATTAACCAATGCTCCTTAAATTCTTCCAAAGATCCTTGTGGGGTCTGCACCTTCAGGAATGCAATGTTCTCTGTTGAGTTCGAACAGTCTGGTGGAACTTTACGTTCATTATGGGACCCGATTAATTTTCATTGTGGTGTTTTGAGGTCAGATCTGAAAGGCCAATTATCACCAGCATGGGTGCTGTACCAAACCTTGCTGTCCATGGATGCTTTGACCTTTCAGCCTTCTGAGGAACATCCTGTTCAGATCAGCAAGGCAGTGACAACCTCCAACATGGCTGCTGCCTGTCTTTGCACCTCCTAAAGACCTTCAGCACCTCCAGTTGGACACCAAGCTCGTGTCCTGGCTAATTATGACACCAGCAATCAAAACTGAGTCACAAACGCCACACAAGCTGAGACACAGAATTCACCTGGATGTTAGGCTTGTGACTCCATTTGAAAATCTGGCCCTCTGTGCCAATCTGTCAACATCGTATATACTTTTAAAGACTTCCGTCAGGTCGCTCCTTATTCTTTTCATTTCAAGGGAAAATGGATCCAGCCATTCATTCTTTCTTGTTCTGTATAATTTTATATTTTGATTTGATTTAATTTGATTTATTGTTGTCACATGTATTGGGATACAGTGAAAAGTGTTGTTTCTTGCGCGCTATACAGACAAAACATACCGTTCACAGAGTACACAGGGGAGAAGGAAAGGAGAGAGTGCAAAATGCAATGTTACAGTCATAGTTAGGGTGCAGAGAAAGATCAGCTTAATGTGGTGTAGGTCCATTCAAAAGTCTGATGGCAGCAGGGAAGACGCTGTGTTTTCAGACCTTTGTATCCTTCTCCCGACAGAAGAAGATGGAATGGGGTATATTCGGGATGCGTGGGGTCCTTGATCCGGGATGCGTGGGGTATTTCCTGCTTTTCTGAGGCAGCAGGAAGTGTAGGCGGAGTCAATGGATGGGAGGCTGGTTTGAGAGATGGGCTGGGCTTTGCTCTCAACACTTTGTAGTTTGTTGTAGTCTTGGACAGCTTGGTCTCGGGTGGCCGTTATGTAGTTCTTGGAGGGGACTGGCACAGTCTGTCTGGAAGGTGGGTGGGCAAGAGTTTCAACATCAGCTGAGCTAAAGCAGGCAGAGACAGGCAATGCTACATAAGTGGAAGGAGATGGCCTTGGTGATGGGGAGGAGCTGAAGGTGGAAGTCCATCTCAGGGTCAAACAGGATGCCAAGCCTGTGTACAGTCTCTCTCAGCCCGAGACAGTGGCAAGCATCCATGGACAACAAGGTTTGGTGCATGCAGAGATAACTGGCCCTTCAGATCTGACCTCAAAATACCACAAAGAAAATTACTCAGGTCCCTGGTTATGGAATAATGGTTACCATAACTGAGGTGGGGGCAGCGGCCATGGCGGTGAGGTGGAGTTGGGTGTTATCAAGAAGAAGATGCGGCACCTTCAGAAGATTTCTTTGAGGAGTAACAGGAGATCCTCTGGCTCTAAGTGGATGGTTACATCTGGAAGTAGGAAAGAGCAGTCCCACTCACCTGGACAACACAGGAGAGAGCAGGATGGTGTAGTCAGCAATACCAGAGACTGCAGGCAGGCTGAGAAGGATGAGGCGGGATGGGATAGAACATCTTGGCCACAAGTCACAGCGGAGGTCACGTGTGACTTTGATAAAAGCCATCTCAGTAATGTGGCTGGAGCAGAAACCTGACTGTAGGGATAGAAGAGTGGAAAAGATGGCCATGGGTTTGGGAGGTGGTCTTTGGAGAGGAAAAAAAGGATGGGGGGAGGAGTGAGGTAAAATCTCAGAAGGATAGAAGCAATGCCCTGTACAACGGACTAGCTAACTTTTCCAGATTGTGCCACTGCTATCTACTTTGCTGAGGATGTTATGAGCTGGATCTTGTGTTTTGTCGTCTAAGCTGCGACTTCACCTGAAACCCTATGAAAATGGACTCCAAAACCAGAATATTAGCCCCCTCCACCCTGTTAGAATGTAACCGGTGACAACTTTGACCAATGGTAACAAGCTGTAAGGGTCAGCTGACGCAGGAAACCATGGAACCACTTACAGAATGATGTCATAGTCAGCTGACTCACTATAAATAAGAACCTGTTTGGAATTGTGTGGAGCTTGGAGTGATTCAGGGCGAGGCCCCAACTTGGGAGTAATGAAGTTTCTTTATAAATCCTTTCTTTGATTTAAAAGTTGGAGTAAGTTTTGTTATATTTTCATAATCTGCATTTAAAGAGTAACTTCTGAAGAAACACACCCCACCTCACCTCATCCTACCTCACGTCACCCACCACTCCCCTCCAGGGGACAGGCAGGTAGAATTGGGGAGGGGAGGGTGTAAAATGAGGAGTTGATGGGGAGATAAGGATCTAGTTCAATTCTGTAAGGACCAAACAACAGTTTTCACATTGATTTATTCAGTGAAAGCATGTGCAATGGAGCTCATACCTAGAATAGAGCGTGAGTCCCTGAAAAACATCAAGATAATACTGAGATACAGATAACAATGTATTTGCATTGACTGGTTGCTAAGTTACACATTTTCCTTATCACTATCCAGTTGTATCTGGTTACATACACACAACCAGGTTACTTCATTGTGTTATTAAGCATGTACATGTGATAATAATATCCAGTCACTCCCAGGGAACGTCAGCACAATACTTGAACCCTTTCCTATTTTAGTAACACACATCGCCACTTGTGGTTAGTCCAGCTTCCTCCTTTGTTACTTGTTTCTGTTTTTACTTTGTAATTTAACCCCTTCAGGAGCCATGCCAGCGATGACATTCCCAGTAACCACCCAGCGTTCCCAGTGCCCGTTCATCTCGCTGCGATTTTAGCAGCAGTGGAGGAGGTAGCCCACACACCCTCAGGTACTTAATGGTCACTTAAGGGCCTCCTTTTGCTGCCACTTGGATTTCACCCACAATAGCAGTGATCAGTGCCAGTGTCCAGCTGAACCCTGGCGGACTGGAAGCTAGCAAGGGGAAGGGATCTCCTTTTAGAGCCACAGGTGCCAACAGCAGCCCCCTCCCCAAGGTCTCCCCATCGCCCACCCGCCCCGTCCACTGCAGCCCTCCACCCCTCCTCGCTTGGGCCAGCCAGCTTTCAGAGACAGGACCTCCTTCCTAATGGGGGTGGAAGTCTCACCTCAATCCTGTCAAATGGCTGTGGGATGAGCATGCCAAGCGGAGTCTGAACTGCCCCCAACCTTTACATCGAGGTATGGGCAGGGGTTGGGGCAGACATGGGGGACAGCATAAAATTCAGCCCCAAGTTACTGCACAATCAAAGAGCGGTACCTTCAACTGATCACCAATACCTGGGCATAGCTGACAGCAGACCTGGAACTTTTCCTTACAATATATCTCCATCTTCCCTTGGAACATCTGGAGTCTGACCTGACACTGAGGGTCATAGAGTCATAGAGGTTTAAGCAGGAAACAGGCCTGCTGGCCTAACTTGTCCATGCTGCCCTTTTTTAAAAACCTGTAAGCTAATCCTAATTGCCCGCATTTGGCCCATATCCCTCTATACCCATCGTACCCATGTAACAATCTAAATGCTTTTTAAAAGACAAAGCTGTACCCGCCTCTACGACTACCTGTAGCAGCTTATTCCAGACACTCATCATTGATAGGGAGTGGGATTGGGCAGGGGAGTGGGATTGGGCAGGGGAGTGGGGCTGGGCAGGGGAGTGGGGTTGGGCAGGGGAGTGGGGTTGGGCAGGGGAGTGGGGCTGGGCAGGGGAGTGGGGTTGGGCAGGGGAGTGGGGTTGGGCAGGGGAGTGGGGCTGGGCAGGGGAGTGGGATTGGGCAGGGGAGTGGGATTGGGCAGGGGAGTGGGGCTGGGCAGGGGAGTGGGGTTGGGCAGGGGAGTGGGGCTGGGCAGGGGAGTGGGGCTGGGCAGGGGAGTGGGGCTGGGCAGGGGAGTGGGGTTCGGCAGGGGAGTGGGGCTGGGCAGGGGAGTGGGGCTGGGCAGGGGAGTGGGGACGGGCAGGGGAGTGGGGTTGGGCGGGGGAGTGGGGTTCAGCAGGGGAGTGGGGTTGGGCAGGGGAGTGGGGCTGGGCAGGGGAGTGGGTCTGGGCAGGGGAGTGGGGTTGGGCAGGGGAGTGGGGCTGGGCAGGGGAGTGGGGCTGGGCAGGGGAGTGGGGTTGGGCAGGGGAGTGGGGCTGGGCAGGGGAGTGGGGCTGGGCAGGGGAGTGGGGCTGGGCAGGGGAGTGGGGTTCAGCAGGGGAGTGGGGTTGGGCAGGGGAGTGGGGTTGGGCAGGGGATTGGGGCTGGGCAGAGGAGTGGGGTTGGGCAGGGGAGTGGGGCTGGGCAGGGGAGTGGGGTTGGGCAGGGGAGGGGTTCAGCAGGGGAGTGGGGTTGGGCAGGGGAGGGGTTCAGCAGGGGAGTGGGGTTGGGCAGGGGAGTGGGGTTGGGCAGGGGATTGGGGCTGGGCAGAGGAGTGGGATTGGGCAGGGGAGTGGGGCTGGGCAGGGGAGTGGGGCTGGGCAGGGGAGTGGGGCTGGGCAGGGGAGTGGGATTGGGCAGGGGAGTGGGGCTGGGCAGGGGAGTGGGGCTGGGCAGGGGAGTGGGGTTGGGCAGGGGAGTGGGGTTGGGCAGGGGAGTGGGGTTCAGCAGGGGAGTGGGGCTGGGCAGGGGAGTGGGGCTGGGCAGGGGAGTGGGGCTAGGGAGGAGTGGAGCTATGCAAAGGAATGGGGTTAGACAGGGAAATGGGGCTCGGCAGGGGAATGGGGTTCGGCAGGGGAATGGGGTTCGGCAGGGGAGTGGGGATAGGCAGGGGAGTGGGGATAGGGAGGAGTGGAGCTATGCAAAGGAATGGGGTTAGACAGGGAAATGGGGTTCAGCAGGAGAGTGGGGTTAGATGACCCATCCTTACAGAGTGCCAGCACAGACATGATGGGTGAAATGGCCTCCTTCTGCACATTAACATTCTATAATTCAATGATTATGCAATTCTTTCCCTTAGAAACCACACCTAACTGTAATTAAATACTTTGAGCTTTAAATTCAGGTCAGAGCTTGCACGTTCAACCCAATATATAGTTTCTGTTACGGAGTTGCATTGCTGTTAGCTAACGTAACATTTGGAGAAAGCAAAGCACTCATTCCTCAGGTTACAAGGTGTAAATAAAAGTCAGAATAGATGAAATAAGTCTTATCTTTGTATTACCAGGCTGTTACCTTCGACACAATTGAATCTCTGTGTTTCATTATTTTACTCCTAAACGTTTTAATATAAAGTAGTTTGCTGAATTAACTTTTCCTGTATATTTTACAATCTAATATAACTCTAATATCCCCTTTAGATGCCTCCTACACTGACTAATCCTTCCTTGTCATTCTAATACCCAACACCAGGGGTCAGCCACTTCCCTCTTCTCCCCACTCCTTCAATGTCACTGTTTCCTAGTGGCTGGATCTGGCCACATTAATCAAGATGAGGGGATGACTGCACACTACGGACCGTGTGCTCTAATTGAGGGCACAGAGACCACAGGTCAAACTTCAGACTCCACTGATTAGCACCGTGGCCTCACAGTGCCAGGGACCCAGGTTCGATTCCCAGCTTGGGTCACTGTCTGGGTGTAGTTTGCATGTTCTCCCCATGTCTGCGTGAGTTTCCTCCAAAGATGTGCAGGTTAGGTTGATTGCCAACGGTACATTGCCCCTTAGTGTCAGGGGATTAGCAAGGTAAAGACGTGGGGTTACAGGGATAAGGCCTGGCTGGGATTGTTGTCGGTGCAGGCTCGATGGGCTGAATGGTGTCCTTTTGCACTTTCGGGATTCTATGATTTTCCCCAGGCCCAATGTGTGTACCTGTTCAAATCCTGCAGTTCAAAGCTACCTACCTCCCTGTTGCTGGCTGCTTTCTGTCAACTTCCTGCTTGTGTTGAAAAGGTCAGAAAATCAGATTGGAGAGTAGGGGTGGAGAGGGGACTGTAGATAGAGATTGGAATGGGGAGCGAATAATCATAGCAAGGGGTCAGAGGGGAGAGAAATGATTGAGGGGTAGAGAAGAGATGAGGGAGGGGGAAGAGAGGACACTAGAGTGGGGATAGAGAGTGAGAGTGAGATCTCAGGCCCACATTTCCTCTGCTCCGCAGTTCTCTGCTCCTGGGACCTCCTCAAGGCTCTGCCGACAGCTAATCTTCACTTTGTGCTGCAACAGGGAGAGAGGTGATTACCCCAAGTCATAGAATCCCTAGGGTGCAGCACAGAAGGAGGCCATTGGCCCATTGAGTCCACACTGACTCTCCAACAGAGCATCTTACCCAGGCAGAACAAACTACTGTGCCACCGTGCTGTCCACATATCTGTTAACAATCTGTAACCCACCCACAGTGTTCTCTCTGTCAATCCAGCTCTCACCCACAAAGTTTCAGTTGATGGAGTGATTAGTGGCAAAGTTTTTATTCAACCTGTGTTGTCATCCTGTGCATGAAGCAGGGCACAACATCATCGGTCTCAGCCCTCACTTCGGATCACTTGCAGTATCATCACCCTCACCCATTTTCTGTGCGCCTCACTAAACCAGCCTTCCAACTCCAATTATGTCACATACTCAATGGGATGGATTTACAAACCTCAGTTCTGGAGACACTGCTCCAACTCCAGCACACTGGCTGACCCTCTATCTGCGGCCACTCCTGGGCTCACATTCCTCCAGTGGCTCACAGACTACTCACAAAGCCATGTCAGGGGGCAATGCCAGGGTGTAGGGGGCAATGCCAGGGCACTGCCAGAGTATGTCCCTCTGAGCTTTGACAAAGGGTCATCTGGACTCAAAGCGTCAGCTCTTTTCTCTCCTTACAGATGCTGCCAGATTTCTCTTTTGGTTTCAGATACCGGCATCCAAAGTAATTTGCTTTTATGTCCCTCTGCGCCTGGGGGTGAAAGTTAAACCCTGGCATGTTCCCTTTGACTGCCTCAGGCCAGGTGATATCACTATGGGAACACGAACTGAGGGGAGAGCACGTACTGGGGAAGCACACCAATTAGATTAAAATTTATTCAAATATATCGACATAGGTGGGAACATCACTGACGAGAGGACAGGGAAAATTGGAAAACGAGATCTCACCAGCCAGAATCCCGATTCTGGCAAGATTTTGCACTCATGGGAATAAGGGAGCAACCTGTCACATTCTGATGGAAGATCATTGATCTGAGATGTTGGCCAGAATTCTCCCATCCTGCCCATCACTGGAATTTTAGCGGGCGGGTTGCCGACAACATAAAACCCCATTAACAGTCGGGTGGGAATTTCCAGCTTTTAGACCAGCATAGCCGGAGAATTCCACTCTGCTTCTCTCTCCACTTCTTGCTACAACATCTAATATTGCTCAGCTGTTGATTGGGAGGGAGTTGGCCGGCAGGGTATGTGTGGTTACGTTGCTTATCTTTCTTTTCTCGAGGTGATTCCTCACATCAGCAGCTAAGTAACAAAGGCATGGCTGTCCTGGAGTAACTTGGATCAGAGAGCAGCAACTCTGATCACCCAGTCTTTACCGAACCTGAACTTCTTTCACAGTCTCATAGAATCCCTACAGTGCACAAGGAGGCCATTCAGTCCATTGAGCGTATACCAACAGCAATCTATCCTCGTAACCCCGTCGTCTCCATGGTCAATTTAGCATTGCCAGGAAATAATCTTTCACTACTGAGGAAAAAAGGGCTATTGAGATAAAAGTAGTCATTGCAGATTAAGTCTCTTCATGTCAGAGGTGGGGAAACCTTCTGAGCTAATTATCCAGGGTAAAATTAATTAGCATTGGTTAAAATATGGGCCAGTAGTGAGCATTATGAGCTTAAGCCTGGATGTATGAAAGGCAAATTATGTTTGATAAATGGTTCAGTGAGGTAACCGAGAGGCTGCTGACAGTTGTCTGGTTGAGGGCTTTTAAGAGACGTTTGATAAAATATCACGTAATGCACCTGTTATCAAAACTAAAACCCTTGGAATTAAAGCGTTTCATAGATACACAGGGCCAGATTCTCCAGCCTTGCCAGCAGCTGGGACTCTCTGGTCCTGCTGCAGTGAACAGAGATTTGGCTGAATACCAAATTCTCCATTCTTGCTGGGGTTAAAGGGCCAGAGAATTCCAGCTGTAATTAGCTCAGAGACAGGAAGCAATGATCAACAATTACTCTTCAGAATACTTGGAGGTGTGCAGTGGTGCTCCCCCCACCCGCCTCCCACAGTGGCTGGTGTCGGAACCACTGCTCTTTCTTGAGTTGGATTAATTGCCACTGGAGTTCCTCAGGGTAGTGTTCTAGGCCCAACCATTGAAGCTGCTTTGTCATAAGGTCAGACGTGGGGTGTTTGCTGATGACTGCATAGTGCTCAATTCCATTCATTACTCCTCGGATGCTGAATTAGTCCATGGCCACATGCAGCAAGACCTGGACAATATCCAGGCCTGTGTTGATAACATTCACACTACACAAGTGCCAGGCATCAACAGCAAGAGAAAACAGAAGCATCTTGGCATTCAATTACATTATTATTCTCAAAATCCCGCACTCTCAACATCCTAGGCCTCACAATTAATCAGAAGCCTAACTGGACCAGGCTCACAAATAATTTGTCTACAAATGCATAATCTGTAACCCATAAATCACTTCCTGACTCCCAAAGCCTGTCTACTATCTACAAGACAGAAGTCAGGAGTGTGATGGAAGACACTCCACTTTCCTGGATGAATCTGGCTCTAACAAAACTCAAGAAGTTCAACACTATCATAGTCAGTACTCTATTCACCACCTTAAACATTCACTCCCTCCACCGAGGCAGACAGTGACAGCCGTGTGTACCAGAAAGGGTCACTGCAGCAACTTGTCCAGGCTCCATCGACAGCACCTCCTGAACCAAACCTCTACCACCTAGAAGGACAAGGGCTCCAGGAACATGGGAACATTGCCACGATGAACTCTCCGACAAGTCACAGTGTCCTGACTGGGCCATCTTCATGGGCTGAGATCTGGAATTCTCCAGCTGACAGCACTGTGGGAGCACGCTAACTAACAGAATGAATGGTTCAAGGAGGTGGTTCATCCTCTCAAGGGCAATTAATATGGGCAATAATATTGGCATCATAAAACTAAATTCATTTTAATTTTAAATGAGAGCACATTCTGCGTTTCTCCTACCAACGTGCATGACATTATGTTTCCGTGTTATTTGTCACTTGACTCTCCCAATGTTCTCCTGCCAAGTCTCTCATTTTCCACCTCAGTGAACCTGGGCACGTCTGGAACTCAGCTGCATAAATTCACATTTATCCAGTGGATTCAATGTCATCAAATCCCAAGATTCACAGGAGCATTCAACAGCAAGATGTCACACTGAGCCACATAAGACCATCATGCTGTCGATGAAGCCTAGGTAGCATGGTGGCACAGTGGTTAGCACTGCTGCCTCACAGTGCCAGTGACCCAGGTTCAATTCCGGCCGCGGGTCACTGTCTGTGTGGAATTTGTACATTCTCCCCGTGTCTCTGTGGGTTTTCTCCGGATGCTCCGGTTTCCTCCTAAGTGCAAAGATGTGCTGGTTAGGTGGAATGGCCATGCTGAATTAACCCTTAGTATCAGGGAGACTAATAGGGTAAGTTATGAGGTTATGGGGAAAGGACCTGAGCGATCAGAGCAGACTGGATGGGCTGAGTGGCCTCTTTCTGCACTGTAGGATTCTATGATTCCCTCTCCCCCAGTACCTTGCATGTACAGGAGATTTAATCCCCTTTTACCTCCTTGCCCAAGGTCCCAAACACTCCTCCCAGATGAAAGAGTGATCCACTTGTACTTCTCTCCATTTACGACACCAGATTCACTCCTCATGATGCAACCTCCATTACAACAAGGATCGAGTGATCATTTTTCAAAACACCTCCTTCCAGTCTGTAAGCATGCCTCAAAATTTCAGTTATCCTCATTTGCTGCTCCACTCTGATCCTTGGCCCTCAGCCTCCTGCACTGCCATGGAAACATAGGAGAAGGAGGAGGCCATTCAGTCCTTTGAACTTGCTCTGCCATTCACTATTATCATGGCTGATCATGCAACTCAATAGTCTGTTCCTGCTTCCCCTCATATCCTTTGATTCCAAGTGATAAATCTAACTCCCTCTTGAATATTTTGGTCTCAACTGCTTTCTGTAGTAGTGACTTCCTCACTCTGGGGTGTACAAATTTCTCCTCAAATCAGTCCTAAATGATTTACCCTGCCTCCTCAAGCTGTGATCCCTTTTTCTGGACTCCCTCAACACTGGCAACATCCTTCCTGCGTCTACCCTGCCTAGTCCTGTTAGAATTTGACAAGTTTCTATGAGATCCCCCTCATTTTTCTAAACTCCAGCGAATATAATCCTAACTGACTCAATCTTTCCTCATACACATGAGTCGCAAAAACCCAGCTTGCAGGTGCAGCAGGTGGTCAGGAAGGCGAATGGGATGCTGGCCTTCATAGCGAGGGGGATTGAATATAAAAGTAGGGAGGTCTTGCTGCAGCTGTATAGGGCATTGGTGAGGCCGCAGCTGGAGTACTGTGTGCAGTTTTGGGCGCCGCACCTGCGCAAAGATATTTTGGCCTTGGAGGGAGTGCAGAGGAGGTTTACTAGGCTGATGCCGGAGTTGAGGGGGTTGAGCTATGAGGAGAGGCTGAATAAACTGGGCTTGTACTCGTTAGAGTTTAGAAGAATGAGGGGAGATCTTATTGAGACGTATAAGATGATGAATGGGATGGATAGGATAGAGGTGGAGAGACTCTTCCCGCTCAGAAAGGACAGTAGGACTAGGGGGCACAGCCTCAAGATAAAGGGGAGGTGGTTTAGAACGGAGTTGAGGAGGAACTTCTTCACTCAAAGGGTGGTGAATCTCTGGAATTCTCTGCCCGTTGAAGTGGTGGAGGCTGCCTCGCTAAATATTTTTAAGACGCGGGTTGATGGGTTTTTGATAAGAGAGGGGATTAAGGGTTATGGGGAGAGGGCGGGAAAGTGGAACTGAGCCACGACAGATCAGCCATGATCTTATTGAATGGCGGGGCAGGCTCGAAGGGCTAGATGGCCTACTCCTGCTCCTATTTCTTATGTTCTTATGTTCATATGTCAGTCCTGCCATCCCAGGAATCAGTTTGGTAAACCTTCCTGCACTCCCTCTGGAGCAAGAACATCCTTCCTCAGATAAAGAGAATAAAACTGCACAATCTATTCTAGGTGTGGTCTTACCAAGACCCTGTTGCAGAAGGACTTCCCTGCTCCTGTACTTGAATCCTCTCGCTATGAAGACCAACATACATTTGCCTTCTTTACCGCCTGCTGCACCTGCATGCTTATCTTCAGTGACTCATGTACAAGGACACCCAGTCTCATTGCATATTCCCCTCTTCTTATCTATAGCCATTCAGATAATCTGCCTTTCTGTTTTTGCTACCAAAGTGGATAGCTTCACATTTATCTATATTATACTATAATTCATTTGCCCACTCACCCAGCTTGCCCCAATCGCACTAAAGCATCTCTGCATCCTCCTCACAGTTCATCCTCCCACTTAGCTTTGTGTCATCTGTAAATCTGGGGATATTACATTTAGTTCCCTCATCTAAATCATTAATACATATAGTGAACAACTGGGCCCCAGCATCAATTCCTGCGGTACCCAACTAGTCACTGTTTGCCATTCAGAAATGGATCTGTTTATTTCTACTCTTTGTTTCCTGTCTGCTAACCAGTTTTCTATATCTCAATACATTACCCCCCCAGTCCCATGCAGTTTAACATTACATGCCAATCTCTTATATGGGACTTGTCAAAAGCCTTCTGATAATCCAAATAAACCCCATCTATTGGCTCCCCCTCATCAACTCTATTAGTTACATCCATTTGTCAAGCATGACTTCCCTTCCATAAATCCACACTGACTGTGTCCAATCCTGCCATTGGTTTCCAAGTGTTTTGCTACAAAATCTTCGATAATGGATTTAGAATTTTCCCCAAGCCTGACTTACTGGTCTACAATTCCCTGTTTTTTCTTTACCTCCCTTTTAAAATAGTCAGGTTACATTAGCTAACCTCCAATCTGTAGGGACTATTCCAGAGCCTATAGAATCTTGGAAGATGACCACCAATGGATCCATTATTTCTAGAGCCATTTCCTTCAGTACTCTGGGATGTAGATGATCAGGCCCTGGGGATTTATCTGCCTTCAATCTCATTAAGTTCCCCAACAACATTTTTCTACTAGTACAGATCTCCTTCAGTTCCTCCCTCTCTAAACCCTGTGTTTGCCACCATTTCTGGTATCTAATTTGTGTCCTCCTTTGTGAAGACAGAACTAAAGTATGCATTCAGTTAGTCAACCATTTGTTCCCTGCTATAAATTGTCCAGTTTCTGACTTATATTTGTCCCAATGAAGCTCACTATAAGCTCAGGAAATAGCACCTCAGCAATCACTTAGACGCTTTACAGTCTTGCAGACGCAATGTTGAGTTCCACAGTTTCAGACTGTCCCCCTTTTTTTGTTGCAAACAGCATTAGCTTTGTTCTTTCTGTTTTCGAGAAGTACCAGTAATATCTCCTCAGTAATTTCCTGCAGTCAAAACCATTTGTCAAACTGCTGAAAGGAATTAATTTGAAAAGTTGCAAGTCATTTGGTATTATCCTGACGGTAATTGAACTGGCAAGGGAATGTTAGTAGCCCTGGAGTACTATGCAAAAGCCATTAACAGCTACAAGTAGATTGATAACACTTTGCTACATTGAGTGCGAATCGAACAAGGAACAAGCAAGCTCACTAAAGCATTGTTGACAAGGGGCCAACTTTGTTCGCAATGCTTATCATTCCAATGCTCCCACTTGGCAGAAGAATCACCCAGTCTTATTCCGTGTCACTGGCAGTACATTTGTGCATAATTCTCAGCTTAGTTCTGGTATGCGCTAATCAGACTTGCTGACAGCTCTGCAGCACAGCATACATGAGATGTTTGGAAGGCTATCATGGGGTTTATAGTGAAATTTCATCCCTGAATAATACAGCTGTAAATAGAAGTTGAACATCATTTTTCTTCTCTTGGCAAACTTTTCTTTTTCTCATTAATTTTTTTATTCTCCACCGGGTATCCGATTTGCAAATTCCAAAACATCCGTGCCAGGGATTTTTTTCTCTAATTACATCTTTATGGATCACGTTTCTCTTCAAATTCCATTAAACGTTATAAGTCTTTCATTTCTGGAATTCCAGGCTTGCAGCCTTGAGAAAAGCTTTTGGTTTTTGATGCACGACTGTTTTTGGTCTCTGTACCTCAAGCACCTATTGCAGAATTGCACACTGCCCCCATCCTCACTCAACCCCCTGGTTATGATTTTCGGCAATTAGTTTAGTGATTTGTGCTGCCCCTGCACAGCAGAAGGAACACGGGAATCCCACTGGGAAATAGAAACCAACCATTGGTTGTTGGATGGACTGGGATTGTTCTCCTTAGAACAGATTAAGGAGAGATCTAATAAAGTTAGAATAATAGAATCACTACAGTGCAGAAGGAGGTCATTCAGCCCATCGAGTCTGCACTGACAACAATCCCACCCAGGCCCTATCCCCATAACTCTACTTATTTACCAGCTAATCCCCCCAAATCTAAGGGGCAATTTAGCGTGGCCAATCTACCTAACCTGCACATCTTTGGGAAGTGGGAGGAAACCGGAGCACCCGGAGGAAATCCACCCAGACACGGGGAGAATATGCAAACTCCACACAGACACCCAAGGCCAGCATTGAGCCCCAGTCCCTGGCCCTGTGAGGCAACAGTGCTAACCACTGTGCCGCTGTACCACCCACGGTAGGTCAAAAATTATGAATGGTTTTGAGAGAGTAAATTACAAGACGCCGTTCCCAGTGCCAGGATGTTCAGTAACAGATTTAAAGATGCTTGCTGAAGAGCGAGAGATGACATGAGGAAATACTTGTCAGGCAGTGAGTTGTTTCAATTTGGAGAACAATGGTTGAGAGGGTGGTGGAAGCGGATTGAGCATTAATGTTCAAAAGAGAATTGGATAAGAATTGATAGGAAAATAAAACTGAGGGCTGTAGGGAAAGAACAGGAAACTGGGATTAATTGCACACCGAACCAGTAAAGATCTAATGGATCAGAGGTTCACCTTCACATTTTACTGCTTTAAAATTCATCGGGGCTAATGAAGTTAAGGTTTGAGGTTTTTGTGGGGAAACTTAATCAGATAAATTTGCAGGGCTTCTGCAGGGATAATTACTTAAGTAGCGATCAAGACCCCACAGGGGAAAATTCTTTATTTAAAGATCAGGGAGGGATGCGATTCTCCAATCCCGCTGCACTAACTTTCTAGTGCAGTAGACCTTGAGAATCTCAGGGCAGGCGGTGTGCAGGATCTGTGCATGTGTTCCCGTCGTGTTAGCATCTCTCAGCACCGGATTGCCGGTGGTGCCTGCCACTGGGGAACAGGGAGGTGTGGAAGTAATTTTAATATCATTTTGCATCTGATTTAAATGCAATTAGTGGACCCGGGACGGAAGTCTCCAGGCCCGATAGCATCTCCCACCCTGCCAGAGTATTTCACACCAGCGGGGTTTACATTAGCTCCCCACTTTCGGGGAACTAGTGACCCATCCCCATTGGAGTGAAGGAGGGATAATTGGTGCCCCCCCCCCAAGAAGCCGGTGGACTGGTGCCCCCTGGGTATTGCCATCTTGGCAGTGCCAGCTGTGCCCCAGGCACTGTCCAAGGGGCAAAGTGTCAATGCCCAGGGGTCACCTTGGCACTGCCCACCAGTCACAGGACTGTGCCAAGAGAGCTGGGCACAGGAGGCAGGGCCTGATGAGGCGGGATTGAGGGTAGATTGATAGGATTGGGGTTCCCGTTGCCACCCTACAGTCGGGATTGGTGGGGGAGGGAGGCCAGTGATCAGGGCAGCCTGGGTGGGCAGTCAGCACTGTGTGGGGAGGGGGGATTAACTGTCAGGGGGGGTGCTGGAGATCTGGGCAGGATGTTGGGGTTCGGGGCTGGGCCCAGGAATAGTCGGGGGGACAACAATCGGGCCATGGGGAGTTGGGGGGGCAGAGGGCCAGCAATATGGGGGTCATGGTGCTGGCCAGTGATCGAGAGGCTGTCAGTGCGGACCTACTGAGCGTGTGCCAATCTCAGCACTGACAGATCTGCACATGCGCAGTGGCCCACTCAGCGCACTGATTCCAGCCACTCCAGCGGGAACAGGCCCTGCCCACCACCCCCCCCCCCCCACTCTTAGTTTTTAATGATATTCGCGCCGGTGGCCTCTGCAGTGCCCAGAGTGTGGGAGAGTCTCCTCTGAACTCCCACTGAATTGCACAATGTGAATTACTCCAGTTTTCACGCAAATCCGACAATTATTTGGGGAGAATTTGTTGGGGAAAAATAATTAATTAAAAAGCCAACATTAAAGCTATTAATGCCCATGAGGGAAGGAAATCTGCCATCTTACCCAGTCTGGCCTACATGTGACACGGGACACGCACAGCAATCTGGTTGACTCTTAAGTGCCCCCCTGAAATGACATGGCAAGCCACCCAGCTCAAAGGCAGTTAGGGATGGCCAACTAATGCTGCCCTTGCCAGCAGTGCCCACATCCCATGAAAGGCCGAATAAATCATTGCTGCTGAATGATTCCTTACAGACGGTGCCAGTGAGAAAGTTCGCTCAGAATCGGGGAAATCTTAATTGCGGTGAGCAGCTTTCTGTTGCGAGGATTCAATTTGCTCCTTTATTTGAACGCCAAATAGGAGAAGTATAAGTTATATGCAAAACGGGATTAAATATAGCCTGTTGCTTTGCATGAATAGGTTGGCAGGTGCTGTTCTGTACGTTTTAGTTAAATCTAACCTGTTTAAGGTGAGTCTATACAGATCGAATCAACTTCACCCTAACAAAAGTGGGACAGAGGTGTTGATGCGCAGGGTAGCGAGAGTGGTGGGTGAGTGCTTAAACAGACTGTTGGGCTGGTTGTTACATGTGGAAGAGGACTGATTGGAGAAAACTTTGGAGCATGGGCAGCACGGTAGCACAGTGGTTAGCACTACTGCTTCACAGCTCCAGGGACCTGGGTTCAATTCCTGGCTCAGGTCACTGTCTGTGTGGGGTTTGCACATTCTCCTTGTGTCTGTGTGGGTTTCCTCCGGGTGCTCTGGTTTCCTCCCACAGTCATGATGTGGATATGCTGGCGTTGGACTGGGGTAAACACAGTAAAAAGTCTGACAACACCAGGTTTAAGTCCAACTGATTTATTTGATAGTAAACTCACAAGCTTTCGGGGTTAGTCCCTTCTTCACCTGGGTTAGGTTGATTGGCCATGCCAAAATTGTCCCTTAGTGTCCTGGGATGTGTAGGTTAGAGGGGTTAGTGGGTAAATGTGTAGGGATATAGGGATAGGGCCTGGGTGGGATTGTGATCGGTGCAAACTCGAAGGGCCTGTTTCTGCACTATAGGGTTCGATGTTCTATCACTAAAAACACAAACTGTAGATCAATAACTGCAACAGTGGGAGAGAAACTATAATAATTCCAGGAGTCAGCTGTCAAGGAGCAGTGCTTTATTGCACAATATAAAGGAAAGCAAAAGCACAAGCCTGCGGTGAACATCAACAGGTCCAAACTGGGACAATATAACAATGGACCCACTCACAGGCCTCCTTTATAAAAGGTTGCACCTGGTAAGGTAATTACCTATCACCAGGAAGCTTGTATTCTACAAATCCTACAGGGAGGTCAATCAGTGATTCCCCAATCCATCACTCAAACCCGCCTCCCACCCTCTGAGTCCGTCTACACTTAATGTTGCCTCGGAAAAGCAGCCAGCATAACTAAGGACCTCATGCACCCCAGACATACTCTCTTCCACCTTCTTCCATTGAGAAAAGGATACCAAAGTCTGAGGATACATACCAACCCTGCTACCATCAGATTTTTGAATGGACCAACCTCGCATTAAGTTGATCTTTCTCTGCACCCTAGGCTATGACTGTAACACTACATTCTGCACTCTCTCCTTCCCTTCTCTATGAACGGTATGCCTTGTCTGTATCATGCGCAAGAAACAATACTTTTCACTGTATACTAATACACGTGGCAATAATAAATCAAATCAAAACCATGCAAGTCCTGGGGATGATCACAGAAACATCATAAAAATATCATTGAAGCAATTGGGAAACATTGGATAAAAGCAAATTATTGTGGATGCTGGAATCTGAAACAAAAATCGAAAATGCTGGAAAATCTCAGCAGGTCTGACAGCATCTGTGAAGAGAGAATAGAGCCAATGTTATGAGTCTGGATGACTCTTTACCAGAACTAAGCATGTGGGAAACATCGGAGTTTGCTTGCATAAATAGAAACCTGGCAATCCAAACAGTACTTAAAGATTTCAACTGGCCAGAGGTTGACTGGAACAATAAAACCCTGACTGTACACCGGAGAAGGGATTTCTAGAGTTAATGAAATACTGACTAACTCAATTTATGGAAGAGCTCACAAGAGGAGAGAACATTCTGGATTTGATCCTGAGGAACAGGGACGATCAAATCCCTAACACAAAGGTGAGTGAGGCTTCAAGTACTGGTGATCCCCTTCTCCGATACGACTGAATTTGGAGAAGCTCCGAATAAAACCTCACAAAACTGTCAAATTCCAGGCAGATTGACTTCGAGTGTTTGAGAAGCTGAACCGTTTGAATAGGGCCCACAGAGTAAAGGAACGGCAGAGTCCCTTCAGGGAGGTAATTGTGGGCGCAATGGGACATTGAGAATCCATCCGAAGCTAAAGCTTAAATGCAGCCCTGCCCAGCTTGATGGGGCTGCTCTGCGGCTCATAAAGGAGGAAAATGAAACATGACGGCAGAAAATGATACAGAGCTCAGATGGATTTGATATCAAAGAGGCATGCCTGTCATCAAAGGCCTCAAAGAAAAAAAGTTCAAATTAAATATTAAAACAGAACTGAAGGATGATTTAAAGAAGTGTTTTCTTAATCATAGAATCCCTTACAGTGCAGAGCTTGCACAATGGAGGAGGCCATTCAGCCCATTGAGCCTGCACTGAGCACAATCCCAGCCAGGCCCTATCCCCGTAACCCCACATATTTAGCCTGCTAATCGCCCTAAACTAAGGACCAATATTGCAATGTCAATCAATCTGACCCACACATCTCAGAAGACTAAGGAAATTTGGTATGTCCGTTATGACTCTCACCAACTTTTACAGATGTACCAAGAAAGCATTCTTTCTGGTTGTTGGTATGGTTCCTGCTCTGTCCAAGTCAGCAAGAAACTACAAAAGGTTGTGAATGTAGCCCAATCCATCACACAAACTGACTGCCCATCCATTGACACTGTCTATACCTTCTTCTACCTCAGAAAAGCAGCCAGCACGATTAAGACCCCCACACACTCCAGACATTCTCTCTTCCACCTTCTGCTGTCAGGAAAAAGATACAAAAGTCTGAGGACACGTTACAACCAACTCCAGAACAGCTTCTTCCCTGTTGCCATCAGATTTTTTCATGGACATACCATGCACTAAGTTGACCCTTCTCTACACCCTAGCTATGAGTGTAACACTACATTCTGCACTCTCTCTAGTCCTCTATGAACGGTATGCTCTGTCTGTATACAGCGTAAGAAACAATACTTTTCACTGTATATTAATACATGTGACAATAATAAATCAAATCAATTCTTTGGACTGTGGGAGGAAACCAGTGCACCTGGGTGAAACCCACGCAGACACAGAGAGAATGTGCAAGCTCTGCACAGACAACGACCTGAGGCCAGAATTGAACCTGGGTCCCTGGTGCTGTGAGGCAGCAGTGCTAACCATTGTGCCACTCTAATATTAAGTGAAGAAAACAAAAATGAGGCATATAGTGGGGCCACTAAAAGCAGGGTTGGCTGAGCCCATGACAACTGATGTAAAAAAGTACTAAGATTTTTACTGGAGATTTTTTTTTACCAATGAGGAGACAGATTACATATTCTGAAAAGGGGGCTAGAGGGCGGCACAGAGCTACACTGTGACATGATTCACTTCATTAAAACCAGCATGGCTGCCAAACAGCTGTACAAACTTCAAGACAAATAAATCTCAGGCTCTGGTTCAGATGTATCTGCTAAATCTTAAGGAAATGAGAGACGAAATTGCAGGAAGGATATCACTGTCTACCCAGGAAATGCCAAGAGACTGGAGAAAGGCAGATGTTACTCCTATTTTTCTAAACAGAAAGGTAGAAAATACAAGCCAGGAACGTACAAACCAGTGAGTTTGAATGGGTGAAGCTCTGGAGATCCTTACTGAGGATAAGATCATGGAGCAACTGACTAGAAATAAAATAATTTTAAAAAAACAGCGGTTTAATATAACTCCACACAGGGAAGACTGCCAATCTAATTTGTTGGTTTTCCTGGAAGCTGGAGTCAGATAGAGGTGGATTTCAGTAACATTTTTAATGTGTTTTCTCAGGAGAGGCTGAGACAGAAAATAAAGAAAGTAGGAATCAGTGGGAATATTTAATAATGGGAATGTAATTGGTTACTGATGGAACTCAGAATAGTCATCAGCCTTGGCAGAAGTTACCACTGAACTCCCACAGGGATTTGACTTGAGACATTAATAATTTGCTTAACATCTTTATTATTTTCAAAAAAACTCTTTCATGTAGGCATCACTAGCAAGGCCAGTATTTGTCTGTTGCTAGTTTGCCCATGAACTGAATGGCTGACTCGGCCATTACAGAGGCTAGTTTAGAGCCCACCACAGTGCTTTGAGCCTGGAGTTACATGTAGGCCAGACCTGGTAAGGATGGCAGATTGGGAAGGGAATCAGATTAATGAATGGCTGTTCACAACAATCCAGCTTTGAATTCCGGATTTATTCATTAACTGAATTTAAATTCATCCTATTGGGATTTGAACTCCAGTCTCCAGAGGATTAGCATGGGCCCCTAGTCCAGTGACATTAATCATGTTTGGAAGTGAGTTTGAGCTTGGAGCCACAAGCACAATGGTTAAGTTTTCAGGTGGTGTAAAGCTAATGAGAGTGGTAGGTTCAAAAGCTGAACAGGATAAGCAGCAGTGGTATTTGAAAACACTTGAGAAATTACATGCAAAGAGTTTGCATGTTCTCCCCATGTCTGCAGGGAGCTTCAGTTTCCTCCCACAGTCCAAAGATATGCAGATTAGGGGGATTAACAGAATAAACATGCGGAGCTATGAGGACAGAGTGGTGCTGTGGTGAGCCTGGCTAAGATACTCTTTTGGAGAGTTGGTGCAGATTTAATATGGCTGAATGGCCTCCTTCTCTACTGCAGGATTCTAAGTGGCTGGTGAAACCTCATCACAGAGAAATGCAAAGTGCTTCACATTGGAACAAGAAGCCAAGAAAATCAATGTTTAAATGGAAAGAACAGCTCGGAAGATACAAGGGGATAGAGATTGACAATCCTCAGTGATCTAACTTCAACAAATCAGATGTTGGTGTGAACTGGAAGGTAAATATTGAGCTCACATAGTGAGGTAATCTTGCAGTATTATAAATTATTGGTGTGTAACTGCATTTAGAAAACTGTGTACGGTTCTCCACAGAGCAAACGTGTACAGCAGCTGGTGTCAGGATATGGAAGAGAGACAGGCTGAATGATTGAGGCAATGGAGAAAGTGGCTCATGAGGATTACGCATGTTCTCACCAGAATAGAGAAGGTCAAAAGCTGATCTCAATGCTGCTTTTAGGGCTCCAAAGTGAGGAGATGATGTAGATCACAGCAAACCTTGACCGAAACATGGCATCCAAGAGGTGGGAGGTGAATTAAATTTCACATGAATCTGCGGCCTGGTGAAACATGCTTCCTATGGGGAGACAGTGGGAGCTGTTAATATTGACTCACTCAGGCGAAAAACATTTCTTTCAAAAAATAGCATTTTGGAATTCAACGTATGTGCCGAGAAGAATATTAATTTGCGTAGCACTGCTTCCAGTAGTGTTATGCAGAATTGTTTCCCCGGGGGCAGGCAGCTCTGTGGGTCATTACTTGTGCAGTAACGTTTATAGCACTGACAAGCCCATGGCATTCTCTGCCCCTGGAGTAGCAGTGTGAAACAGAATAACCTTTATCCTGACATATATGTTAAGTGTAGCTTGGAAGGACTTCATAGAATCATACAATCCACACAGTGCAGAAGGAGGCCATTCAGCCCATCAAACTTGCGCCAACAGCAACTCCAACCCACGTATTTACCTTGCTAATCCCCTGACACAAAGGGTCAATTTAACATGGCCAATCCACCTCACCCCCACGTTTTTGGACTGTGGGAGAAAATTGGAACACCCGGAGGAAACCCACACAGACACGGGGAGAACATGCAGACTCCACACAGACAGTGACCCGAAGCCAGAATTGAACTGGGTCCCTGATGTTGTGAGGCAGCAATGCTAACCACTGCGTCACCATGTTGCTTCAGTACCAAGAACCCTAATATTGACCTGAAGGCACTTTGGGGACAGGGTTGAAGGGGTTGGGGGCGGGGGGGGGGGAGGTGTCTGATATTGTAGTGTTGGGGGGAGAGGAAATGGAACTGGGGGCCTTGTGAAGCCCCAGTGTGAATCCCTTCCAGAGGAAGAAACATGCAGCCAGCATGAAGAAGGCTTGAGCAGAGGTGACCCAGAGGCAATATCCATTCCCCCTGGAGGAAGTTTGTTAATTATCTAATCAGTTCAGGAAAGGTTGAGTACAGTTGTGCATTTATACATCAGCATCACTCCTCTCTGCTTTGTCAAACCTACTCCTTTACCTCATTCCTCTCACTATGCAAGCTCACCTATCCTCTCTCAATGCTCTCCCTCAAATCCCTGTTTATTCATCTCATTCTCACCCTTGTCCTTATCCATTTTAATAGTCACTCAGCGCACCTGGGTGAACATGTATCATTGGAATTATTCACCGGCTCTGATCTCTCCCCAGTCACAGGAGAGAGGTTAAGAGTGGCAGGTGATTTCACAGCTAACAGCTGCACTATACTGCTCCCTGGGTACAGGAGGTGGGGATTTCACAGCTACCTATTGAAGTATCAGTGATACATTGTCAGGAGACACTTAGTCACGCTTCACCTGATTTCAACAGCCAGTGAAATCTCTTCACGATGATAAATTGCAACATATTTACCTTGCCAGTAATCATTCTCAGCTTCTCTTGCATAGCCTTCACATTTGTAACAGGAAACTATGGAACCATTTGATTAGCCATGATCAAAATGAATAGCGGAGAAGCTCAAAGGGCTGACTGGCCTAGTCCTGATGTGTTTTCTATTTTCTATGATCTCATGCATGATGAATCCTGGGAGGATCAGACTTTGTCACAAGATTCCTCCTCACTGTGCACTAGCTGAAATACTCACACTTTGCTTGGGTCCAGTTAGAGGGATAGTCATGTTAGAATGTAACCGGTCACAACTTTGTATCGGATGTAATGTGACCAATGATAACAAGCTGTAAGGGTCAGCTGACCCAGTAAACCATGGAACCAATTACAGAGAGATGTAATAGTCAGCTGACTCACTATAAATAAGAACCTGTTTGGAATTGTGGATAGCTTGGATTGACCCAGGATGAGGCCCCAAGTTTGGAGTAATGAAGTTTCTTTATTAAACCCTTTTTTGATTTATAAGTTGGAGTAACTTTGATTGTATTTTTATTGTCTGCATTTGAAGAGTTCCTTTCGAAGAAACAAGGCAGTTGTCCACCATGGTGTCTGGCACTGCATTGAGTGAGCAGGGGCATTGGTGAGAGGTGGGGTCAGCACATACTCCTAACTGAAGGTATGGCCATGATTCTTGCCCACAGCCCACCAAGAGCAGAAAACTCCCTGCTTCCTTCTCCAGCCAGCACGGAAACAACGAAATGAGTCCAGGGACCGCCCGTCCCCCCAGCATCATGTTGTTAAGCTATTAGTACACAGACCTCACCCAGACACGAGATGGAACAAATTCTGCCTACACCAGACAGTGATCCAAGCACGACACCCCCTTCACAGGTAAGAGTGAAGCCTCCCTCCGTGCACCCCTCCCAAACCAGGCAAACAAGAACCTGTGCCAAAGGGAGGCTTCCTTTAGGGAAAGTGGAATCAGCACCATCCAGGACACCATCCAGGACCATACTTTTCCCGGCTGATGGAGGTGGGTGAGGAGGAGTTCATGATGAGGGGGACATTAGCGAGGATGATTCTCTGGGTGGTGGCCTCAAACGGGTCTGTTACCAGGAAGGTCCCACCCACCGTGAGACCTTTTTCCAGATCAAGGTAGACAGCTCGCCTTTAGAAAAAAATTACAACCTTGCTGTAAATGTTAGAGGTCTCGAGAATGGCCAAGGAGCTGAAGGCCCCGGCCATGGAATATAGTTTACATTCGATGCAAACAGTGTGCAGCAGTTGGAAGGAAGCCCTAATTGGCCTTAAGAGTTTGCAACACTCAATAATACAGGAAATAGCAGAGCCTAGGCTGGCAGAAGACATTTTGCAATGCCCGTCTCATAGCAACACCCATCTCGCCTCCACACTCTCTTCATTCTTCTCTTCATAACATGAAACTAAAGGTCTTCCCTTTTGATAATCCGCATCTAACAAGTAAAGCACAACTGTTGACAGAGCTGATTGAGGGTAACAGCAAGAGATCCACTTAAGTAAAATGATTACATTGCAAGCAAAGTGCCACATAACCTTCAATTATGCGCGCACGCAATTCAGCCAGTTCAATGTGGTATCCATTTTGAGGATATCTTTCCTCAGCTCTTTCCACAACTGATATCGTGGAGGTGGTGATTTGGTGTTTGTTTGGAAATAGAGCCACATGGGGCTGAAGGTTTAACCACACCCCCTTGACCACATTTAAAGATGGAGGAATGGGCATGCTCTGGCCCTTAAAGGAAGAGGGTGTTTTCTCGTGTGGAATAGGAGGCAGTAGAGATTAAATGTGTTGCAATGAGCGTGGGAGACTATAGAGAGTCCAAAGATGTGTGGGTTAGGTTGATTGGCCATGCTAAATTGCCTCTTAGTGTCCCGGGTTGCATAGGTTAGAGGGATTAGCGGGGTAAATATGTGGGGTTACGGGGATGGGGCCTGGGTGGGATTGTTGTCAGTACAGACTCCATGGGCTGAACGGCCTCCTATTGCACTGTAGGGATTCTATGATTCTATAGCAAAGTGTTGGGTGTGGTAATGCCACAGGCAGTGCAGGTCTGAACAGTGTCAGAGAAATGAATCTCACCCTGACAGCCGGGTAAGCTTAAACTTTCTACATTACACCCAGGCCGTGTGTAAAATGCTCCTGCCATTGATCCCTTTATCCACTTCTTCCCACTGCTTGTGGACAACTTTCCCAGGCAATCCGTGTCTCCATCCTTGTGCCCTACCTCTTTGACAAGTGTCTCCAGTGCTGTCTCAGAAAACCAGGGTGAGACTGAGGTTGGGATCTTCCTTCTGAAGCACCTGCAGCATTTAAAAGCATTGCCAGCTACCCGTAACACCCCCCTTCCTCTCCACAGTATCATCTCTCTTACAATCAGACTGGCACTGTTTTGTTGGCAAAATCAGCCTCAGGCAACGGCGCCCCTAGAGCTCAGCAGCCAGATTCACAAGTGACCTGAGGCTCCAACCCACACACACACCCACACACACACCCACGCCCACCCCGCCATTCCATTGATGAGAGTCGCATTATGCTTCTGTATTGCACAGAGTGCTGTAAACTCATGTTCCTTATCTCACTGAAAAGAACCGAGTAAACCTGTCGTCTTCTTGCCCTTTTGATACTTTGGATTTTTTTGAGAACATTCTGCTCAATGTCTTGATTTTCAAATACTTGTTTTCAAGTCTCTCCCTGGTCTTGCCCCTCCTTATCTCTGTAATCGCCTCCAGCCCTGCAATGTTCTGAAATGTCTGCACTCCTCTAATTCTGACCGTTTGAGCATCTCCAATTTCGATTTCTCCACCATTGGTGACTGTGCCTTTGGTTACCAATGCCCTGAGCTCTGGAACACTCCCTCTCTGTCTCTCTCTATGTATATATGTATATATACACCTCTCCGCCTCTCTCCTCTCCCTGGAGACATCTCTTAAAACCTACCTCTTTGCTCAGGTTTTTGGTCGCCTGTCCTAATGATGGGGATTTCTAAATGAACCCGATTAGGAGGCGAGAGAGCTGTTAGGTATCTGTGCTGGTTGGGTTCCACACCAAGATCCTGACCCTGAGTCATTTCCAAAGAGGGCAGCTCGGGGTCAGATCAGCAGTCAATTACGGTTAATTATTTTTAACTACAGGGTTGGTTGGGGCCCTGTTCTCGCACTGACTGGAATTTCCAGTTGACAATGTTGGCAGTCCACTTTGGCCTGGATCAGGAGCAGGTCAACATGAGAGCTCCAGACAGGAGATGGAGGGGGTAAATAATGGATTACGGGAGGCAGCCCCCTTCCCACACCCCCAGACCTACAATGACAGCTGAAGCTCTTTAAGAATTGAAAACAAACTTACCTTCACTTCTCTCTCTCTTTCGAAAGCTTCTGCTTGGAATGATACAACCATAGGAAAGTTACAGCATAGAAAAAGGCCATTCAGCCCATCGTGTCTGCGCCTTCCAGCAAGTAGTCAGTAGCCTTGCAGGCTCAAGTACCTCAGGTACAAACCCAGGTACATTTTAAATGATTTGAGGCTTTTTGCTTCCCCTGCCAAACCTGACAGTGAATTCCAGTCACCCATCTCTCTTGACGAATATTTTTCCTCAGTTCTCCTCTAAACCTTTGACAAATCACCTTAAATCTGTGTCCCCTGGTAATTGACCCCTCCACTCGGAGAAACCAGTCACATTTGCTTGTGGGACTACAGATCATGGCCTACTCCCTGCCATCAAGAGGCCTGTCTCTTTAAGAATCCAGGTAGACCTGAACGAAACTTGCTATGTGACGTTGGGACCCAAATGGGAACAAACGGTTGGGTTCCCAACCCAGAATTGAAAGTCCCGGCCAACATCTCCTGACGTATGTGGTTAATACTGCTGTCTCCCAGCGCCAGGGACCTGGGTTCAATTCCAGGCTTGAGCCACTGGCTGTGTGAAGTTTGCACGTTCTCCCCGTATCTACGTGGGTTTGTTCCGGGTGCTCCGGTTTCCTCTCACAGTCCGGAAAATGTGCAGGTTAGGTTGATTGGCCATGCTAAGTTGGCACTTAGTGTTGGGGAACTAGCTAGGGTAAATAAATTGGGGTTACGGGAATCGGGGCTGGATGGGATTGTGGTCGATACAGACTCGATGGGCCAAATGGCCTCCTTCTGCACTGTAGGGGTTCTACCCTGTGTCATATTTGGTTTTATGGCGCTCTTGTGTACATTGTTTTACATTATTAAAGCTGTCATGCAAATTAATTTGTTGTTGTCTACCTGCGCTGGTGTGTGATTGAATTTTTGGATGGCCGTCCTGTACCTTTCTGTGGGCTTCAGCGATTAAACACTGGTCCCACTGACAATGGAAGTAGAAAACGTCGGAGTGCCTCAGCAGGTCTGGCAGCACCCGGGCAGAGAGAAAACAGAAGTTAACGTTTCCAGCCTGTGGCCTCTCATCAGAACGCTGACAATACATGTAGGCATTCACCCCCGTGAATGAATTAACTGATTAAACAGATAAAAGATCAGTCCGACTTTGGAGCTTCCATTTAACACGTTTTTCTGATGTGGCACCATCGATTTTGCCCAAACAACAGAAATCCATGCAGTAATTACGTTTGTGCTTTTCAATTGTGCGGCTGTTTATCACAAGTACAAGATCTCATTTGAGCTGAAATGCATTCTTTTAATGCAAGGCTCACATAGAAGAGTTAGTAACTACCACAGGGACTACCACAGAGAATTGCTGGGGATGACTATACAATAAGTGGGGTTACAATTCCCTAAATTATATTCATTGCAGTGATTATAGAGCTTTATTAACTTCAATGTCACCACCGTACAGAAGTGAAGGTATTTCAGGTCAAATGCAATCCTAAATATGCCATAATTAACTGCACAGTAGAACACTTTATCAATTCACTGCAGTCAGATCCACATATTATCAATGCCTCACTGTGCAGGATCAGTGGGTTTTACTGGACGATTAAATAGATTTACTGTACACGGTAACCAATAATAACCTTAAGAAGCCAACAGGGTGAAAAACACGGCACTCACAGCAACTTCACAAGTACAGCAAGTGATATTTGCTGTATCATCTTGGACTCCCCTCTGATTGCCACATTGTCGATAGGGAATATGGTGGCGCAGTGGTAATGTCACTGGACCTGTTAGCCGAAGGTTCAGGTTAATGCCCTGGGAAACACAAATTCAAATCCCACCAAGGCAGCTGGCGCAGCTTAAATTCAGTTAATAAGTCTGGAATATAAAGCTAGTCAGTAGCAGCTATCACCTGCTATTGTTTTAAAATCTTGCTCACTGATATCTCTGAAGGAAGGTAATCTGATGTCCTTACCCAGCTTGTGACTCTCAGAAATTACCTAGCAGCCCACTGAATTCAAGGACAATTAGTGACGAGTGATTAATGCTGGCCTTGCCAGTGACACCCACACACACATTGAATGAAGTAAAAGAAATTGCCTCAGGTTTAATTGCCATTCGGTCACCAGATTTGAATGCTCACTTTCAAGCCTGTAAAAATCTAGACTGGAAGGGTACGCCTGTCAGAAGGATTCCATCCCTAAGCTATTCTCCCTCTCTCTTCCTGTAATATGTTCCTCCGTGCAGGATTTTACAGTCCTTCCTGCCAGCAGGATCTTCCAGCCATTGGTCAATTGTCCTACGGTGCGCAGTGGTTAGCACTGCTGTCTTATAGTGCCAGGGACCCAGGTTCAATTCCGGCCTCGGATCACTCTCTTTGTGGAGTTTCCACTGGGTTTCCTCCCACACTCCAAAGATGTATAGGTTAGGTTGATTGGAAAATTAAAAATTGCCCCTTGGTGTCAGGGGGACTAGTGGGGTTACAGGAATAGGGCCTGGGTGGAATTGTTGATGCAGACTCGATGGGCTGAATAGCCTCCTTCTGCACTGTAGGGATTGTATGATTCCAAAAGTCTATGAATAATTTTGGCGAATGTGATTTCTTGGGATATTTTACTACATTACAGGCGCTATATTAATGCAATTGTTTTTGTGCTCTCTTGAGATGGAACATTAAACGTTACCTATTTCATTTAATAATTTTACAAATTTTGGGAGAGAAGAACTGGAAGTTCTCCTTATGTTCTGGCTGACATTCCTCTTAAACAGCATCAGCAAACGCAGATTAGCTGCTCATTCATCTCATTCCTGGGATCTTGCTGACTGCTGCACTTGTCCATAAAACAACAGGCTCTGCAATTCCAGACTATGTAACTGGCTATGAAGCACTTTGGGATGTTGTGCAGACTGGAAAATTGCTATATAACTCTAACTCCTGTTTGAAATGATGCAGTCGGAGTTGATGCCCAGCGAGAGCCCCCAGATGTGAAATGGAATGGGAGTGACGGGAGGGTCACTGGGTAGACCCTGTTCAGAGTGGGATTGGAACAGGGGCCAGTGGATTATTGTGCATCCGTTATACAGAACCTACAAGGAGAGAAGCCACGGGCTGGAATTAACCGGCCACTGAGTGATGGGAACAGCACCGAGGAGGAGTTCCCATGTTGGGACAGCCTTCCCACGCAATCCCTTATCATGGAGGCTTCCCAAAGGCAGGCTGCAAGACAAATCGGCTACTGCTCCAGAGAGGCCAGCAGCAGAGCAACAATCCTCGCCCCCCTCTAAACCCCCCCACAAACCCCCCACCCCACCCCATCCCCACCATATGGATTCTCCTGGATCCAAAGTGGGTGCAGAAACTCCCAGAGGACTTATCCCCTCTGTCCCGCAGGATCCTCCTCCCTCACTTCCATGAATGTGGACCTTTACTCACCTGCCCAAGGTCCCCTCCATATGTGAGGTGCCCCCTAGGTCTCTGACCTGCCTCGGTGTGTGCCCGCCTCACCCACTGGCATTGCTGAGCTGTCAGAGATGGCTGACCCAATCAGATGGCTGGCAGTATCATCGGCTCACCTATCCACTGCCCTGAATTGGACTGAGGGATCACAGGCAGGAGGTTGCCTGTGATAAAACCACCCAGACATTCCCACTGCCAGCTCGGGCACTGCTTTCTGGCTAGAAAAGTTTTTAAAGTTTATTTATTAGTCACAAGTAGACCTGCATTAACACTGCAATGAAGTTGCTGTGAAAATCTCTGAGTTGCCACACTCCCGTTCAGATACACTGAGGGAGAATTTAGCACGGCCAATCCACCTAACCAGCAGGTCTTTCAGACTGTGCGAGGAAACCCATGCAGACATGGGGAGAATGTGCAAACTCCACACAGACAGTGACCCAAGCTGGGAATTGACCCTGATCCCTGGTGCTGTGAGGCAGCAGTGCTAACCACTGTGTCATCATGCCGACCCAAGTCAGGGCCCTGAAGCCCGTTGTAAAACTCAGCCCTTAGTGCCATTATTTGCTGTTCAGTGCTCCCCTTGCAACACCTATTTCACGCCCAATAAATTCTATTTAGTCTGTTGACCCCATGCTTTTGTTGTTGTTGTTTCCCGTAACCCATCTCCGTCCCCCTTATGTTATTCTCATTAATAATCGTAAAATCCAAAGAATTCTTACTGTGCAGAAGGAGGCCATTTGGCCCATCATGTTTGCACCAACAACAATCCCACCCTGGCACTAACCCTACAACCCCACTAATCCCTCTAAACTACACATCCCAGGGCACTAAGGGGCAATTTAACATGGCCAATGCACGTAATCTGCACATCTTTGGACTTAGGAGGAAACTGGAGCACCCAGAGGAAGCCCACACAGACACAGGGAGAATGTACAAACTCTGCACAGTGACCCAAGCTGAGAATCGAACTCAGGTCCCTGGCGCTGTGAGGCAGCAGTGTTAACCACTGTGCCACCATGCTGCCCATAACAAACTGACTTGTTTTATTTCTTTATCTTTGACCATCTTGATTTGTTTACAGTTCCGCTCTCAGATTTTTCTTTCCAGTGCAAAACCCCTGCAGGAAATTGTCATTCCAGCTTACACAGAACATGTTCCAACAGTTCCAGCCTCTCCTTTCACACTGAAGGGGCACCTGTCATCTTTAATAAGTTACTGCTTAAAATTCTTTTCATTATTGACACTGACACCTCTTGATCCCTTGGCTACTCTCCAAACCAATTAAAGATGCGTTATAGACCTCTTGCATATGCCTGCAACTAAATTGAGCAAAGCCTATCAATGTGAGACACCTACTTAAGGAGGGATTGTGAATGCCTTGCAATAACAGATCAGATTAGCCAAATTGTGATTAAAAGCATTAAGACCATTGAGGAAAGAGTGTGCAAAGAGCCAAGGAATCTTTACACAGTTATTTACACACCCTGGGGTTAATTTCAGCTTTAGATAAAATGGACAGTAAGCAATCAGCAGACCTTATACATTTCTGCTAAAGTTCATGTACATTGATTTGAATGGAACAGAAAATCAGGAGACAGAGAAAACAGGCACTGGTTCACTACAGCCCACTGTAGTCAAATTGCATGAAATCCATATCATCATCCCCTTCTTTTTAATGAATGTACCTCTAAATTACTTGATTAAAATGATACAGTGGCACAATGGTTAGCATTGCTGCCTCACAGCGTCAGGGACCCGGGTACAATTCTGTCCTTGGGTGACTGTCCGTGTGGAGTTTGCACATTCTCCCCATGTCTGCGTGGGTTTTCTCCAGGTGCTTCAGTTTCCTCCCACACTCCAAAGATGAGCAGGTTCGGTTGATTGGCCATGCTAACTTGCTCCTTAGTGTCAGGGGGACTAGCAGGGTAAATATGTGGTGTTATGGGGATAGGGTCTGGGATTGTAGTTGGCTCAATGGGAGAAATGGCCTCCTCCTGCACTGTAGGGATTCTAGGATTGTATGAAGGAACTGCCCTCTGTGAATCAGCACCTTGACCTGGTGGACAGGCCTCCTCAGTGACAGGATAGGTGGAGGAGGATTGTGTACTTCACCAGTAAAGGCTGCAGCAACAATGTGGTTCTGGTCACTGTGGCTCGACATGTTACTCAAAACTGACCACTGACCCTTCAGAATCCTGCCGACAATGACAGTGGCCCAAGGCTCTCCACATTAAAGTCAGAGGTCGCCTTCCACAAGGGGGCCGTTTACCAAGCCCTGTGGCAGCGGAGGATTGGTGATGGAGGCAGGGCTTGTGGACTGGGGAGACTGGAGTCAGAAATAGGCACACTGTCAATCTCTTCAATTCTGTAATTCAAGACCATCAGCCTCGAATACAACCAAAACATAACTCATCTACAAACCCCCAGCTGGGCTGCCAAATATTCCACCGCCCATATAGGTTGAAGGAGAGGCTCTAGAATGTGGACGTTGTTGGCTCAGCCAGCATTCATTGGCCCTCACTATTCCGGTTAAGAATATACAATCCCTACAGTGCAGAAGGAGGCCATTCCAAGCCTGCACCAGTAAGAATCCCACCTAGGCCCTGTGCCCGTAACAACCACGCGTTATCCTGCTAATCCCCCGACACAATTTACAATGGCCAATCAACCAAACCCGCACATCTTTAGACGAAAGGAAGGAACCAGAGCACCTGGAGGAAACCCAGACAGACATGGGGAGAACGTGCAAACTCCACACAGTCACCCAAGGCTGGAATTGAACCTAAGTATCTGGCGCTATGAGGCAGCAGTGCCAACCACCGTGCCAACCACCCTGAAGGTGGTGGTTAGCTGCCTTCTTGATCTGTTGCAATCATGTGGTGTAGGAACACGCATCATGCTGTTAGGGAGGGAGTTCCAGGATTTTGACCCGGCAGTGATATATTTCCAAGAATGGTGTGTGATTCGGAAAGGAACTTGTAGATGTTTGTGTTCCTTTGCACCTTATAATTGATGGAAAGTCATCGATGAAGCAGCTGAAGATGGTTGAGCACAGGGCACTTCCCGAAGGAATTCCTGCAGTGATATCTTGGAACTGAGATGATTGTCCTCCAACAATCACAACCATCTTCCTTTGTGCTCAGTATGACTCCAACCAGCGGAGAGTTTCGCCCCCTGATTTCCATTGACTCCAGTTCTGACGCCACTTTGCTGGGGCTCTTTAATATCACATATGGTCAGATGCTGCCTCGATGTCAAGGGCAGTCACTCTCACCTCACCTCTGGAGTCCAGCTCTTTGTCCACATTTGGATCAAAGCTACAATTAGGCCAGGAACTGAATGGCATTGGCAGAACCCAAACTGGGCATCAGTGAGTAGGTTATTGCTGAGCAAGTACTGTCATCAACGCATTCCATCATTTTACTGCTGATCGTGAGTAGATTGATTGGGAAGTAATTGGCTGGGTTGGGTTTGTCCTGCTTTTTGTGTACAGGATATACCTGGGCAATTTTCCATATTGCTGGGTAGATGCCAGTGTTGTAACTGTACTGGAACAGCTTGGTTAGGAGCTAATTCTGAGACATGTCTTCAGTACTATTGCCGGAATATTGCCAGGGCCCACAGCCTTTGCAGTATTCAGTGCCTTCAGCTATTTCTTGATGTCATGTGTAGTGATTTGAATTGGCTAAAGTCTACATCTGTGACGCTCGGCACGTCAGAGGTGAATCATCCACTCAGCACTTCTGGCTGAAGATGGTAGCAAATGCTTCAGTCTTACCTTTTGCAAGGATGTGCTGGACTCCTCTATCATTGAGGGTGGGTATGTTTGTGGAGTGCTGCCTCCAGTGAGTTGTTTAATTGTCCACCACCATTCATGACTGGATGTGGCAGGATTGCAGAGCTCAGATCTGATCCATTTTCTGTGGGATCACTTAGATCTTTTCATAGCATGTTGGTTATGCTATTTGAAGTGCAAATAGTCCTGTGTTGTTCCTTCACTGGGCTGACATCTCATTTTTGGGTAAAAGTTCTTGGCATCTCCTCCCTGCACTCTCCATTGAACCAGGGTTGATCTCCTGGCCTGGTGGTAATGGTAATGTGGTGGACCATGAGGTTGCAGATTGCAGTTGAGTTCACTTCAGCTACAGCCGATGGCTCACAGCACCTGATGGATGTCCAGTTTTCAGTTGCTAGATCTGTGCAAAAATCTATGCCATTTAGCCCGGTGATAGTGCCAGCTAGAAAAATGGGCTGAAAAATAGCAGATGGAGTTTAATGCAGACAAGTGTGAGGTATTGCACTTTGGAAGGACAAACCAGACTTTTTCCACTGAGGCTTGGCGAGAAAAAAACTAGAGGACATGGGTGAAGAGTGAAGGGGGAAAAGTTTAAAGGGGGGGCTTCTTCACACAGAGAATGGTGGGAGTGTGGAATGAGCTGCCAGATGAAGTGGTAAATGTGGGCTCACTTTTAACATTTAAGAAAAACTTGGACAGGTACATGGATGAGAGGGGTGTGGACGGATACAGTCCAGGTGCAGGTCAGTGGGACGAGGCAGAAAAATGGTTCAGCACAGACAAGAAGGGCCTGTTTCTGTGCTGTAATGTTCTATGGTTCAATGATAGTGCCACACAGCACGAAGGAGGCTATCTCTGGTGGGACAGTGTCTCCACAAAGACTACGACGGTCACCCCCACTGATACTATCATGGGCAGGTACATCTGCGACAAGTAGTTTGATGAGGATAAGGTCAAATGGGTTTTCCCTTTTGTTGACTTCCTCTCCACCCCCTGCAGACACAGTTTAACAGCTATGTCCTCAAGGACTCAATCATTCTTGGTGGTGGATATTGAAGTCCCCCACCCAGAGCACTTACAGTCCTTAAAAAAGGACTAGGCGGCACGGTAGCACAGTGGTTAGCACTGCTGCTTCACAGCTCCAGGGACCTGGGTTCAATTCCTGGCTTGGGTCACTGTCTGTGTGGAGTTTGCACATTCTCCTCATGTCTGCATGGGTTTCCTCCGGGAGTTCCAGTTCCCTCCCACAGTCCAAAGATGTGCGAGTTAGGTTGATTGGCCATGCTAAAATTGTCCCTTCGTGTCCTGAGATGCATAGGTTAGAGGGATAAGTAGATAAAATATGTAGAGACGTGGGGGTAGGGCCTGGGTGGATTGTGGTCGGTGTGGACTCGATGGGTCGAAAGGCCTCTTTCTGTACTGTCAGACTTCTATGATTCTATGACTTGAACCACAATATTAACTCTCTTTCCACAGTTGGTGGCACAGTGGTTAGCATTGCTGCCTCACAGTGCCAGGGACCCAGGTTCAATCCTGGCTTCGGGTGGACTGTCTGTGTGGAGTTGCACATTCTCCCCGTGTCTGTGTGGGTTTCCTCCGGGTTTCTTCCCACAAGTCCAAAGATGTATAGGTTAGGTGGATTAGCCATGGGAAGTGTGTGTGGGGTGATGAGCAGTGGGCAGGGGATAGGGATTGGGTAAGATATTCTGTCGGATAGTCGGTGCAGACTCGATGGACTGAATGGCCTCCTGCAGGGACTCTGTGATTCGATGAGATGCTGCCTGACCTGCTGAGCATTTCCAACTCTCTCTGTTATAAGTCAGAGGTTCAGCCTCTGCAGCATTTGTGACAGAGGGAATGCTGGGCTACTGGAGGTGACATCTTTCACTGCCAATAAAAAAGGTCTGAAGTGTTGTTATTGTTGTAATGTAAGGAAGCGTGGTTGCCAATGTGTACACAGCCAGATCCCACAAACAGCAGCATGATCGTGACCAGGTACCTTCTTTTTAATGATATTTATTGAGAGCAAAGCCATCGAAAATAAATTAACAATAATGCACAACTGAATATCATGCGAATATAAAGTGCTTGCGGGGGTGTGATGTTGTGAAGGGTGCTACCCAAACGCAAGTCTTTCTTTCTCTTCTTCTTCCCTGCCTTTCTGCTCCTTTTTTTCCCAACTCTGACAAGGGAGAGCAGCAGAATACATCGGGAAGTTGCCCTATTCCCGTATTTAGAGAGGAACTGAAAGCATTCTGTTGAAACTGTAGCTTAATTGATTATCACCTCTGTGAGGTTTCAAATCTAGAATGTGGCACACTGCCACACATCTTGCTGCCTCATGGCACAGGGAACATTCCACAGATAAAGGCTCTTGATCATAATGATTTTGTTTGGAATTGTGGTCCATGACAGAAGGTTAGTGGAGAACATTTGTGTGAATAATGCCCACATTCAAAGGTTCATTCAAGCCCCACTGATCGAGCACTGAGATCTCCCCTTCTTTAGTTAACGGATTACTATTCCATTTTGACTCAGCAGATATGTACCTTCTGGCTTGCAATAAACATTGTCACTGTGCTAATTATAGCCAGCGATTAAGCAGAATTCCAGTACTTACCAAAGAAGTGTAGGACTAATGAATAGTCCTTATTGTCAAAAAAAATCATAAGTACAATGTCTGCAAACGAGTCAGAGGCTTCCTTTGTTAACCAGTATCTAATGGTTTCAAACAAAAGCATTGTGACAGTTGAAAAGAACACTAATCGTGCTTTGAAAGAGGCAGTTTAGGATGGCAAACAATGACAACAGTGTTGGGAAAAGTGCTGGTATCTGTTTATTGTGTGTTTGAGTGAACTGATGCCCAAAGCTGGTACTTGCCCAAATCCAAGGCCTCCTTTTGCGACACAAAGCCCAGTTCACATCACAGAACCAGTTATGAAGAAACATCAGACTCTTTATCCATCGTTTGTAACTCTATTTTATTCTCACAAGTCAACCAGTCTAATTTCACCAACCTCAATTATTGTAGTGCTATACTGTATGATTTAAAAGGGGAATAAATGTTTAAAATAATATTACAGCTACTAATGAACCATCTACTTAGTGGAAAGGGGGGGAGAGGAAGGTTCGACACAGAAGGGCCTATCCGTCAAGGGCTTTTCGGCAGCATTTCCCCGATGTACTCCTGGCTGAGACGACTCATTTTCAACAGGGGATGGGCATTGATCTGGGCCACTTCCTTCCATCAACAGGCCAGGGATGGCCCTGCCACAACCTCTCTGCCTCCCAGGTGGGAATGGAAAACATCAGCAACATTTTCCAGCTTGCCTTCCACATAGAATGTCGTGGAAGCCATCTTGACCAGGTGAGGGCAGTTTATCTCTTTTTGGTGAATAGGGACAAGCAGGGTGAAAGGACACATAGCTTTTCCAGGACAGTAAGAAGTCTCACAACACCAGGTTAAAGTCCAACAGGTTTATTTGGTAGTAAACGCCAGTAGCTTTCGGAACGCTGTTCCTTCGTCAGGTGAATGGGGGGTTTTCCAGGACACCCTAGGGTGCAGGGTGTGGGTCATAACTGGCTGCATGGATCTGACTCTGTGGGTCCCCCATGTTGGTGAGGAGTGTACAAGGACAGCAAAGCCTTCCATTCCATAATTATAATGTAAGATGTGCAACTCCTCCAAGACCATTATCTTAGTGAATGCCTATTATTTTGGTGGCAACCATGATGCATTCATCCTGAGCCAGTCTGCCCTATCCTGGGCCTCTCCCAGAGGAACAAGAGACTAGCTGCTCAATGATAAAAACATTCCCCTCTACATGGATCAGTTAAGACTCCTACACCACCATCTGAGCAGCACTGGCCCACCAGAGTCATGGAGTCACTTGGAACATCACCAAGCAGGCAACCAGCCTGGTGAAATAATGGTTGTGCTACCTTGGCCACAGGGGAGAGTACTGCAGGGCATCCCAGAGCAGGTTTTATCATGTGGGTCCACTGCAGCCAAAGCTTACCATTTCATTCACCTGACACATCCCTTTACCACGTCCCCTTGGCCACAATCCAGCAATAAGAACCTTTCCATAACATCTTTCTCCAACTGCACTATCCTTGTGCCTGTCTTTGCAGGTATGCTTGCCTGACCTGGTGCCCCCAATACATAGATACCCCTGTGGCTGCAGCATGGCTAGCTGAAAGCTACTGCTTTCATTGTTGGGGGGGAATGGCCTCGCAAGGCAGTCTTAAGCAGCTTTGAGCTGTGCAGTGTGTCGCCTTACAGCAGCAATCCGGCCTGGCTGATTAAGAGCCAGCAGCAAGGGGGTGGGAGACAAGCCTGCCAACCCATTGAGTATCTTGGTGTACATTCTATTGTTGCCTGCATCTGAGCCCCCTGCAGCAGAACTCATCTTTAGCTGGCACACAAGCTATCCTTGTCCTTTGGTCTATTTGCACACACATCATGTACAGACTCGATCGTACATTCTATCTAAGGTCTGCACGACGCCGGTACCTGAACCGATGTGGGATCAAGTGTTAGTGTTTCCTCATCACTCTCTTCCTCCTGGGTCTCATACACAGCCAGCCAGTGGGGAACTCTGAAAGCATCAAGCAGAAGGAGAGGGTTGGCTTGCTGCTGTAGGGTAAGGAGGAAAGCAGGAGGTCACACTGTCTGCAGCTTTTGCTTCACGGTGAGTGTAAAGGGGGAGTTGGGAAGTTTGGCTGTAAGTCATTGGTTAGCCTCAATGATGTGGGATGCCACTGACTGCTTGGATGTGCAGCTGTGTAGTAACCTTTTCTATGTACTCTATGAGCGGTATGCTTTGTCTGTATAGGTGCAAGAAACAATACTTTTCATTGTATCCCAATACATGTGACAATAATAAATCAAATCAAATCAAAAGCACTTAAATGAGTCGGCTGCACACAATGAAAACCAGTTTGAAGGCAGGTTTGGCTGAGAACAGGAAATAGGAGCAAAGATTCATCATTCGACCCCTTACGTCTCATCTAACACTCAGTCCACTCATGGCTGACCTTCAACTCTATTTTCCTGCCTACTCCCCATACATCTGGATTTCCTAAGAGACCAAAACCCTGTCCATCCCAGCCTTAGATGTATTCAACAATGGACAATCCACAACCCTCCAAAAATTCACACTCTTTGAGTGAAGAAATTACTCCTCATCAGAGTCCTAAAGGATCAGCCCCTTATCCTGTCTGTGCTCCAGTATTTCAGATTCCCTAGCCAAGGAAAACAACTGTGTCACATCCTTTCAGAATCTTGCCTGTTTCAATGAGATTGCCTTTTTTCCTTCTAAATGTCAGAGAGTGAGGCCCGATTTACTCATCTTCTGATCATAGGACAGCCCTCTCATCACAAGAACCAATCGAGTGAACCTTTACTGTGCGGTCTCCAATGAAAGTATATCCTTCCTTCAATATGGAGATCAAAACTGCACACAATATTCAAGAGTGGTCTCACCAAACTTATGTACAATTGTAGCAAGACTTCTTTACTCTTGTACACCAGAACCTCTTTCAATTAAAGTTTTATTTATTTATTAGTGTCACAAATAGGCTTACATTAACACTGTAATTAAGTTACCGTGAAAATCATCTAATCGCCACATTCCAGCACCTTTTCAGGTACATTGAGGGAGAATTTAGCGTGGTCAAAGCACCTAACCAGCATGTCTTCCGTACTGTAGGAGGAAACCAGAGAAAAACAACACAGACACAGGGAGAAGATGCAGACTCCACACAGACAGTGGCCCAAGCTGGGAATCAAACCTGGGTCCCCAGTGCTGTGAGGCAGCAGTGCTAACCACTGTGCCACTGACTAGCCTTGCCATTTGCCTTTCTAATTGCTTGTATCTGTGCACTAACTCGATGAGTTCCTTGTATGAGTACGTCCAAGTCCCTCCAAACTACAATATTTACAAGTTTCACACCTTTTTAAGAACATTCTGCTTTTGTATTTGAAGTGAATGACCTCACGTTTGTCCACATTACGCTCCATCTTCCACTTCTCTTTAAGTCCCAGACCCTGCTGCTGGAATTTTACTGCCTCGCCCACCCGAAGCTCGAAAGATCCCGCCCATGGCCAATGGAGAATGCCGTTCCGCGAGCCTCGCCCGCTCCGATTCTGGGATGGGCGTGCCGGTGCAATTCCAGGCTGCATGCCTTCTTTTGGGGAGTGCCTGCAGTACCAGCAGTCACCTCCACTCCTTTCTTGGTGGCGCTGTTGAGAGGCGAGAGCTGACACTGCCGAAAAATAATCAAGGCGGTGGGTTTCACACTCGTACTGGGGAGGGGGGTTGTGGGGGTGGTGGGGAGTGGGGGCCTTGACATGCCAGCAAAGCCCAGCTGCGTTGAAATCAGGCACCATTTTTAAATGTAACCTCTTCCGCCCTCTTCCCCCACTGCCCCCCCAGCCCACCACTGGGGTCTCGGGGCTCCCCTCCCCACCCACAGTTAAATGGCATTTCTTTATTAACTAACAGTGTTTCTTGAAAGCAGCCAGTGTTTACTGATCTGCAGACATTTCTGCCATATACCCTTCACTTCTACATCCTGCTATTCTTGGGGGCCCCACCAGAGGTGCAGAGCTTTATTAGTGGCAGAGTGTTTCTGAAATGTTCGCCCCAGTTTCGCGGTGAGTAATGGCCCACGGTTATGGTCACATTTGCGGCTCACAATAAGTCAGGTGCCCTGCTGAATTCCACAGTCCTTCAAGACTCTGCCACTGCGCTATGTTGTAAAGGGGCTTTAAGTGACATAGGTGTACCATCAACTTATTCTTGGCACTTGTGGGATTCATACCATTTTCTCCTACTGGATATACCTTATTAGCCTGCTCCTATAAGGAAGGGTATTGAACAGAACATCAATGAGTTTCCTGATGCATTGTAAACAGCTACCTGCCCATTGCGGTAAAGAGACCTTGATGCTGCCCGAGAAGATCAAGCTGCAAAGGTACTTAAGGCACTGGGAACATTGACCTGCATAGCACAGATAGCCAAAGAAATGTAATAACACTGTGGCATCATCAGCCAGTGTCGCTTCACCAGATTCCTTTTATTTACAAACTCTATTCCACGTGTTTCAGGTACACAGTCAGAAACCAGAGTGTCAGAAGACCTGACACTCCTTATATACAGGTGAGGCTCCCTGTTTGGGCAGGGAATTATGACCTCAATCAGGGAGCTTATAGTCCAAGAGACCAACCTCATGGGCCTTGTTGATGTCATTACGCTACCCATGCCCTTACTAACCGAGTGTAGAGTACCCTGTTCCTGACTGGAGGTAAACACAGTAAAAAGTCTGACAACGCCAGGTTTCAGTTGGACTGAAACCTGGTGTTGTCAGACTTTTTACTGTGTTTACCCCAGTCCAACGCCGGCATATCCACATCCTGATTGGAGGTCCAGAGTGTGATGGTGACCTGCTGTTAGGATGAGTTTTGCAATTCCCATCTCATTTCTTATTGTTTTCCAGGCCCAAGCTGCCTCAGATTGAACCCTTAAGAAACAGTTTAAACTACTTTCTTTAACCAGTTTTGACTATAATTACATCTTGTTACAGACGCAAACGCAGACATGGGCCTGTGGGGAGAGACAAAGAATGCAATGTCGTAACTGAATAGAGTTAAATCTGTCCTAGTGAGTGCCTTTTGTTTAATTTCCTAAGCTCCTGCTGTGCTTTGTTTTTATATTATTTCCACTCTGATTACTCATGAGTCAGATTGTTTACATCCTCTGCCTCAACATGAGCAGGATTTCTGATCCTATATCCTCTCCTTCATGAAGGCTGCTTGTTTCCACCTCTGTAACATCATGCATTTCCTCTCCTGCCTCTATCTACCAGTTGCTGAAACTCTCATCCATCACTTGCCACCTCCGTTTTGATCAATCTTACAACATTTTCCTGCTTCACCTCCCACCCTCATCCTCTGCACACATCAACTTCTCCAAAGCTCCATAACTCATATCCTAACCTACTCCAAGTTCTGCACACCTGTCGCTCCTGTGTCCACTCACCTGCATCAACTCTCAGTCTCCAAGATACCCCAAATTTTAAATTCTTAAATTGCCCTTTAAGTCCTTCAATGATCACGTCTCTCTCTAATTCTACAACCACTTACAACCTTACAACACATCTCCCCTCAATCTGAGCTCTCTGTCCCTCGGGTAGGGCACTTGTGCCATCTCCCTCCCTTCCTCCTGCCACCAACAGCAAGGATTGGCATTCTGCAATTCCCTCCCTGAATTCCTCTGCCTCCCTCCCTGTCTCCTTTAAAGGCAGCGGCAAAGAAAGAAATTTCATTGATATAGCGCCTTTCGTGACCTCAGGATGTCCCAAAGCTTTGACCGGTAAAACACCTCTGAAAAGTATTCAAGCCTTTAATCACCTTTCCTAATATCTCCAGGGCCAAGTATTGCAGGTGTTGGGAATTGTTTTTCTCAACAGTGCCAAAGGAGGCCATTCAGCCCATCAAGCCCGCACCAACAACAATCCCACCCAGGCACAATCCCTGTAACCAAACGTATTTACCCTGCTCATCTCCCTGACACTAAGGGGCAGTTTAGCACGGCCAATCAACCTAACCCACACATCTTGGGACCGTGGGAGGATGGATAGGATAGAGGTGGAGAGACTCTTCCCGCTCAGAAAGGACAGTAGGACTAGGGGGCACAGTCTCAAGATAAAGGGGGGGCGGTTTAGAACGGAGTTGAGGAGGAACTTCTTCACTCAAAGGGTGGTGAATCTCTGGAATTCTCTGCCCGTTGAAGTGGTGGAGGCTACCTCGCTAAATATTTTTAAGATGCGGGTTGATGGGTTTTTGATAAGAGAGGAGATTAAGGGTTATGGGGAGAGGGCGGGAATGTGGAACTGAGCCACGACAGATCAGCCATGATCTTATTGAATGGCGGGGCAGGCTCGAAGGGCTAGATGGCCTACTCCTGCTCCTATTTCTTATGGTCTTATGTTCTTATGTAAACCAGAGCACCTGGAGGAAACCCACGCAGACACGGGGAGAATGCGCAGACTCCGCACAGACAGTCCAGTTCAGAATTGAACCCGGGTGCCTGGCACTGTGGGACAGCAGTGCTAACCACTGTGCCACCGAACTGCCTCAAAATTAAAAACAGGGCATGTCAGAAAGACTGAGCAAGTCTGTGAAGAGAGAAACAGGACTGGGTTGCCAGGTCTTCTCCTGCTTTGGCTCAGAGCTTTTACTTTCTGATTACAATGTGTTTTGGGAGATTTTTCAGTATTAAAGGTGCAATACAAATTCAAGCTGTTATTTTTCACTTGTCTGCCGAGCAGTCATTCCAAAGGATTATCAGATCTGAAAGAACGGGCATTTGGGAAGGAAGATATATGGAATAGTGCATTCTCAGCTTTACTTCCCCCACCCCTGCGTCATAATTCAGTTTGAAATAATGCTCAGGACTAACCTTTCTTGTGCAACCCAATACCTTACTGATTTTAGATAAATACATGAAAAGGAAAAATCTGCAGGACTATTTGGAAAGAGCAGTGTAATAGGGATAACTGGGTAGCACTTTCAAACGACTGACGTACACAATAGGCCAAATGTGTTATTGTGTGTCATATGATCCTGTGATTCCATAATATCCTGCCCAGTTTTCAGTCTCACTCTTTTCAATGGGAACTTTACTGTGTGTGCCTGCTGTTTAGTGTCATTATTGCACACTAGAACACAGTATTGCGTGTTTCTGCAATGCTTCTTTTCACTGAAAGGCAGGGATGAATTACCAAGGCACCGACTCTAAGACAGCATCAAGTTTCAGAGTAATAAATCAAAGGCGAGGTAAATCAGGAAACAGTGATTAAGTGTTGCCAAGCGTGGGATTCCAAAATCTGAAGATTATAGGATGGCGGAAAATCTGTGGGCGGTGTTCTGCGTATCTGAGAAAGAAAACACTGGTTAGGACAAATCTTGCTTTCAACAAGTATTTGAGCACATAATGCAGGCTGGCACACCAGTACAGTACCGAGGGAGTGCTACACTGTCAGGATTGCTGCCTGCTACAGCACAGTAGTTAGCACTGCTGCCTCACAGTGCCAGGGACCCAAGTTCAATTCCAGCCTCGGGTCACTGTCTGTATGGAGTTTGCATGTTCTCCCCGTGTCTGCTTGGTTTTCCTCTGGATGCTTCAGTTTCCTCCCACATTCCAAAGATGTGCAGGTTATGTTCATTGGCCATGCTAAACTGCCCCTTAGTATCGATATGTTGGTTAGGGGGATTAGTGGAGTAAATATGGGGTTACGGGGATAGGGCCTGGGTAAGATGCCCTGCTGGAGGGTTAGTGAAGACTCGATGGGCCGAATCGCCTCCTTCTGCACTGTAGGGATTCTATGATTCCAAGAGATGTTAAACCAAGGCCCCACATGTTCTCTCAGGGAGATGGCAAAGATTCTTTGGTACTATTTCAAAAAGGCAGAAATGTCCTCCCAGTGCCCTGACCAAATTCTACCTCTCATTCAACATCACCAACGCGGATTATTGATTTGGTTCGGTGGGACCTCAATGTGTGAAAATTGGCTGACATGTGTAAAACAGTAATAATTTCTTGCATTCACACAGCATCTTTAACACAGCAAAACGTCCCAAGGCTACAGAGCTACAGCAGAAGGTCCAAGGACAGACAACGATATGCTCAGTCAAGAAGATAGGTTTTATGGAATGCCTTAAAAGAAGAGAGAAAGAGAGAGGTTGAAAGCCAGAGAGGTTTCAGGAAGGAACTCCAAAAGTTTAGAGATGGGGCAGCTGAAGACACTGCCAGCAATGATGGACCAATTAAAACATGGGGTGCCCAAGAATTCCTGAATGGGAGGCTTGTAGGCTTGGAGTGGCTGCAGAGACAGGAAGGGTTTGGGAGGTCATTCAGGAATTTTGAAACCAGATGAGGATTTTAAAACGAGCTCCAAAGAGTAGCTCCTTAGAGTAGAAGGCAAGTGTGCATAGGATGTGCAAAGGTGAATGTGCATTGGACATGCAAAGGTGAGTTGTCACTAGCAATAACAGTGGATTCCCAGTCGTGGAAATGGTTATGTCAACTTCAACAAGAGCAGTCAACCCAAACCCTGGCCAGGTTCCCTTTTCATTTGGAATCCCTCAAACAGTGAGATGTGAGAGTGGATCCCAATCGAGTGAGGTAACTGCAAAGAAAGTGATAGAACTCTTGCCTTGGAGCTTGCTCTCAAATTTGTAGCTGTACTGACCACTTTTTTCAAAGCACGTATAGATCTCTCAACTTCTCCATCAGCTCTTGGCCAACAGTGCGTGTTTTATCAATGAGTGAATCATAGAGTCACAAGGAAGTCATAAAATCCCTACAGTGCAGAAGGAGACCATTTGGCCCATCAAGCCTGCATCGACAACAATGCCACCCAGGCCCTATTCCCGTAACCCCACATATTTACCCTGTTAATCTCCCTGACATTAAAGGGCAATTTAGCATGGACAATCTACCTAACCCTCAGATCTAAGACTGTGGGAGGAAACCCATGCAGACACAGGAGAATATGCAAATTCCACAGACAGTCACCCAAAGCTGGAATTCAACCTGGATCCCTGGCATTGTGAGGCAGCAGTGCGAACCATTAGGCCACCGTGCTGCCACGTGTAGACCAGGTAGCTTTGCTGTTGGATTGGGATCCACTCTCACATCTCACTGTTTGAGGGATTCCAAATGAAAGGGGAATCTGGCCAGGCTTTGGGTTGACTGTTTTTGTTGAAGTTGACATAAGCATTTCCACGACTGGGAATCCGCTGTTATTGTTAGTGACAATAGGCAGGTGTTCACCAGTGGGTAAACCTGCGGAATTAATGCAAACATCAATCAATGGTCCCACAGGTAGTTCAGACATCAGGAGAGGATCACAAACATTTGACATTGTGGTTCCTCAACATGGCAAACGCTGATTGCTTTTGGGCTCTACCTTGGGATCAAACCTAGGAATCATACCTCTACCATGAGGAGTTGATTGGTTTTGTCAATACCCTGGTGACCAACAATGCTCTATCCACAAACAACATTCTCACAATGATTGGGGAATGACAATATAGTTGTTGCATCACAGAAGCTCAGATGTGGTTGCACTGTGAACATTTCAAACATTGTGAAGATGCTATGGTGTGTGAACTATTTCATTTGTAAGTACTCTCTCAATCACAGCTTTCAAGTTTTGGGATTCTATAGCTGTCATATGTAGCTGCTATGTCTCATCTTGTTTTGTTACTTTCCTTGGTGTTAAAACATACATAGGAATGTACAAAGGAGGATGGGGAGTAGGCCACTCAGCCCTTCAAGCCTGCTCCGCCATTCAACAAAATCATTGCTGATCTGATCAGATAACCTTTCACCTGCTTGCTTACTACAATCCATCGAGCTCTGCCTTAAAAATATTTAAGGACTCTACTTCCACTGTCTTTTCAGAAAAAGTTCCAAAGACCCACCTCTGTCTTAAATGAGCGACCCTTTACTTTTAAACTGTGACCCCCTAGTTCTAGATTCTCCCACAAGAGGATAGGTTCTCTCCACATCTACCCTGTCAGAACCCCTCAGGATCTTAAAGATTTTATTCTTACTCTTCTAAACTCCAGTGGATACAAGTCTAGCCCATCCAATCTTTCATAGAATCATAGAATCCCTACAGTGCAGATATAGGCCATTCAGCCCATTGAGTCTGTACTGACTCTCCTATAGAATGTCTTATCCTGGCTCTCTCCCCTGCCCTATCCCCATAACCCACACATTCACCATGTCAAATGCATCCAGCCTACACATCTATCCATCTAACTTACACATCTTTGGACTATGCAAGGAAACCAGAGCACCCGGAGGAAACTCACATAGACGTGGGGAGAACATGCAAACTTCATACAGTCAGTCAAGGCCAGAATTGAACCCTGGTCCCTGGCACTGTGAGGCAGCAGTGCTAACCACCGTGCCACTCTGCTGCCCATTTCCTTATACGACAACCCACCTATTCCTGGGATTCATCTAGTAAACCTTCCCTGAACTCTTTCCAATGCATTGACATCCATCCTTAAATGAGGAGATGAATACTGTACACGATGCTCCAGATGTTGTCTCACGAGTGATCTCTATTTTTATGTTCAATTCCCTTTGCAATAAACAATAACATTCTACTAGCTATCCAAATTATTTGCTGTACCTGGATACTAGTCTTTTATGATTCATGAACTAGGACACCCAGATCCCTCTAAATCTCAGGAGTCTGCAATCTCTCACCATATAAATAATAGCTTCTTTTTATTCTTCCTACCAAAAAGGACAATTTCACATTTGCCCACATTACACCCCATTTGGTAGATCTTTGCCCACTAACCTACCTATGTCCTTTTGTCCCCTTCATATCTGACTTTCCTTCCTATCTTTGTGTCAGTTTTAGAATCATAGAATCCTACAGTGCAGAAGGAGGCCAGTTGGCCCATCAAGTCTGCACCAACTACCCGGGCTCTACCCCTATAACCCCATGCATTTATCCTAGCTAGTCCCCCTGACACTATGGGGCAATTTACTACGGCCTAGTGCAAACATCTTTGGACAGTGGGAGGAAACCAGAGCACCTGGAGATCACCCACGCAGACATGGGGAGAACTTGCAAACTCCACACAGGCAGTGACTCAAGCCAGCAATTGAACCTGGGTCTCCGGCACTTTGAGGAAGCAGTGCTAACCATTGTGCCACTATGCTGCCTCTTTGGTGCCACATTTAGACTTACATGGTAAAGATGTTGTTTCCTTCATGAGAGGTAAGACTGTCGGCAACAAATGTTGTTAAAGATAGCCTGCTGAGATGAGCTTGCCTGGCTGATACTCAATGTGGAACTCATACTCTTGTAGTTTAAATATCCAAAGCTCTATGTGAGTGGGTGATTCTGTGTCGATAGTTAAATAAATTTGCTAACGGTCTATGATTGGTTATTACTTGAGACTCACTTCCACACAAGTAGAGATGAAAGTGTAAGATGCCTCACACGATTGAACGCACTCCTCTCTCTCTCTGTGAATGTTTTGTTCTACACGTGTTAGCACTCTGCCATCGCAAAGACTGATGGCTTACTTGGCTTACCTTTCCAAATGAGAATGATACCTCAGCCAAAAGGGACTGCATCCATGGCTCAAGATCCGTACAACTTGCTGACAACTGTTGTTTGGTCTGTTTGTATGTCCACTCCCTTTGGTGGTCTCTTTTATCAGAGCACATGGGGGAGGCACTTAATGTAGCGAGGTCAGGAATGAAGTGACTGCACTGCCTGATGAATCCTGGCAGACTCTAGACCTTCTGCCCGTGTGTAGGATCTACAGTATTTGCAATGGTTTCTGTTTTCTGTGGATCAGGTGAGATGCGCCTTTACTGCAGGACACATGATCAAAGAACTCAATTCTACTTTCAGTGGACAAACACTTACCTTTCTTCAAGGAAAGGTTACATTCTCTAATCCCTGCGTTGCAAACATGCATGGAGACACGTCTCAAGATCATTTTCAGTGTGAACCTAGATGAGCAAATCATCACTGATGCTCAGAGTGCCTTGAAATTCTTGAAGCACACACTGAATCATTCATACACTGAGTTGACTCCAAGTCCAATGTGAGTGAAGAATACCGTAAAAGATTGTGGCTTTCTTGCAACCTTGATTTGATGGTACCCTGCATTAAGGTTAGCTTTAGCAAAGTGTATAGCAACCAAGGTCAAATAGGGTTCATTGTTCAAAACTGAGCGGCACGGTGGTATAGTAACTAGCACTGCTGCCTCACAGCACCAGGGACCCGATTCCCAGCTTCAGTCACTATCTGTGTGGAGTTTGTACATTCTCCCTGTGTCTGCGTGGGTTTTCTCCGGGTGCTCCAGTTTCCTCCCACAGTCTAGAGATATGCAGGTTAGGTGGATTGGCTGTGCTAGATTCTCCCTCAGTGTCGGGGGGACTAGCTAGGGTAAATGTACTGGGTTATGGGGATAGGGCCTGGGTGGGATTGTGGATGGTGCAGATTCGATGGGCCAAATGGCCTCCTTCTGCACTGTAGGATTCTATGATAAATAAGGGTTCACCCATTTAAGACAGATGTGAGGGTTTTTTTTCTCTGAGAGTTGTTAGTTTTTCAAACTTCTTCCTCAAAAGGCAGTGGAAGCAGAATTCTTGAATGTTTCCAAGGCAGAGATAGGCAGGTTCTTGATAAGCAAAGGGAGTGAAAGATTGTCGGGGGTCAACAGGAATGTGGGGCTGAGGTTACAATTAGATCAGCCCTGATCTAATTGCATGGTGGAGCAGGGTCATGGAGCCAAATGGCCTACTCTTGCTCCAAATTGGTATGTTTGCTTTCACATCTATGAAGATTCTAAACTGCTTCTTACTTTTGTGTTTCTTGACAACTTGTTATGGGTGAGACCCAAGTGGTAGGCTCATCTCCAACTTCTCAATAATGTCAGCATCAATTAGGCGCTGCGGTTCCTTCTCTGCCTATTTTCTGACATAAAATAGTATTTGTTGCCATTGACATGTGACTAGGAGCTCATTAGGGTCCACACAACATGTAAGACCTTGCACTTTGCCTACCAGTGAAAGCAGTCAGCATATGATTTGAGAATGTTGTTGGTATGTGTAGCAGTTATGTATCTGACTGTGACAATGTGCCGGTCTGTTACGGTCTGTTGGAGGAGTCGGGCCGGTTTGTCATGTGACTGACAGACCTGCATCACCCCTTACAAACTTCCCACCAACATGGCAATACAAATGTGACTCTGAATACACATCACAACATGGCTGACTGAGCGTCAACAACACCATCTTGTTCAGCAATGCAGTGAAAGTGAGTGATGAATGATCCAGGATCGTATTCCATCCAAAGAAACAACTTCTTTGTGAAGATCTAAGATTAATTTTGAGTTATTTGGATGATTATTGTTGTGAGGTGTGTGTGTGTGTGTTGTTAATCCTGAGCTGGATTGTCTCTTGTGTGTTTAACAATAGGCTACAGCAGGGGTGTTTAACTGGTTCGTGTCGGGGCCACAGTCCAATTCTTTCTTCCCTCCTTGCAGTTCTATCACTTCCATTTACCTTATTCTGAGCAGTGAGTCTGTGGGCTGGATACAGAGGCATGGCAAGCTGGATTATGGCCCGCGACCGTACCCTGGGCAACCCTCAGTTACAGCTTAGAACATAGAAACCCTACAGTGCAGAAACAGGCCCTTCGGCCCTTCGAGTCTGCACCGATCACAATCCCAGCCAGGCCCTATCCCCATATCCCTACACATTTACCCGCTAATCCCTCTAACCTACACATCCCAGGATGCAAAGGGGCAATTTTAGCATGGCCAATCAACCTAACCCGCACATCTTTGGACTGTGGGAGGAAACCGGAGCACCCGGAGGAAACCCATGCAGACACGAGGAGAATGTGCAAACTCCACACAGACCGTGACCCAAGCCGGGATTCGAACCCAGGTCCCTGGAGCTGTGAAGCAGCAGTGCTAACCACTGTGCTACCGTGCCGCCCTCAAACCCAGCTTCAATGTGTTCCCTAAATCGCCAACTTAAGATACTGTTCCCATAAAGCAGACAAATACCTTCCACAAGTTATATATCGGAAAGTTACGTTTCCTATTTTTCACCCTCCCTGTCATCATTACAATGTTTTTGGAAGAAACAGTGAGATTCAGTAAGAAGCTGCATATGCTCTTTAAAAACATGAATTGCTTTCCTATGCTTCTAGGAATACATGTACGACCTCTTTAAGAAGATATCTGCACAATGCAACGTTCAATACACTGCAGTGGACCGTTGCCAACTGCATTCCGCTGCCAGGTTTGTAAGCCCTGAGATATCCAGGTAGCATCTGTTAAAGTAAAATCAATTGCACTGTGGAAGCTTTACTTAAATAGGATAATGAACTGTTGCATGTCTCCAAGTTAGGACACATGTATAGCTCGAAATCCACTGTCCTGATTATGGCAATAGGTTTAGACTTATCAGAAGGGGAATGCATTCCCTGTTTCTTTTTGGCTTAACCTCTTAGCCTCCACCCACCCATCAATGGGGCAATAATATCATAGGACTTGAGCACAACAATCTAGGCTAACACTTCAGTGCAGTACTGCGGGAGTGCTGTGCTGTCAGAGGAGCTGTTTTTTCAGCTGCTACATTGAACTGAGGCCCTGTCTGCCTTGTGGTGGACACAAAATATCCCCATGGCATTTTTTCAAAGAGTAACAAGGGAGTTACCTCCAGTGCCCTGACCAACAATTATCCGTCAATCAATATCACATAAAAATCATTATCTGGTCATTTATCACACTGCTATTTGTGGGAGCTTGCTGTGCACAAATTGGCTATCCTACATTACAGCAGTGACTGTAATAAGTTCTCGGATGCGGAAGTCCCTTCACCAAAGTTCCTTTATTTACAAGATCCAACAGCACTATACAGAGTGCTGTCAGTGTGCAGTCTACATCAGGAGTGCCAGCGGAACAGAGCATGGGCTTCCCTGATTGGATCACCAATTTGACCCTTAATCAGGGAGTTCATATTCAAGCAGCCAACTCAATTGCCTGATTAAAATCGTCACGGTGGCTATACTTCAGAATTGGCTGTAAAGCCCTTTGCAACGTCCTAAAAGTCACAAAGGGCGCTGTACAAATGTAAGTCTTGCTCTACACTTTCAAACTGTCTCGGCCGAGCAGCCTGCACCATGATTAATGAGGATTGAGGGAGAACCGTGTGTCAGGAATCAGGTGATGAAGGGCAGGGCTCAGTGTCTGAGAAACAAACGCAGCTGGAATCCGTGACTCAGAGCAGCAACAGGCACAGGCAAGTTCTGAAGTCTGATAGAGAGATAGCTTAGCTGTCAGTAAGCCACAGTCATGCAAGAGTGATTTACATTGCGGTAGGGAGTGTCGCTGTTAAAACATTTGCGAGGAATACGTTCTGCTTGGTGAATCTCAGTGCTGCTAACCCACACGATGCGACGCTGCCACATTTGTAGCAGGTTGTCACTAACATGAAGTTCTGGAATGCAGTCCCTGCGCAGAGTTTGTTAAAATGGTTTTATTTCCCCATCCTGTGTTTCTGCAAGGACAGCTCATTGCCCATTCTCATTCTCCTCAATGTTTCCTTTGCCTTCCGTATCACAGACATTTCCAGCACAGAAAGAGGCCATTCGGTTTGTCAGCGCTGACTCTCCGAAAGAGCAAGTTCAGTTAGTGCCACTCCCCCCCACATTCTAACATTGTTAATCACTCTGCAGTTCTACTGTTCTACCATTCACCTCAGTGGGTCTGACCTCTTATTCCTCGTAACACATACATCAGGCTGGAATTCTCCATTCTCGCACAGCTCACTACCGCTACCAGCAAGAATGGAGAAGTTGGCGCTCAATCAAATTTTTATTCACAGCAGCGGGACTGGATAATTCCAGCTGTGGGTGAGGTTGGAGAATCTGGCCATTGTATTAAGGGAGGCAGCCATTTGGTGATATTGTCACCGGACTATTAATCAAGGGACCCAGGGGAATGATCTGGGTTCAAATCCCACCAGATTCATATCAAATTCGAAATTAAAAGTCCATGACCATTGTTGAAATAAAACCGTCTGGTTCCTTGACCTCCTTTAGAGAAGGAAATCTGCCATTCATACCTGCTCGGGCCTATGTGTGATTCCAGACACACAGCAATGTGGTTGACTCTTAACTGCCCGCTGAAATGGCCTAGCAAGCTAGTCAGTTGTATCAAACTGCTAGAATTTACCAATGCCACATGGACTGCAGTGGTTCAAGAAGGCAGCAAATTCTCAAGTGTGGTGGGCAATAAATCTGGCCTAGCCAGCGATGTCCACATCCCAACATAAAAAAAAGGCCAAAATTTTACTGGCCCACCCACCACGGGAATCGGAGTGGGTGAGGGGCAGAGCATAGGCAGGTCCATTGACCTCAGGTGGGATTTTACAGTTTTGAGATGAGCGAGGCTGTAAAATCCCACCCATAATCTCCAATAGCTTCTCCTCCTGTCTATAGTATCACCCTTGGGTTCCATTCCTACACTGTCACCTTCATGTTTTCTTTCCCTTTAATGGCATTGTCCGAGTATCAAACCCACCTCGATCTCACCACCTTCTCGCTCAAGCCCTGGTGTTACCAAGCTGAGCATGTACATAGATCATTAAAATATCATGGGGAGAGATAGAAAATAATCAAATTAGGGTGAATGGAATGATGGCCGTAGAGTACCAGAGTGCAAGGGAGCAGAATTTATGCCCCAGCTGCTCAAAGCCCTGGTTGAGTCACACCTGGAATACCGTGTTCAGTTCTGGGCATCACAACTTAGATAGAACCCCACAGTGCAAAAAGAGGTCCTTTGGCCCATCGAGTCTGCACCAACCACAATCCCACCCAGACCCTACCCCCATATCCCTACATATTTTACCCACTAATCCCTCTAACCTACACATCTCATTTGATACAACACATCCTTAGGAAGGATGTATTGGCCTTGGAAGGATTCCGCTGAATTCAGAAGAATTCAGACGATTTTGCTTAAATTTTCAAGATTTTAATGGAAACTAATAGGATCAATCGAGTTAAACTATTTCTACTTTTTGAGAAGCCTAGGATGAGAGGGCAGAATATAAAAATTGGAGCCGGGAGTGAAGTTGGGAAACATTTCCACGTGGAAAGAATAGTTGGAACTGCCTTCCGCAAATCTGAGTTGATGGGTTTTAGCAAACCACAAACGTTAAAGGAATGGGGAAAGGTGGGTAGGTGGAGTTAGGACACAGATCAGCCATGATTTTAAAGTTAAAGTTTATTTATTGGTGTCACAAATAGGCTTATATTAATGTTGCAATGAAGTTACAGTGAAAATCCCCTAGTCGCCACACTTTGGTGTCTGTTCAGGGGATTTTCACAGTACCTTCATTGCAGTGTGAATGTAAGCCTACTTATGGCTAATAAATAAACTTTAATTTTAATGTTAATTGAGGGGGATCTTAGCATGGCCAATGCACGTCTTTCAGACTGTGGGAGGAAACCGGAGGAAACCCACACAGGCACGGAAAGTACAGACTCCACACAGACAGTGACCCAAGCCGGGAATTGAACCCAGGTCCTTGGCGTTGTGGGGCAGCAGTGCTAACCATTGTGCCACCGTGCCACCTCATGATCTCACTGAATGGCAGGATAATTTATTTTCTTATGTTCTTATGTTTATATTCGAAGGAGCTGAAGGATTAACTGGTCTATTCCAGTTCCTGTATTCCTCAGCTCCAGAAAACACCTTTCACATTTACTCCACCAACGCGTCTGAATGCCACCTCCAGCTACACGCAAACGTACAGCCGGTGGATTCTACTCAATCCCAAACTTGACTTCCTCGCTCACATCCAATCTCTCTCATCCGCAGCATTTTGCTTATTTTAGCCTTCTGCTGTGGCTTGCTTCATCAAAATCCTCATCTGAGTCCTTTGCTGTAAAGCTCGTGTGCAACCTCTCCTTCAGCACTAACCTTTCCCCATAGCTCCAGTGGTTTAGTGCCGATCTGTCCTCTTTCCAAGCTCATAAATAGGTACTTTGTAATTTTTCAGAGTTGGTGACTGCGAGTTTAAGATCAAGCGACTGTCTCTCTTCATTATCACTTCACTTTGTGCTCTTTCTTCCACTGTCAGGATGGGTTCCAACTCTTTGGTTTCTGAAATGAAAAAGGAACAACAGCTAAGTCAGGGTGAGATGAGAGGAGAAAGTAAGAAATGTGTGATTACACCCTCTGCAGCCTCCCGCAGAGGAGATTGGGGAATGAGAGAGAGCAGTGAGATTGGAGAAAAAGACACTCACATTCCTGATCACTAGTGACCACAATCTCAGCAATGTCCTTTCCCATGATAGCCAAGAATGTCCTCTCCATGGAGGGAGGTTAAAACACGTTGGCCTACTTAGAATCATAGAATCCCTAAAATGCAGTAGGAGGCCATTCAGCCCATTGAGCCTGTATCAGCAACAATCCCATCCAGGCCCTATCCCCATAACCCCATATATTTACCCTGCTAATCCCCCTGACACGAAGGGACAATTTACCATGGCCAATCAACCTAACCCACACACCTCTGGAGTGTGGGAGAAAACCAGGAGCCTCTCTAGATCTCAACAGGTTTTCAGACTAGACCAATTTGCTAAAAGATCAGGGTGAAAGCTGATACTGTCTTCACTTGTTTTCTACTTATCAGCTGCACCCAGTAGCAACCAGGAAAAGAAAACTTAAATAACTTATTGAAACTGCATTCAAATAAAGTTTGAACTTTTTCTTATAAACAAATAAGGGTGGCACGGTGACACAGTGGTTAGCACAGCTGCCTCACAGTGCCAGGGACGCAGGTTCAATTCCCCGCTTGGGTCACTGTCAGTGTGGAGTTTGCATGTTCTCCCTGTGTCTGCGTGGGTTTCTTCTGTAGCTCCAGTTTCTTCCCATTGTCCAAAGATGTCTGGGTTAGGAGGATTGGCCATGGTAAATTGCCCCTCAGTGTCAGGGGGGCTAGCTAGGGTAAATGCATGGGGCTAGGACCTGGGTGGGATTGTGGTTGGTGCAGACTTGATGGGTCAAATGGCCTCCTTCTGCACTGTAGGATTCTATGAAAGTTGAGAACCATCTGAAGAACTTATCATCCATGAATATCCACTGACAGCAGTTGATTCTTCATTTGATACGATTCCTTTGTAGTGTCCAAAATCCTTTACGAATAACCTTTCCTTCATTCTATACACCAAGACCAGCTTTTTGAATTTTTGTAGTTGCCATGCTGAGACCCTCTGGAAGGATTAAACACACTCTGTCAGGTTGGCTGAATTCAATGCCTGTGTCCTTGGTGAATATTGGAGGACCATGCACAGGGCATTCATCCATAAAGAATGTCTTGCAATCTTCACAAAACAGGTAGTCACTCTTCTCTTTCAGTTATTTGCTGCTGCCTCTTGTTAGCATGTAACATCTTCTCCTGTAGTACCTTCTCCTGCAAAGGAAAAGATAGCGTGCTATAAAAACATTTGGGAGGAATATGCCTTTGATGGTTGAATAGCTGCCAGTGTGTGTAAGCTGTGAGGAGTGGGTGTGAGGCTTACAAGGTCAGATAGAATAGAGTCCATTAACATTATGGCTGAGGCCTGACTGACAAGAGATTGTTGGTAGGTGACTGATGGAGGTACAGTGCATTGAGGAGTCAGTAAAGCTATTGGTGCACTTGGAAGGATATGGCACATGATATTGAAATAACTTGGCAAATCTCATTAAACTTCACGCAGTACAAGTGGAGGAATTCCTGCTCCCACTGTGGATATGTCTCTCCTCCTGTCCAACTCAGGCCAAGCAGTGTTTCATCTGAGGTCTTGACGCTTTTTCGTCTGTTCAAGTCATTGCTCTGCAATCTCTCATCCACTTCTCTCTGTAATCTCTTCTCCCTCTCCTTCGGTAATCTCCCCTTCCATATCTCTGTTACTCCCACCCCCGTCTCTCTGTAAATCTCCCTTTCCCTCTCTCTGTTACCCCCTCCCTCTGTAATCTCGCCTCCCCTCTCTCTGAAACCCCCTCCCTCTCTGGTAATACCACCCCCCGGTAATCTCCCCTTCCCTCTCTCTTTAATCTCCCCTTCCCTCTCTCTTTAATCTCCCCTTCCCTCTCTCTTTAATCTCCCCTTCCCTCTCTCTTTAATCTCCCCTTCCCTCTCTCTTTAATCTCCCCTTCCCTCTCTCTTTAATCTCCCCTTCCCTCTCTCTTTAGTCACCTGCTCCTTCTCTGTTACCTACTTCCTCTCTCTGAAACCTCCCCTCCCTCTCTGTAATACCCACCACTCCCCGTAATCTCCCCCTCCCTCTCCCTGTGACTTCCTCCCTCTCAGTAATATCCTTCTCCCTCTCTGTAATCACCCTCTCTGTAATCTGCCCCTCCCTCTCTCTGTTACCCGTCCCTTTGTAGTCTCCCCTTCCCTCTCTTTAATCACCTGCTCCTTCTCTCTGTTACCTACTTTCTCTGTCTGTTACCCCTCCCTCTATCTGTAATCTCCCCCCACCACCCTTCCCCTCCCTCCCCCAGCCCCTGCCCCTCTCTCTGTTTCCTCCTTCAGATTTAATTCTTGCTGCATTGACAGTCATGCCTTGAGTAGCTGAAGGCCTGGGCTCTGGAACCCCTTCCCCCAAATCTCTCGGCCTTCCTTTCCTCCTTTTAGATGCTGTTTAAAGCCTCTCGTTGACTGAGCTTCCAGTCAAATCCTTATGTGGCTCGCTATCAATTTTGTTGGATAACATTCCTCAGAATTTAATTACATTAACGGTGCTATCTAAATACAAATTATTATTGTCAGGAACAGTCATGATGGAAGCTGATCTGAAAGTTTAGGACCAGGCTTGTGGCCTCGGTCAGGTGGTTTCCCCCCCGCCCCCAGAACTGATCTACCCCTCAACGGGGCCTTTTGCCCAAAAGCAGGCCGACTGCCCTGTGGGTATTTCTGACTTCAGGACGATGTTATAAAATGGAAGAAGTGTTTAATGTTGGAAGAACTTTTCATGGTTGCCTGATCAGATATCAATGCTTTCCTCCTGTCCACACATCAGGAGGAATTTGTCTGCAGGAGGATGTGAAGAGGAAGGAGTTCTCCCCAGCAGTGAGTGTTGCTGGATCGGCAGATCGGGTGATCAATGCCGTGGCGTCGGAAGTACAATTCGACTGGTTTGTGTCAAAGTGGCTCACCCGAGATCAACCTCAGCTCGGCTCCTAATAAGGAAATCAGTGGCAACAGGGCTCATTCTGCATGGGAGGGAGTGGGAGGGGAAACAGGTAGGACAGGTTTGTTAGTCAGTGAGCAGAACCATTTGGAAAGAAAATTGCCTGTTTCTCTCCCCACTCCCTTCCAAGCAGAGTCAGCCCTGTTGCCACCAAGTTCTTTGTTAAAGGCGAGCTGGCTTTGAGAGGCCCACCCACCTGGGTGGGTCAGTTTGACAAAAACCGGCCTGATTCAAATCCAACACAGAAACAAGAAAATTGTCTACCGACAACTCTTATTAAAATCTGTTACTATCATTCAACCCTTCACTTTCTAATACTTTAAACTTTAACAATGAACTCTAAAAAGCAATAAAATATCCCATGGTTCCTGAGATGGAGATAGCTTCTGTTTAGGCTGAGGTTAATGGGGAAAGATCCCTAGAGACAAGGGAAACAGCAACAGGAGTAGACTGTTCAGCCCCTTTAGCCTGGTCCCCCATTCAATTAGATCATGGCTGATCTTCTGCCTCACCGCCATTTCCCACACTATCGCCATATCTGTCTACACTTTTTGCTGCTTTGGCAAAGCTGCCAGCATAATTAAGAACCACACACACTTGTCTGGCCAGAGTTTACATGGTTAATGAGGGGGTAGCTCATTTACAAGGGGTCAGTGAATACAAATGCCATTTAGGGTATTCCTTCAGTGCCTGCCTACCCATATGCCTGGGAGGCTTGCCAAGTCCAGATTTTGCCATCACTGATTGACTCCTGATCAAGAAGACTAATCGTGCTCGCTGGGGTTTTATCTCAGAAGCAAGGCAGGCCCTGATGGTGACATTCTCTCTTCCATCTTCTTCCTTCAGGAAAAAGATACAAAAATCTGAGGTCACTACCAACTGACTCAAGAACAGCTTCTTCCCTGCTGCTGTCAGACTTTTGAATGGACCTACCTTGCATTAAGTTGATCTTTCCCTATACCTAGCTCTATCTGTAACACTACATTCTGCGCTCTTTCGTTTCCTTCCCTTTTGACCTCTATCTTGAACAGACGCATTGACTAAGCCTTCACAACCCTCTGGGGTAGAGAATTCCAAAGATTATTACCCTCTGAATGAAGAAATTCCTCCTCATCCCAGTCCTAAATGTTATACCCCTCATTCTAAAACTGAGTCCCTCAGTTCCAGACCCCCCCAGTCAGGGGAAACATCCTTCCTGAGTCTACCTTGTCAAGCCCGGTCAGCATTTTGCATGTTCCAATCAGATCACCTCTTGTTTTTTTCTAACCTCTAGAGAATATAGGCCAATATCCTCAATCTCTCCCCATAGGACAATCCTGCCATCCCAGGAAGCAATCTGGTGTAACTTTGCTGCACTTTCTCTCTGGCAAGTATATCCTCCTCTAGATAAGGGGACCAAAACTGTACACAATTCTTTAGACACAGTCTCACCAAGGCTTTATACAATTGAAGAAAGATATCTTTACTCCTGTGCTCAAATCGCCTTGCGATGAAAGTAATTTGCCTTCCTAATTTGTTGCTGCATTGTGTGTTAGCTTTTAGTAACTCATGAACAAAGACACCCAGACCCCTTTGGATATTAACACTCCCCAATCTCAGAAAAGCAGAGTATTTTTTTAGAGATTGGGAAGTGTAACATGAATAAGAATGAAGTTATCCACTGTGGTAACAAAAACAGAAAAGCACAGAGTTTTTTTTAGTTTTTGTTACCAAAGTGGATAACTTCATTCTTATTCATGTTATCTTCCATGTATTTTAGGGCAAGCGTATGGTCAGGACAAAGTAAATTTTGATCTAAAAATATCATTTTTAAATTTACCTTCAGGAAAACATGGGCCCCACAGAGGTTCTTCCAGTCTCTGTCAGCAAATCCTGGGAGAGGCTGGGTCCAGGGGCCGTCAGCCGTTGGATCAGTAACAACTAGTAGATGAGGATGACTAAAGAATAATAGATGCCACATAGGGGCAATGCGGCCCTCACCATCAGGGCCTGCCTTGCTTCTGAGATAAAATCCCAGAGAACACGATTAGTCTTCTTGATCAGGAGTCAATCAGTGATGGCAAAATCTGGACTTGCCAAGGGCCACAACCTCCCAGGCATATGGGTAGGCAGGCACTGAAGGAGTGCCCTAAATGGCATTTGTATTCACTGACTCCTTGTAAATGAGCTACCCCCTCATTAACCATGTAAACTCTGGCCGGACAAGTGTCCAGCACCACAGGGGGTTGGGTTGGGAGAGAGGGGGGCAGTAAACTTGTAATGCAATCACCAATATCTTTGTGCAAAGCCTCAGGTATCGGCTGTGGTTCCGCTGGAATAACACTCACCTCTGAGTCAGAGGGGTGTGGTGCAATTCTCACTCTAGGACCCAAGCACAACGATCAAGGTGATACTCTAGCGCAGCGCTGAGAGAGTGCTGCACATTTGGAGGTACCATATTGGCTGAAATGTGAAATTAAGGCAGGATTTGCCTGCTCCAGCTGATATAAAAGATCTCACAACACAAGTTTGAAGAATGGGGGGCGGGCAGTTATCCCTGGTGTCTTGGCTGATATCTATCTCACAGTAAACATCCCTCAAGAACAGTTTACATGCTTATTGCCACAATGTTGTTCGTGAGAACTATGACTCACCGACTTTTATAGATGCACCATAGAAAGCATTCTTTCTGGTTGTATCACAGCTTGGTATGACACCTACTTTGCCCAAGACTGCAAGGAACGACAAAAGGTTCTGAATGTAACCCAGTCCATCACACAAACCAGCCTCCCATCTATTGACTCTCTCTACACTTTCTGCTGCTTTGGCAAAACTGCCAGCATAATTAAGAACCACACACACCCCAGACATTCTCTTTTCCATCTTCTTCCTTCAGGAAAAAGATACAAAGGTCTGAGGTCACGTACCAACCGACTCAAGAACAGCTTCTTCCCTGCTGCTGTCAGACTTTTGAATGGACCTACCTTGCATTATGTTGATCTTTCCCTACACCCCAGCTTTATCAGTAACACTACATTCTGCACTCTTTTGTTTCCTTCTCTATGAACGGTATGCTTTGTCTGTATACTGCGTAAGAAACAATACTTTTCACTGTATGTTAATCATGTGACAATAATAAATCAAATCAAAAGAGTTTGCTGTGTGTAAGCTGGCTGTTGTGTTCTCTATATCACAGCTGTAAAGCGTTTTGGGATATCTGGTGGTTGTAAAAGTTCTGTGTAAAAACAAGTCTTGCTTTTATTTCCATTTAGAAATGATCATCCTTGTGTTCAAACTCCAGCCAAGACCCCTCCTGTAGCCACCTCCAGCCCTGCACTCTACAATGCTCCTCCGAGCCCAGCCACTTGCATATCCCTGATTTTACTCACTCCACTATCTGCCACTATGCCTTCCATTGTAAACGGCTCAGGGATTCCCTCTCTTCAACTCACCTGTCTGGAGAAAACCTGCCCCTTTTAATGGATGCTACAGTTTGGGCTGCAGCATGACTTGGAGATGGGACACAGGGAGCAGAGAGGGGAAACTGTGTACAGAGGAGAAACAACACAGCTCTCAACAGGAGGCCCCACCTACAAAGGGCACTTTTGAGTTCAGTTTCACCCAGGAGCTGGTGAGTGAATCGTGCCAGCAGCCGCCTAGCAGGTTGGGGTGGCACAACCAATACCATGGCCCAAAGTTTCTACGCCAACCAATCACGCCAAGCAGAAGCAGACAGCATTAGCAATTAGTTCAACATCCATTGCAGAATCACCAAGGTGTCAGGGGTCTGGTATAGGGAATCAGGAGACTGGTATAGAGGTGAGGGGTCTGGTATAGAGGTGAGGGGTCTGGTATAGAGGTGAGGGGTCTGGTATAGAGGTGAGGGGTCTGGTATAGAGGTGAGGGGCCTGGTATAGAGGTGAGGGGCCTGGTATAGAGGTGAGGGGCCTGGTATAGAGGTGAGGGGCCTGGTATAGAGGTGAGGGGCCTGGTATAGAGGTGAGGGGCCTGGTATAGAGGTGAGGGGCCTGGTATAGAGGTGAGGGGCCTGGTATAGAGGTGAGGGGCCTGGTATAGAGGTGAGGGGCCTGGTATAGAGGTGAGGGGCCTGGTATAGAGGTGAGGGGCCTGGTATAGAGGTGAGGGGCCTGGTATAGAGGTGAGGGGCCTGGTATAGAGGTGAGGGGTCTGGTATAGAGGTGAGGGGTCTGGTATAGAGGTGAGGGGTCTGGTATAGAGGTGAGGGGTCTGGTATAGAGGTGAGGGGTCTGGTATAGAGGTGAGGGGTCTGGTATAGAGGTGAGGGGTCTGGTATAGAGGTGAGGGGTCTGGTATAGAGGTGAGGGGTCTGGTATAGAGGTGAGGGGTCTGGTATAGAGGTGAGGGGTCTGGTATAGAGGTGAGGGGCCTGGTATAGAGGTGAGGGGCCTGGTATAGAGGTGAGGGGCCTGGTATAGGATGTCAGGGGCCTGGTATAGGAGTCAGGGGCCTGGTATAGAGGTGAGGGGCCTGGTATAGAGGTGAGGGGCCTGGTATAGAGGTGAGGGGCCTGGTATAGAGGTGAGGGGCCTGGTATAGAGGTGAGGGGCCTGGTATAGAGGTGAGGGGTCTGGTATAGAGGTGAGGGGTCTGGTATAGAGGTGAGGGGCCTGGTATAGAGGTGAGGGGCCTGGTATAGGAGTCAGGGGTCTGGTATAGAGGTGAGGGGTCTGGTATAGAGGTGAGGGGTCTGGTATAGAGGTGAGGGGTCTGGTATAGAGGTGAGGGGTCTGGTATAGAGGTGAGGGGTCTGGTATAGAGGTGAGGGGTCTGGTATAGAGGTGAGGGGTCTGGTATAGAGGTGAGGGGTCTGGTATAGAGGTGAGGGGTCTGGTATAGAGGTGAGGGGTCTGGTATAGAGGTGAGGGGTCTGGTATAGAGGTGAGGGGTCTGGTATAGAGGTGAGGGGTCTGGTATAGAGGTGAGGGGTCTGGTATAGAGGTGAGGGGTCTGGTATAGAGGTGAGGGGTCTGGTATAGAGGTGAGGGGTCTGGTATAGGGTGTCAGGGGCCTGGTATAGAGGTGAGGGGTCTGGTATAGGGAACTGGGGTCTGATATAGGGATTGGGGCCTGGTATAGGAGTCAGGGGCCTGGTATAGAGGTGAGGGGTCTGGTACAGGGAGCTGGGGTCTGATATAGGGATTGGGGCCTGGTATAGGTGTCAGGGACCTGATGTAATGGTCAGGAGTCTGCTATAGGGAGTCAGCAATCTGGTATAGGGAGTCTGAGGCCTGCTATCGGGAGCCGGGATCTGTTATAGAGAGTCAGGGATCTGGTGTAGGGAATCAGGGATCTGGTACAGGGAGTCAGGATCTGGTATAGGGAGTCAGGGATCTGGTATAGAGAGTCAGGGATCTGGTATAGGGAATCGGGGATCTGGCATAGGGAGTCTGGTATAGGCTTGTACTCGTTAGAGTTTAGAAGAATGAGGGGAGATCTCATTGAGACGTATAAGATGATGAATGGGATGGATAGGATAGAGGTGGAGAGACTCTTCCCGCTCAGAAAGGATAGTAGGACTAGGGGGCACAGCCTCAAGATAAAGGGGGGGGGGGGGGCGGTTTAGAACAGAGCTGAGGAGGAACTTCTTCAGTCAAAGGGTGGTGAATCTCTGGAATTCTCTGCCCGTTGAAGTGGTGGAGGCTGCCTCGCTCAATATTTTTAAGACGCGGGTTGATAAGTTTTTGATAGGCAAGGGGATTAAGGGTTATGGGGAGAGGGCGGGAATGTGGAACTGAGCCACGACAGATCAGCCATGATCTTATTGAATGGCGGGGCAGGCTCGAAGGGCTAGATGGCCTACTCCTGCTCCTATTTCTTATGTTCTTATGAGTCAGGGACCTGGTTTAGAGAGTCAGGGATCTGGTACAGGGAGTCAGGGATCTAGTATAGGGAGTCAGATGCCTGGAATAGGGAGTCATTTGATTAAGAGGCAGTTTAAATTTGCCGTGTTCAACTAGTTTCCGCATCCTACTCAAGAACTCAGTTCTTGACTAGGTTCCCAGTGATTATCCCAGCCATGTTGAAGCAATATCGCTGGAGAATTACTCAGGGCTTCAGGTTGTACTGGTGTTTTACCAGATCTACCAGTTTACTAGAAGTTTTTGAGTCAGGGGCATCTCAATAGGTTAGGCTTCTTATTACACTAAAAGTCTGGGCAGTTAGCAATGTCACTTCTTGCTTTTCATCTCCTTCAATTTGTTAGGACGGAAAATGTTTACAACCATCTGAGGTTCCTATCTGCTTCAAAAAGACAACCTGGTACCAAAGGAAAACCAAGCAGCGTGCCTTAATGACTATCGGCCGGTGGCTCTGACATCCATCATTATGAAGTACTTCGAAAAGGTAGTCATGTCATGAATCAATTCCAGCCTACCGGACTATCTGGATCCACTACAGTTTGCCAACCGCCACAACAGGACCACAGCAGACGCCATTTCCCTGGCCCTGCACTCAACCCTGGAACACCTAGATATCAAGGACCCCACGCACTCCAGACATTTTCTCTTCCACCTTTTTCCGTTGGGAAAAAGATACAAAAGTCTGAGGTCACGTACCAACCAACTCAAGAACAGCTTCTTCCCTGCTGCTGTCAGACTTTTGAATGGACCTACCTTGCATTAAGTTGATCTTTCTCTCCACCCTAGCTATGACTGTAACACTACATTCTGCACCCTCTCATTTCCTTCTCTTTGAACGGTATGTTTTGTCTGTATAGCACGCAAGAAACAATACTTTCCACTGTATGACGTTGAGGGAGAGATTATTCTTGCTGCACCAATGCACCAGATTCTCTACCTCAGTCCTGTACTCTGTCTCATCATTGCTTGAGATCCGACCCACTACAGTGGTGTCATCAGCAAACTTGAAAATCGAACCGGAGGAGAATTTAGCCACATCTTCTCCCCGTGTCTGTGTGGGCTTCCTGTTGGTGCTCCGGTTTCCTCCTACATTCTGAAAAACATACTAGTTAGGTGCATTGACCCAAGTGGGCACCAATCTGTGGCGACTAGGGGAATTTCACAGTAACTTCATGCAGTGTTAATGTCAGCCTTACTTGTGACACTAATAAATAAACTTTACTTTATCTGCTGAGATTCTCCAGAATTTTCTGTTTTCATTTCAGATTCCAGCATCTGCAGTATTTTGCCTTTATCTTAGTAGTTTTCAGTTCCCTTGAAGAATCACACTTATATAATAAAAACAGGAAATGATGGATAAACTCAGCAGGTCTGGCAGCATCTGTGGAGAGAAAGTTAACATTTTAAATCCATATGATGCTATACAGACTCAAAATGTTAACTGGTTGTCTCTCCACAGATGTTCAGTAAGAAGTCTCATAACACCAGGTTAAAATCCAACAGGTTTATTTGTTAGCACAAGCCACAAACTTTCAGAGCGCCACTCCTTCATCAGATGAGTGGTGATCCACAGATGTTGCCTGACCTGCTGAGTTTTTCTAGCATTTCCTGTTTTTATTTCAGATTTCCAGCATCTACAGGAATTTTGCTTTTATATTGGCCTTGAGGGTAGTAAAATGTTGAAAAGCACTGCTTCATCTAAGTTGTTTCAGACACAGATGGACCCCTGGCAAAGGAGGTGATCTGAGGGCAAGTGAGCAAATACTTGGGGTGCAAGAGATAGGTAGCATTGCAGGAGAGGAGAGGATCGGAGAAAAAAATTACAGGTCAAAGGACACAGAAAGCATGACTGCCAATGATTGGGGCAGGGTGGGGAAACAGCCAGAAGTTAGAAGAACACCACTGTGGTGGTTAACAATGTTTACTTTGAAAAACAAGATGCATCCTTCCTCTTTCACTGGGATCAGGCGAGCATCTGTCTCACATCCCAGTGTCCCACTTGCCACCATTTATAGAATGGCACGGTGGCACAGTGGTCAGCACTACTGCCTCACAGTGCCAGCGACCCAGGTTCAATTCCAACCTGGGGTGACTGTCAGTGCAGAACCTGCACATTCTTCCAGTGTCGGCGTGGGTTTCCTCTGGGTTTCAACCCACAGTCCAAAGATGTGCAGGTTAGGTGGACTGGCTATGCTAAATTGCTCCTTAGTGTTGGGGGATTAGCAGGGTAAATACGTGGGGTTACAGGGATAGGGCCTGGATGGGATTGTTGTGGGTGCAGACTCGATGGGCCGAATGGCCTCCTTCTGCATAGTAGGGATTCTATGAAAAGCAAAATGCTGCAGGTGCTGGAGATCTGAGACTAGAAAGTGCTGGAAAATAAAATCTCAGCTGGTCTGGCAGCATGGGGAGGGGGGACAGAGTTAACAGTTCGAATCCAATCTGCGACTTTTCTCCTTCAGAGCCAAACATTGGAATGTCCCCCCACCCCCCTGCAAAGCTCTGTGAATATTTTCCCAGCACTCTGAACCGAACTGACTTTGTGTTGGCAAAAAAGGGGGAAAGTTGAATGTCACATTTTCCCTCAGAGGTGCAGGGCTGGAAGAGCTGATTTTTGTGGGCGGACGCGGAATGCTCACAGTCCAAATATGGGAACGGGAGCCATTCAACTAGCTGTCACCTTGTCTATTCAAAAAAACCCCCCCAAAGAGTCCTCAAAACAAAAGCTAAATCAAA